>NC_056735.1:1988659698-1988697198 GCF_019279795.1 Protopterus annectens
GTTTAAGGTGTCAAGTAAACTGTCTCCATCCCTCTCAATTCAATGCCACTGTCTTACTTTATTTTGACAGTCTGTGTCACAGGTCTCGCACACAATTCATCCATTTCTTTGCTGGGTGCCCTCATTTCTTATTGCCTTTCTCCTGTCTGTCCAAAATCTTTTTCATCAGATTGTCTTCTGCTTTGCTTCACATGTGCCCCAAATGCCACAATCTATTCTCTTTGATCTTAAACAGGCACTTCATCTCCATTATTTCTACATTCCTCAATTGTTCTGTCTTCACTGTCAAAGAACGGCCAGTAGGGCACTTGCCTCATCTCTAGCTTCTTCTCCTCTATCTGTCTAGCTGCAAACACTGGGTCAGTTATGCAGCATTCTGATCTAAATCTTCACTACTCATCTTCCATCTTACTTTCCACTACTCTGATTATGCCTTAATCAATCACTCTCCCCAGAACTTTCATTCGGTATGTAGGAGTTTGATATCTCTGTACTGCACATGGATGTGTATGTCTCCTTTCTTCTTGTGTGTTAGCATATATGATTATTCTCTAGTCATCTAGGATGCATCTTTCTCTCCATACTGCTATGAGTATCACTAGGATGCATTTCTCCCCTAACTTATCCAACATCTTTGTAACTACAAATTGAAATCCACACAGTGCTCAACCAGGTAAAATTCAGCAAATAACAGAAGAAACCAAGGCAGTCAGTTAGCAGCACAGCAAACACCTTTTAATCCACAGAGATAAAATCCACAAGTAACAGTTAAGCGCTTTCAACTGATGTAACAGAAGTCTTCAGAACCAAGTTACTCAATCAAATTAACAATTAATCAGCAGAGGCAGTGCTTACACCCCCCCTTCCTGTAAGCCAATACATTTGCTTTCAGCATGCTGGAATTAACATATTTAAAATGTATTTAAAATGTTCCTAAAACACATGAAAACATATTGGGCAGGATTCACGAAGCCTCCGTGTAAGAGTTACAAGGCTTACACAGAGGCTGCAGTTAGACGGTGTGATGTCAGCATGTCATGCATATGCATGAGGGCATGCTGAATCACAACTAAGGCTTACACAGTCCGTGGAAGACAGGAGGGGGCGTGTCCGTAGGCCGAGCCCTGCAAGCGGACACGCCCCCAGAAGAGTAAAAGTGCCTAAAGTAAACCCCCATGGCAGAGTACATGGAAATGTGAATAAACACAACACAACACATGCCCCCACAGACTATGAACATAAAATTATATAAATGAACATGTTATATTTTTTTAAATCATAAAGATGTTTGCCCGTGAGTGCGCTCGTTTGCGCGGGCATGCCCGTAGCTCAGCCACAGTTAGCAGTCAGTGGAAAAGCATATAAGAACTAAATATGCAAAGTAAACCAAGAAGCAATGGTGTAGTGGTAGAGACGTTGGCTGAAGAGCAGGCAGTCATGGTTCGAAACCCCACAACATAAATTGTAATTTTTAGTGAAATAAGCATGAAACAATTCCCTGACATATATGTACACATATAAAATTGTAATTTATGTAAAATGTAATGAAATAGGCCATTTATTTTGAAGAAATGTGAGATAACAAAATACTAAAAAATGCCAGATGTGCCTATAGCTGAGCAACAGTTTAACAATGTGAGTGCATCTGCCTGTAGGTGAGCAGTGGTTTACCAGGTGGAAAATGAGTGCCTGAAGGTGAGCAGTGTTTTAACAGGTGCAAAATGAGTGCACGTAGGTGAGCCGTGGTTTAACACGCTGAAACTGTGTGCCCCTAGCTGAGATGAACGTAATATGCATGCTGACAACTAAATGAGGTGTAAACCAGTGTAACCCGTTTGCGCGGAGCTGCAACAAGCTAACCGACGGGCAACGTTGAGCAAACTGTAACAAAACTGCCTTTACACAGACACACCTCCTAGCCTGTCTAGACAGTCATAAAATATAAAAAGCAGTGGTCAGGTTCGAACCCAGGATACCATGCACCATAGTCAAGGTACTGAACCACTAAGCCATGACAGCTGTACTTAGAAGTGCAATAATAGCAAATATATAGGAATGAATAGAAAGAGGAGCATGACAAAGCAGGTTTTGTGAAGCTGATACAATTCCAAAATGGTCAATCACATATAAGTGTGGGAAAAATGGCATATATAAGCCCCATAGGCAGGAATACATAGCATAACTGATTGTAGAACTAACTTGCAGCCAGAATGTCAGGAGTAGGTGAGGGTAGTTGCTTCCGAGCACAGAGGTGGGGAGTTGAGGAGCCCAGATATATGGTCTGGCTCTTTGTCCACAATCATGAGGCCCAACTCATGCAGGGCCAGGTCCTGTGGGGAGCATATAGGGCTGAGGTGTGGGACCGGTTGGCTCATGATCTCACCAGTGCCACAGGAATTTCAAGGACTGGTGAGCAGGTCCATCACCACCATGCGGACCTGAAGAGATGTAAGCAGGACCAACTGAACCTTTGGATCCAGGAGGCCCAGCAAATGCCCAACGCCCCACTACTGAGTAAGTTACATCTAATTATGTATGTAAGACATTAACCTAGCTGATATTATGGAGATGTGTATTCCAATATTACTTTATTTATATTACAGCTGCAGGTGTCCGTTCTGTGAACCGCAGAGCCTATGGCGATAGGCTGGTGCAGTTACGCCACCAGGCAGGTCAGTAATCCTCTCCCTATAACTGTAAATAAATATAAAAGTATGACAGTTAGCAAAAGAGTGCAGTGTAGTGACTAAGTAATAAAATGTGCAAGTAACAGTGTAAGAGTGTTTGCAAGTATTGCTTGATTACAAAAGTGTGTTGCAGTCTGTAATCCAAACAGAAAAATGAAAATGTCTGAAATAAAGATGCCCCACCTGTAATATAATAGTACACAACCTGCAGCAGGCTGAAAAGTACAGCTGCAGAAGATGAGCAAATCACATGTGTGAAATATATCCCTGTTGAAATACTGAAACATGACAGAAGTGAGACTGTTGGAAAGGATTGTAATAACTACAGGTAAAACATGTCAATAAAGCCTAGAAGTAAGTACCATCCTGAATTGTAAAAATAAAACAAGTGAGAGAGTGTGAGAAAGAGTTATGAATCCACCAGTAAAGTAGTAATAACTCCTGAATAATGTATACTGCAGTCAGTACAGAATGAAATGAATGTGACAAGCAGAACCAAACTGCGAAATGTGTTCAAAATGTTCCTGCAGCTGGAATGTGTATCCCAAAATCTGGATATGTTGCTGTCAGTCTGCAATATGCAGATAGTATGATTGTCTGAAATACCAAACATCCACAGTTGTCTATAGCTATATAAAGCAAATGTAGCAGGATGATGTCGCTGAACAAAGCCAGATATGAATGTGTATGAATAAAAATGAAAATGTATATTGATGTTGCAGTAACATTCCTATCACCAACTTGAAGTAGTTATCACACAGGAAACTGTAGGTAGAACTGTAGTGTGTATATATCTGCAGCTATTAGAAATGTATAGCATATGTATTGGTATTTGAAGGTGTTAATTATATTTTCTTCACCCTACCCTATAACCACATATAATCCATTCCACGTGAAATTGGTACGTGCAATCACAATTAACACCCCTGGACATTTGTCTTGTTGGGTTATACATATTTGCATGTACATTGATGCATCTGCCCTGTTCATACATCCAAACCTGATGGCCTGTTGCCATCAATAAACCCTGCATGTTGTTGGACTGTGTATTGCTGTTCAAATTATGCATGTGTTATGCTTGCTGTCCAATGGTGTGAATATCTGGGTGTTTGGTTAATGGGAATACTAATGCATGGTGTTACAACTAATTGCGAATGGTATTGTATGTTACTAACCCAAACAGTCATGACATAATGCAAAACATAGGATGACAGGGAAGGCGGGTTCCAGTGGACCCACCTCTCCCAACTCAGCTAGCGAGTGCACCTGGCAGTAGTGCCCAGTCTGGACCCTCCTCCGGTGGCCCTGTGCCACCTGCAGGTGGAAGCGCTGCAGGGGATGGTGCTCGTCCCCCCTCTGCAAGTGTGGACGGAGGAGAACCACCACTCACCCTCCGTAGCGTCCGGACTGTGGTGCGTAGGGAGACCAGGAATCTGTTCTTGGGCCCCTATGCCAGCTTGAGGCACAGGTGGCACAACTAACGGGCATGTCTGTTGCCCGGCCTACACAGCCCCCAGCACAGCCCGGTCCTGGGCAGTGAAGGTACAGTGGCAACTGCCCATGGGTGGGGATATCAGTTCCACTGTTGCCATCTGTGGGCTCATGGGCTCTGGATATCCAAACATCCGTCCCCATCAATTATGTAACCCCCCCACACGTGTCATACACTGCCCCTGTATGCGTCTTATTTGTCTTGTCTGTTGACCTACCCAACCTACCTCCCCAGCTATACTGACTTCCTTTACATGACATACCACTCTCACCTGAAAAAAAAAAAAGGGGGCACTCTGTACCCACAAAAATATTACGCCCCATACATAGCTGCCCATTTTGCACACATGTCTGCTGGACATGGAAACTGTCAATTACAATTGGCTGTACAACAAGTATTATTGTTGTCCTTACACCTCTCTCTGGGGTGGAAGGTTTCAAATGTCACACCAAATTACAAACATATGCACAGCTGTTGCTGATGAAGAAATGGGCAGCTATGGGCCTTACCTACATCCCTCCTGCAAAACCCAAGCTTGTTTCCCCTACTGTCTTACCCTCTTTGTGACCCCTTTTTCACCACTTTCCTGTCTCCCCATTTTCATTTCTTTCAAAGAAAATTGCGCGGGTGTGCGCACGAGTAAGCACTGTTAAGCGGTTGTAAGCAGGTGTGCGCGGACCTGAATGCCAGTGCACATGCGGGAGCTCCGCGCAAACCAGCGCTAACCTGGTTACAACTGCTTAAAAGTGCCTTAGTCACTCTGAATGACAGGTCCTGTAGTCTGTTCAAAAGCAAAATAAAATACCACTGTCAGTCCCGAACCCAGGATCTTGGAAACAGTAGTCTGCATGACTTACCAGTAAGCCATGACTGTTATATAAGAACATTGTGCTACAATAAATATATCATGTAATAGTAGGAATGAATGTAAAGGGAATATAGGATGTGTAGTACACAAAGCATGTCATGTATATTTACTGTCAAATCTAGTGGATATCTATAATAGTAGTGTGTGAACAGAAACAGCCATGCTAGTTGGTAGCTAGTAGGTAATAATGTCAGTTATGATATATATATATAGATATATGTGTATATATATATATATATATATATATATATATATATATATATATATATATATATAGTTGTAGGTGTCAGTGTACATACACACGTAGTACAGGAAACAGGAGAGATGAATGGAGAAATGTTAATCTACAACATAGCCTGACTTATGAGAGAGATACTAATCTTTACACTCACAGAACAGTGTCCACAGCATACCAGCATGGTCCTCACCCTTACAATCTGAAAGGGCAACGCCTATCTCACATACCCTTTTATAGCACTGTCCTGAAATCACAGTGAGAACTGCAATCAGTACACAACTGGCTGCATGCAATTAGCAAATGCTGGCTTACAATTGATGCAGAGGCCATCACATGGGCATATGCAGATACCTAAAAAATCATCCTGTACTCCCAGTCCACGCATGCAATACTTTCATTGCACCATCTGGAGGCAGAGAGAGAGAGAGAGAAAGAAAGAAAAAAAGAAAATAAAAACACAAACAAAAACTATACTTAAGAAAAACTAAGTTGAAGCTGTCTTCAGTGACAGTATCAAGCTGGGCTAGCAGCAGCAGGAACCTATACAAATGGTAACGTAATCAGCTGTGACAAACACAGGTAATGTAAAGTAACAATTTAATAGTCAACATACTGTGAACCCGCCATATGTGTTATTGGTCTGTATCTATATGTATGTCTATGTGATAAGTTGTATGTACATTGTTTCACCCAAAGGGAATGAGTATACATTTCATGCCATTCAGTGTTAGGCCATGATTCTGGCACCAGTTGTCCGTTTCAGTGAGGCCTGTCTGTAGGATGTGTGTGTCAGCTTGTGTATCGACTATGGCGCCTAATTTGCAGTCATCTGGGAACTTTGTCATCCACAACCCGCCCATGTTTATTTTCACATCTGAGAAGTAAATGCCAGACAAGAGGGGTCCTAGGACAGAGCCCTGTGGGATACCACTTGTGATTGGCTTTGAGTCTGACATGGCTCCCGCAATTTTGACTTTATGGATTCTGTTGTTCAACCAATTTGCAGCCCATCATGTGACATATGTATTAACATTTAAGCTGATGAGCTTGTCTATGATGCCTGAGTGGGGTATTGTGTTGAAGGCCTTAGGCAAGTCCAGGTAGGCTGTATGAACTGCTTTGCCCTCATCAATGGCTGTAGTGACTGTTTTGAAAAAGTCAACCAAGTTCACAAGGCAGGGTCAGCCCTTCACAAAGCCAAACTGGGTGGGATCAAGTGACTGTAGGTCCCCAATATCTCTGTATATGAGTTCCATAATGAATCTTTCCATAGCTTTGCAGACCAGGCTGGTTAAGCTTATGGGGCAGTAGTTCCGAGGGTCTGTAGAGGTGCCTCCTTTGTGGAGTGGGACCACTGTTGCTGTACGCCAGTGTTCAGGTACATATCTCGTGGTAAGGCTAAGGTAAAATATCAGTTTTATATGTGGTTGTAGCTCCTCTTGGAGTTCACGTAGCACACATCCAGGGATACCATCAGGTCCCATTGATGCTGTGTGTTCTGCTTTGCTGAGGGCGGCCCACACCTGGGCATCTGAGATGACAGGGAGGTTACATTCAGCTGTGATAAGTATTTCATCTTTTGGGGGAGAGGGAGGGGGGATATTTGCACTGAACCTGTCTGCCAGAATGTTGCCAATATCTGTGGGTTCAGTGAATTTTATGTAGTTGTGTACTAACTCTGAACATATCTGAGGCTTTTTGTCCATGTTTCTAACAAAACTGCAGAAGGCCTTGTGGTTATCTTTAGTGTCCTTGGCCATTTCTCTCTCAGAGTTGGCCTTGGATGTTGTTATGAGAGAACTTAGCTTTTTACTAGTGTTGACCACATATGCCTTCCCTTTATGTGATTCTGCTGTGTCCTGCATTAGCCTCCTTCTATCATTATACAATCTGTCTTTGGCTGGGGTCCACCAGACAGGATGGTTAACCTGTGTGCATAGGGTCTGGGTTAGAATTGTGTGTGCATGTTCCATGCATTCTTGAGGATGTCCATGGGAAGCATTTGCAAAGGGGTCAGCATTGTGGGTTGTGGCTTCCACTGGCCCAGTGGGCTGCATGTATACCATCTCAGTCCTAACAAGTGAAAAGCTGTCTATTCACATATATTTCAAAGTAGTCTTCTGTGCTGGTGGTGGTGGTGGGATATGTATATCCAGGCCAATTAGTTTGTGTCCAGATCACACTAGTGGATGACGTTCCACATACAGTACCTTGTTATGAACCCCCAGAGTGAGGTGGTGCATTGGACCTGTCTCAGTGTGCTGACTGATGGGGCTTGGTACTATGTTGTATGGAATGTGGCAGGTATTGTTGCACAGGTGTTGGCTGAGCACTGATAGCTTGCCATGTACATGTGTTTCCACCAAGAGACACACACGTGCTACATATGGGAGTAGTAGTATATCACTACAGTTGAGTATCATGTATAGTATGTGTGCCATATTTTGCTGACATAGTTTGCTGATATCCTGTTTGTGTTCTCTTTCAGGGACATGGCGCGTCAGTGAAATCCTGCCTATTCTGCTGCAGAAGATGAAGAGATACACCAGAGCCTGGTGCGGGATTCTGACATACTGTTTTCCCGCACCAGCCAGAATCAGCAGGAGAGGGCTGCACTGTGGCAAGACCTTGTCCATAGGGTAAATGACATTGGCACGCATAATAGGACATAAGAGCAGGTACGATATCACTGCAGTGATTTAATCAGAAATGTCTGTCAGCATGCGTCGGATATCCACAGGCAACAGGTTGCCACAGGAGGTGGGGTGGCCACACATCCCCCCCTCACCAGACTGGAGGGGCTACTCCTAAGTGTTGTGGCTCCAGCCCAGGAACATCAACAGCAACACACCTGCATTATGATGGAGGCTGGAGCCACACAGCAACATGACATGGAGCGTGCAGGTAATATGCCATATGTAGACTTGACTGTTCTGTACACTGTTAGTTTATGCATGTGTAAGGTGTGTCCTTGGTATGTAGCTGTCAACATAGTATGTAATTGTGCAGGTGTGATATTGCCAATATCAGCAGCTGACATGTGAAAGGCAACTGTTGTACTACTGAACTGTATCATACGCAGTATCAATGGCACAGTTGTGCCCACTGACATTAATCCCCTCATTTCTGCAGGTCCCTCCGGTGTTACAGCAAGGCAGCCCATCCATGCTGGTGAGTGTGTATTAACAGTACCCATAATAGTCCTGACAGTGCTAGTAATAATAGTGTAACTCAGTAGTGCTCTGTGCGTATGCTGCGGGGTGTGCATGTGTGCATGTGTGCATGTGTCCACGTGTGCATGTGTGCGTGTGTGCATGTGTGCATGTGTGCATGTGTGCATCACTGGTAACATTGTGCAGACATTGTAAACTGTGTTTCCTGTCTTCCTCCCACAGGTTCTGGTGCTGCTCTGGTGTCCTGCAGCAGGGAACCTGAATCTGGTGCCACAGGTACTGATAATGATGATATCTGTATAATGGCACAGGAAGGTGTGTCAGGGTCCGCCATTGGTCAGCCAATTGACAGTACACAGCTGTCAACCCCATCAGGGTCCTGAGATTGTACCACACAGACAGTTGCCCATGAGTTCTCGTGGGAGCATCCGTGGGTGTACTGCCTCTGGCAGACGTGCCCAAAGAGGTCTGTCAACCTCAGCTATGTTTCGGGCTATCATGCAGGCACAGTCACGTATGGAAAGGTACACCAGACAGGATCTGAGGGAGCTGAGAGCATGTCGCACATCCATGACTGACAGTATGCGTGACATTGCGGATGCTATCCGTAATTTCACCGATGTCATAGACAGACGTTGTGGGGACATATTACGGCAGTCCCACAACTACATGTCCATGAGCCAGGGCAATGGTGGATGGTTGCAGCGTCGACGTGGCCGTATGCCAGCAACAGCAACAGCTGGCAGTCGGTGCGGATGACAACAGGCCCACAGATGCCCCATAGTGCCAGCAGCAGCCCCAGCAATGCTGGGTCTGTGCTGTCATCAGACCGCCCCAGGAGACCACATGCACGTGGCTCTGGACAGTCCCAACAGGGACCTGTGCCCAGTCAACGAACACCCGCTTCTGATGACAGTACCCAGTCTGGCTTAGTACCGGATACTGTCCGTAGCACCCCTGCCAGGCACAGGTACCGTGTCCGTGGCCACAGACACTGATCTGTATGCCCTGCCAGGTGCAGCCTGTGGCTGTCCGCAAACTCCAGTATATGGCAGCCATGAGGTGGAACTGTGTGTATGCATACACACATGGGAAATGTTAACACCTAGGGCTACCACATACATGCACACACTGCATCAACAGTGCCCCACCCTGTACTGCTGTCCCTCACCAACACACATACACATACATGTCAATTGGTGGTATCAGTGGCAGACTCAGGCATACCTAGTTCACACCCTGTGCATATGATGAAACTGTGCCACCTCCTGCAATCTCCAACATCAGTGCAGGAACAGGTTAACATGTTGCTGATGCACAGGGTGACTACATAGAAGTGTATTACTAGTATCATGTCTGTAACAGTACAGTGTGCTGATATGATTGTGTGCATATCCCAGCATGCCTGATGCAGTAGCTGTATGACTGTCCTGAATTGTTATCTACACCCATAGTAAGTACCATAGTGTAACAGCTGCACATTATTGCATACCAGTGGTAAGGATGTCAACAGATAGCCACATACATAGGTAGCACAGGGGAGAAGGTAATGCAAGTACTGATATGCAATGATGGACATGTACACTAATGGTGGCATGTTGCCCACAACGACTATGCAATGTGGATGTTTGCGCATGTTGATATGTGTGCAGTACCAATTTAATTTAAAATAAATAAAATTTTAAATAATATCAGTTTTACCATGGACATCTGAGCTGTGCATTCCTGGGTACATGTTTATAGTGCCTGCATATTTGCACTGTTACCTACTGGAAGTGGTACCCCTTCTTTGTTGTACAATGGACTACTTCCAGCCCTGCTTATTGTAGCTTTGTTTGCATGCATGTTTGCTTGAGGTTCCCTGGAACACTGATTCCACCTGCAATGCAGATTTACACAGCTTCTGTGGATTCCTAGTGACATTTGCATAGCGTACTATACGTATGTCAATGTCTCACTTGACAGAACGTCACTGTCTGTCCTGTTCGCATGTACGTTGCCTGTGACACATTGCATATGACCTACCTGGCATTTGCCCACGTGTGCAGTCATAAATGCCAGCGCTATGAAATCAGAAGCAGTACACCCACACATACTCACCTTTAGTATGTTGTTCCCCATTGGCCCTATGTGTTGGTAATCACCATGGCAATCACACTACTATGGTAGCATGTGCAAAGTAACTTGTGAATCACCTCTATGGTCCAGTTGTGGTATATGTGAGTCATGTGGCAATGTCACAGCTGCCACATGTATGCAGTCAACCCTCTCCCCTGGCCAGGAACGTACAACACATGTGTGAGATGCAACCACATAGCCAATCTGGGGACTGAGCACTCTGAACCCAGTACTGCCATACCCTGTCAGGTGGCATGACATACTACAGTGACTACGATACCAGTCTGACATAGACCTGCACTGACAGCAATCCAAACACATGAACACACTGGGGCATACTTGGAGCCTCAGAATAGCATCCTGCCTGAGCATCACACACCTCCGCAGCTGGCACACAGGCATACGTTAAGTCGGAACAGAGCACATGCCACACATGGCACACACATCCTGTGTGCCAAACACTCACAGCCTGTAGGGCTACACAACACACCTGCTACAGATGTGTCAGGTACCTCTCTTGGCCGATGCAGTGGGGTCCCGCTCAACAGGCTGCACATGGTGAAGGTCACAGTGATATGCCCATGGGGCACTATGGTCCACCACATAACACATGCATACAGGTCAGTCAGAGGCATGGACACATATGACTCAGTCATTGTCCATGCCACTATGGATGACCCGAGACGTACCTCCCTGGACTACATGATAGGGAACATAGAAGGGCTCTCTCAGCATGTGGCACAGGCTGGTATGAGCCTGACCTTGGTTGCCATCATACCCTCACCAGGTATGCTAGCACAATATGTAGGAAGGGTGTTCTATGTCTACATTTTGCTCAATCTCCAGTGTCATTCATAGGGTATCCAATGGCTGTCAGCGTGTGCTTACATGCTAGGGAAGCCACAATGATTTCCGAGGGGCAGCTTGCATGTGTCACCCATGGGCCATTGTATATTGGCGAAGCCTCTTGATACACACATAGTGCCTTTTGCTGCAGGGCTCAGATTACATAGCCACATCCGCAGGTATCACACAGGATAGGACACTCACAGTAATGCTACACAACGCCAGCAGTGTACACCGCAAGATGCATGCACTGGACACTGTCCTCAGCACGGTAAACTGCAATATCTGTGCAGTAACAGATTCCTGATTCACGGCTCATAGGTTCAACCCATCACTGCCAGGTTATACCTCATACCATGCCTGTCGTCCCCTACACATGCACCACACATGAACAGGGGGGAGGTATCTCAAGGCACCACAGATACGCACACCTCCAGGTTGTTGGCATACCACAAAGCATCAGGGCCTCTCCATGTGCAGCTAACAGTGTGTTGGACTGCCTTCTGGTTTATAGCCTGGCACTCACAACCCGCCCATACACAGGAAACCCACCTGTCCTCCCTAACAACACTGGGAATATCACGGTCTCTACGTATGTCTTTATATGGCTGGACTGCATCCAGCCGGACATTGTGTGTGAGCATTTCTGTAGCTACAACACACTAGCTGAAAGGTTCCCAGCATGTAGTCACTGAATTGCAGTGGGACAACATGTTACCACTCCCACAACAGGTGGGAACATGCAGCACCTGTTCATCGACTACATGTAGACTATATGGCCCAGACCAGATGTGTATCCCCCGCTGTTAGGATGATACCATATACAACTCACACTGTATATACACATACTGCATGCAGCCCCTGCACAGTAAGACACAGTCATAATGTTATGCAATGCAAATACCATTTATTCACTTGAGGCACATATCAGACATGGGAACTATTGAAGGTCACAGGTATATATGTGTATGTGGCACACACATACATCATGTGTGCATTGCCATTGCTGGTTTAAGCAATGTCATGCATTGTTATGAACAACAACCCACACATGGGCATTTTGTGTGAAACAAACACACGTGGCAGTTGTGGGTTACCAAAACATACCTATCTGTGCTCTGACAGTAGTAATAGACCCAGTAGCGTAGCGCACTATTTGCATTACTGGGCGATTTGCCCTGTTTGGCTGTACTTATAGGGTGGTGACATCACCTGTGTTTACTGGGGGAATGTGCAGCATCTGGTATATTGTAGTAGTTGCCAAAAGGAGCTGTTCTCTCACACTTGCAATTACACACACCCTACTACCCCCCCACACACACACACACTTGCCATTTGCAGGATTCATAACCCTCCCTAACTATGTTATGACACTTGAGAGAGATGCAGTAGCAGAGCACACTATTTGAATTACTGGGAGGTACCTCTTCTCCAGCTGTACTTATAGTGTGCTGACATCATCAGTGTTTGGAAAGGGTAATGTGCATCATGTAGTGTGTTCTCCTGATTGCCAAAAAGCACATATCTTTCATACAGAATTGCACACACACAAACTCCCCTCATCTAAACACACACACTTGCAGGATTCAAACCCCTACCTAACTATGTTATGACACTTGAAAGATTCAAACCCCTACCTAACTACGTTATGACACTTGAGAGAGACGCATTAGCAGAGCGCGCTATTCGCATTACTGGAAGGTTTTCCTTCTCTGGCTGTACTTATAGGGTGCTGACATCATCAGTGTTTGGAAAGGGTAATGTGCATCCTGTAGTGTGTTCCCCTAGTTGCCAAAAGGGACATTTCTTACATACACACTAACCCCCCTCCACACACACTGGGCATTTGTAGGATTCAAACCCCTATCTACCTATGTTATGACACTCGAGACGGATGCATAAGCAGAGTGCGTTATTCGCATTACTGGGAGGTTTTCCTTCCCCTGCTGTACTTATAGGGTGCTGACATCATCAGTGTTTAGAAAGGGGAATGTGCATCCTGTAGTGTGTTCTCCTAGTTGCCAAAGGGACATTTCTAAAGTGCGCTATTCGCATTACTGGGAGGTTTTCTTTCCCCTGCTGTACTTATAGGGTGCTGACTTCATCAGTGTTTAGAAAGGGGAATGTGCATCCTGTAGTGTGTTCTCCTAGTTGCCAAAAGGGACATTTCCCTTACACAGACTTGCACACACAACAACCCCAGTCACCCAAACACACACACACTGAGCATTTGCATGATTCAAACCCCTACCTAACTATATTATGACACTTGAGGGAGACGCATTAGAAGAGCACGCTATCCGAATTACTGGGCATCTGCTCTGCACCTGCAGTATTTATAGGGTGCTGACATCATTATTTCTACAGAGGTATGTACATCTAGTACTACCTGTCAGGTGGGGGATAGCATATATATGCATTTGCAGCCACCTACTTGAGGGTCAGATATGCACATCGCACTGGCAGGATATGTTCTATACCATGCTTTGTGACCACAGGACCTGTAACACACAACACAACCAGTCCAGAACACCCCTCTCACATCCAGGACACACACTTTGCTTCCCTGGGAACAGTGCCAGGATATGCAGGTGTTCACATACACCATTCCAGTTGTTAACGTCAGGTATAGGCATATTGTGTGTTGGAACTACTCAGGCCTCTACAACATTACCCTACAGCCACTATAATTTGTGAGTCCATGTGCTATGGCAGAACCACTCACCACAGCCACAAGGGGGAATACATATTGCACCTGACCATCTGCAACATGGGTACTCACTGTTCCACACCAGAGGTAGACCACCATTGTTGATATCTGACCATACCCACCTTTCTGTGGACATCCATATCCCATCCCCACCCCCAGGCAAGGTTGTCACTGCAAACAAACTGTATTTATCAAAAGCAGACTTTACACTTGTGAAGACTGGGCTGGAAGACTTCAAAGGACCCATGCTGGGGGAGTATACGGCCACTCTGCATAATCCTTGACAATTGCATTCTATGAGCATGTGGAAGGTTTGCATTGATCATGCTATCCCAAATATACCCATGACTGCTCCATAACAGGATACCTGTCAGGTGTACACCAGCCATATATGAGCTGTCCAACAGACAGAGTGAGCTAATACATTGCAGAGCAGTAGCCCACAGAGGGAGGACATCTCTGAACAGTACCGGCACGACACTTCAATCCCACATAATCATCACGACACAGTGTTGACTGTGAAATTGTCCAGACAATGCAGATAAGGCTCCCCTCAGTCTGTTATTGATGCCCACTTACTGTTAAAGGTCCTCAGCAACCCTCTTCCAGCACACACCAACAACATGGATGTGGCTTAGCACATTCAAACTCTGGGATCTCCACTGTGTCCCTGCTTGACAGAGGCTCAGCACACTAGCCTCACACGGTGCCTTATGTGACCTACTTTACAGTGGCACAGTAGCCTACTGTACTGGGGAGGCAGATGCCAAGCACACTCTGGCTAAGCTGTCATTCGCTAGGGCAAACAGCCTAGTGTTGACCTCTACACCCATATGTTTAATTGTCAGATACACATTATTTGTTGCTGTTAGACTGTTTTCAGGTCTTTATTGCAATAGCATTCCCTGTTTTTATGAACAACATGTGTATCTGTGGAAGATGTTTGCATATGGGAGGGATCCACTATATCACATATGTCTCTGTAGTCATTTAACTGTGTGCACTGGGCAGATTGCTGTAATGTGGTTGGTTCCTGGAATAACATGTACACATACCAGATATGTGTGGCCAACTGCTAAACTGTGATTTGGCCTAAATGTGTGAGCATGCCCAGTTCAGCCTTCCCATGGCATGTTGTCTGACATATGTCTTATTTATCAAAGTGTGCGAGCATGCCCAGTGTGTGCTTTCCATATGTTGAACTCTGCAGCCCACCACATTTGTGGATGAGTGTGAACTTCAACAATATCTCCCGTTTATAGTTGTGTGTTGTGTGTCATGTTGTGTAGCTACTGTTCAACTGCTTTGTGTGTGAACACAACAGGGATTATACTGTGCCTGCAGGGTTTGCATGGGATACTTTGCATACAGTTGTCAACATCCTTTCATACTGACCTAACACTGTAGTACCGTATAGTGTACTGGTTCAGTACTTTCACTGTGGTGGACAGTATCCTGGGCTTTAGTCCTATCATGGCTTTACATTTCCATAGTGAGCACAACAGCCTGGTTAGGGGCCAATTGTGCACATCTGACCATGTGGCATTATGTTCAGATATCAATTACTTATACCAGGCTTGTCCAACATTGGTAGTGTATTCCACAACATAGGTGTACAGGTTTACTCATGGGTGGGAGTGGCTTCTGTGTTATGGATCATGCAGTACAGCTTGTCCTATGTATGTCAGTGCTGGGGTTCAGGTCCCTCATGTGCATAGCTCACTGCCATTCAGATTGTACAAGGTGCAGCATGTTCATTGATTCCAGCTTGGACATGGCTTTATACATCAGGCACAGCTTGCCTCTGGGTGGGCAGTATGGCAGTGTGTGGAGCTGCAGTTTGTTTAATCAGGCAACACATGCCATCTGTTCAAGATCTTTGATACTCCTTGTGAGGTACTGTTGGGGACTTTACAGTTGATGGAGGTGTCTGCTGAGGTACATCCCACAGGGGCTATTGTAGTCCATTGTAACGCTGGTGAAGGATGACTGCAGAGCCACAATGACCTCCCCTTATCTAGATCTGACAACCTTCATGATTAGGTGGGTATATGGTATGTTTCTGTGAACACTACAGCCACATGTTTGTCCAATGCAGGATATCTATCACCTTGTGTCCCCAGGTCTCTCATTACATGTTAGGTACGTAATGGGTTAACACCTATGTGGTAATTGGTGGGCACTTACTGTATATCCACGGGGGTTGACTATACACTTTTCTGCATTAGCTTGCTGACATGGCTATGGCACCAGTTGTCTGTTTCTATGTGGCCCTTTTGTGGGATGCTTATGTCAGCTGGAGGGTCAGATATGGTGGGCAGTTTGTAGTCCTCTGCATACATGTTCGGACACAGTCCTTCCATGTTGGCCTGTACCTATGGGACATATATACCAAACAAGGGAGGTCCCAGGACCAAGCCTTGTGGAATCTGGAGCATTTCTCTCCGGGCCTCCGCTGAAAACAGGCTCTGTGGAACCTTGTTGGACATTCCCGGTCAACAAATGTTAAATAAATAAAATAAAAAATAAAAATAAATGCCAGTAATATCTGGTTTGTAGTCTACATGGCTGCTCATGTCTGACCATGTCAGTTCTGTCCTTGGTCTGGTTTGCAACCCCTCTACTGACATAGGGGTTTATATTTAAGCTGGTGAGCATATCTATAATGAACACGTAGGGTATTGTATGGAAGCATTTGCAAGGTCCAGCTATGCTGTGTGGACCACATTGCCCTCATCAATGACCTTAATGACTGTTTCAAATGAGTCAAACATGTTTTGGGGCAGGAGCTGCACTGAAGAAAGCCACACTGGGTAGGGTCCAGTGTCAGTAGGTCCCCAATATCTTTATGTCTGCGGTACATGCTGATCCTTTCCATAGCTGTGCAGACCAAGCTTGTCAGGATTCTGGGGTGGTAGTTTGCAGTATCCATTCAGGCAACACCTTTGTTGAGAAGGACCACTGTTGTTGTACACTGCTCTTTGGGTACATATCCTGTGGTTAGGCTGACATTGAGCAGTAGTGTGATTTGGCATTCCATTCTTCTTGGAGTCCATGTTGGACTCAGCCCAGGACACCATCTCATACCATTGCTGCTGTGTATTTTGCTTTGTAGATGCTGGCTGTTACCTCAGCATCTGCAATGTCAGGGGCCAGCAGTCTGCTGGGATAGATATTTTGCATTCTGGGAGGGGGTGGGGGTTTGCACTGCACCTGTCAGGTTGTATGTTGGCAATATGTGTGTGTGTTTGGTATGTTGTTTGTAATATTTGTGTGATTCAGAGCATATCTGTGAATTCCCAACATGGTTCCTACCATCAGGTGAGTAAGCCTTATGATTATCCTTAGTGTCCTGTACAATTTGTATCTTCATAGGTTCATAGGTTCATACTTGGCTATCCACCAGAGGGCATTTGTAAGCCTAGCCAGAGTGTGTGTGTTTTTTGCCGCCCCTTGCTATGTGAATATTATGGCCATTTATTCACTCCCCCTCCTTTTATGTTTTGGTCCAGGTTTTGGGGCCATAACGCATGATATGAGGTATAACCTGGTAGTGCTGGTGTGCTGTCAGTAGGCTTGCAGCAGGTTTCTGTCACTGCAAAGACATCGATGTTCTCCATACTGGGGAGGGCCTCAGGAGCATGCATATTGCAGCTTACACGTCTGGCATTGGTCAGCATTACCCTTATGTTTCTTACCACTTATGTTTTCTAGGGTGGTGGGTTAGTCTTTTCAGCCTTGCCTACGTAAGGCTCTATGGAGGTGGCAAATGCCTTATCCAATATCCAGACGCCCAGGGGTAACAGGTGCAAGCCATCCCTGGAACAGCAGCATGGCTTGTCAGGCATGACATCCCATGCAGACAGACATTACATCCTCTTGGAATGACAGCAGTAATTGTGCCACTTGTTAAAGTTGATCATTCTGTGTTTGTACTGTGGCATCATTCTTGGTGAGGGTAGGATGCTGCAAATGGTCAGTGTCATACCAGCCTGGTGTACATACTCAGTGAGACTGCTGGTGTTGTGTGGCATTACTGATGGATTCTAGGAACTTTTCTTCTACAGTGTTGGAGCTAGTATAATGCTCCCAGTCTATGTCTGTGTATTTTCAGTCAACCAATATAATGTGGTTTGGGGGGCTTGATATATTCATATATTCATATATTAATGTATTCCAACATAGGCCAGGTGCAGTTCCTGGTGTTGGGACAGTACTCTGTAGCAGGCTATAAACTGGGAAGCAGTTTTAGCCACTGTTACTTGACCATGGCTAGTCCATGCTGCTTCTTGTTGTGGTACCAACATGGGGGTGTGGTTATCCTTGACAATTATTGCTAGTCACCCTCCTTTTGTAGCTTGTTCCATGTTTTGAGGCTGTACAGCACAGTATGAGGTGTAACCTGGTAGTGTTAGGGTGCTGTTGTGAGCCTTGACCCAGTTTTCTGTTACAGGACAGATATCAACATTCTCCATACTGGGTGAGTTTACACTGCACGCATCTTGCTGTTTAGACTTCTGGCATTGGGTAGCATTACATCTAGGTTCTTATCCCTTGTGGTACCTATGGAGGTGGGTTTGTGTTTTGAGCCTTACCTATTCAGGGCATGCTGTGGGTAATGACAGCCTTTGCCAGTATCCATGAGGCTTGGACTGATAGGTGCACGCCACCCCCAGCAGCTGGAGCATCATGCCATGCTCAGCATGTCATCCCAGGCTGGCACACATTGGATCACCTTTGACTAACTGCAATACTTCAGCCAATTATTGCAATTTATCATCTCATCATCATATTGTGGCATCATGCTTGGTGAGGGTAGGATGTTAGTCAGGGTCCTCTAGTGTGCATATACTACATGGTGTTACATTACTTAACACATGGCATTCATGCCTCAGGTGGTGCTGCAGGGCTGCCTCTGTCGGATGCACATATTACACTCCCTGTACATGTTTGAGAGCAGGTTATGTAATTTTAGGCATCCATGTTATTATATGAGTGAGTCAGAGAGGGGTATCATTCCCAGGGTTCCTACTGAGCCAGTGTATGTGCTATGCGTTGCCTCTTTGCCAAGGCCAGGGCATACTGGGCATGCCTCCTTCTGCCTACTGGGGCAGGCTCAGGTTGTTCCTCCTCCGAGTCACGCTCTGCCTGTGATGGCCTTGGCAATAGTGGGGGGCTGTTTGGCCCGGCCCTATGCTGGTCCTGCTGCAGCTGTTTTCGCAAGATCATATTATGTAGCATAGCACATACCATGACAATTTGGGTACATGTAGTTGGTGAGTACTGCAAGGCTCCACCAGATGTGTCCAGACACCGGAACCATGACTTGAGCAGGCCAAACATGTGCTCTATTACATTACGTGTTTGTGCGTGTGCCTCATTATGGTGTTCCTGTTCAGGTGTGCGTGCGTTTCTGATGGGTGTCATCAGCCACGGCTCCAGTGCATAACCTGCATCCCCCACTTGGTGTCCGTGTGGGATGTCCCCATTGGTAAATGTCTGGTACAGCTGCGTCAAATGCCAGATATGGGAATCATGGTAGCTCCCGGGGCAGCCAGCACACACATTCATTATTATGCCCTGGGCATCACACATGACCTGGCAGTTGATGGAGGGGAAGCCCTTGCGGTTAACGTAGGCCCTACCCCGCTCACTAGCTGGTGCTTTGATGCATATGTGCGTGCAGTCTATTGCACCCACTACCTCAGGGTATTCCACTATTTGCTGGAAGAGACACATATTGCTGGCCAATACCTCACGGACATTGGGGAAATATACATGATCACCGACGTGCTGACATGGCATCCAGGAACTGGTGCAGTACCCTGGAGGCTGATGCCTGTGATATTCCCATCATATCACCAGTTGGTCTCTGGAAGGTACCTGTTGCTAGTATTCTTATGCCAACACATACCTTGGATTCCACTGGGATGGGTTCCCCTCTGTTGGTTCTGTGTGTGAGGCGTGGCCTGCACAGCTCGACAATTTGCTGCAGGAGGTCTCTGTCCACTCTATAGCACTCTACTATCTCCAGCTCATGTAACCCATGGTAGGTGACCCTGGGCCTGTACACTCTTCTCCGTCTCCTCACTGTGGATTGTCTGGCACCATCTGCATTGTCACCACCCTCAGCAAGTCGCCTATGTCTCCTTATGACAGCTATGGCAGCCCCTAGCATTTCTGCTCTGAGTTCAGCTTTTTCAGTTTTCACTTCTACTAGCTTACTCCTGTCTTGCAGTGTCTCTTGAGAAAAACATCCTGCACTGCTGTTTGCAGAGTTTTAAGTGCTTGGCTGAGCTACTATTCTGCCTGTTTAATTGGCTGCTTCTAATTGTTTTCACCTGCTAGCTCCATCAGTATTTCCTGCTAGCTTCCTACTAATTCTGTTGCTTCCTTTTTCCTTTCTGTTTCCTCAGGGGGGAGCAACGCGCATACCAGCAGAAACAAGCTCACAGTGGCTTACACGCGTGCACACAGGCTTACACGGTTCAGAATCTGCTTATTCGAGGTAAAACATGTGCACACCAGCGCAAACAGTCTTACAAGTCTGCCAACAGGCTCCCATATGCTCAGTCTGCCTTACACGTGCGCACACTGCCCTACCCACGTCTCATGGCGTGCACACGTGCGCATGCATGCCCAACAAGAAACTTTGGTGTAAGCAACAGTGTACACCTTCCATTTCTTGACATTCCCATGCTTATCTTGTGGCACTCCTCTTTCCATGATATGTGTCTGACATCTGTCATGTAACACTGACCTCCAATGAACTGCATTTCTTTCTACCATTCCCCCCTGTGAGGTCACCTATCTCCTACTCTATTCCTCCCCCTTATGAATCTCTTACACTACTCAGAATGTGCTCATTTGCTATGTGACAGTAGAATTCAGTATCATAACACTCATTTACATCAGATTGCCTACTAATGCTTAGTTACATCTCTTAGACTCAGCTTCCCCACTTAGCAACCACAAAACGGTGGCCATGTTGTTTTTGGTCTGCTGGTCCCTGTATTGTAAATCCATGTATTGCATAAAACCCACATTTGTGGGTTTATAACCTTCATTTTTATGTGTTATGCAGCGCAACCAGTTTGCGCGGGGCTGTGCTGCGTTTAAACATCGGTGATCGCCGAAAAATAAAAAATTATTTTTCATATTTGCATCGGGGTACCTTCCCAATGGCCACATATTTGGCCATTGGCATGCTGCCTGACACATATGCACCCTTTATTTGGAGCTGACATGGCTCCATTGTGATTTTTGCAGAAACATACTCAGTTGTCAACTGAGTACATTTCTGCAGCTAAAACGGCTCTTATACAGGCTGCTTTCTGCTTCATGGATCGCTACTCTACCTCATTTGCATGCCTTTCGGCTGCAAGTGAGGTATTTAGCATATCCATGCCCAGTCCGTGTAAGAGACGTTTTAGCTGGTCTCTTACATGGAGTTTCGGGATGTTCCTGGATCGCGAGGCTTGCATGGAGTCTTACACGTCTCTTACACTCCGTGCAAGCCTTCGTGAATCCTGCCCATTATTACTAAAACAAAACATTAACCTTGTCGTGCCCTTCTTTTTAACTCACTAACAATTGAAATACTCTCATTTAGTCCTGGCGGATAAGTAGCATCAAATTTATGCTGCCATTTCATTTGTTTATGCAGCAATCTATTTTCCCAGTCCCCAGTGACATCTTCCATTGAGAGTTGTTCCAAAATCACAAAATTCAATTTTTTAAAACCAGTGCAATATACAGAGTGTCTGGGTAGTGCACTTTTACTATCCTTTTTCTTTATACTATACACATGCTGATAAATTCTTTGCTTCAATGAATTAATAGTTTTTCCAATATAAAATGCATTGCATGTGCAGCAGGTAGCTAGATAAGTAATCCTTTGTGCGTTGCAATTCAACACTTTTTCTTTATTCCATTCTTTTATTTTCCTCAGCACTTCACCATTATTTTCCATGTTAATAAACTTACAATAAGAACAGTGTTCACATCTTCTAGTTAAAGGAATAACACCCCTATTTCCTGTACTTTCCGGAAGTCCTTTAAAATTTGTCATGTTTCTACATGTAAAGTCAGTCTAGTATTGAATAACCGACAAAAATCACTACCCGCTTGTAATAATATCCAATTCCTACAAATAATTTTTTTTCACTTTCCTTAGAATCAGTGCTGCAGCGCATTATCATATTATTACCCAGTTGGAAACTGGAACTGCTAGTCCTAGTCACAGAATTTTCCTGACAATTAAAACCAAATTTAACGATGGGTGCAAATCTGTTTTGCCTGCCCGCCCAAACTTTAGTGATGATTTTATCCAACAAGTCACATGGGTACCCTCTTTCTTTGAACATTTTTCTTAAAACTGAGAATTCCCTTAAACATTCTGAATTCTCTGATGTAAGCCTAGAAACATGAATTAACTGACTCTTCACAATACCTTTTTTTTATACATAGGATGACAACTCAAAAAATGTAGAAATGTATTGCAGTAAGTAGGTTTCCTAAAAAGTTTGTGACCAATGAACCTTCCTTGTTCTTGGTTATATTAATATCAAGGTAATTAATAGTGTCATTACTCATCCCATACGAAAATTCCAGAAATTCAGCACTTTTCTGCATAAAATCTTCAAGCATGTTTAATTGTTCATTAGTACCTGTCCAAATAAAAAGTAAATCATCCAGATATCTATGATATGTGAGACAGTATTTAAATAAAGGTGTTTTAAACAATAAATGCAATTCCCACCATAACATCACCGCATTTGCAAATAATGGGGCGCAGGCTGCACCCATTAATATAATTATAATTATAATTATAATTATAATTGCTATAATAATGTAATGCCATTGGCATTACAACGTTTTTTAATTTTAGCATCTATAATTTTTCCTCTTTGACTATTGGGCCAGAACATCATAATTTGTTGCGTAAGGGGTTTAATTTTATCACTGCGAACAAAGCCCCTGTGGAGGATATTATTTTGGACTTTAAAATGTTTGATCGAAAGTTGAATTTAAACATTATGCTTGACAATGCTAATGTGAATAATGGTGAAACTAATATCTTTAAGCAAAGTAGTACATTTAATCCACCACAAAATAGTTTGGTTAATATATTTGAAAGACAGTGTGAGAGGGATATTAGAAGTACTTTGTACAAAAAGACAAATAGATATTATAATTTAACAAAGGAATAATATTTGTTGTTAAATGATTTAAAAACTAATAAAAAGTGTTTGCTATATGAAACCTGACAAAGGTGGCAGCCTTGTAATAATGGGGGTTCATAATTATTGTGGCCGTATGACTGAATTATTGAGCAACGTAGAAGTTTATGAACAAGTTTCGCTCAATGAAATTAAGTTGGCATACAGGTCTATTAAGATTTTTTAGATGAACTACTGTTATTTGATCAGATTCCTAGGTCAACGTATGAATATTTGCATGTGGAAAGACCTACAGTTTCAAAAATGTTTGGGATACCTAAGATTTATATTAATATAGGGACCCCACCGATGCGTCCAACTGTTTCTGGCAAGGGCTCAGTTAGTGAGCCACTTGCCAAGTATGTGGATGGTAGGTTGAAGCACATTTTTTAATAATTTCCACGTGCTTAAGGACTCGTGGGACTTGCTGAATAAGTTACAATCAGTTATTATACCTCAACACTATTTACTGGTTACATGTGATGTACACAGTTTGTACACTGTAATACCACAGGAAGTGGGTTTAACTTGGTTTAAAGCTATAATATCAGAATTTAGTAGACTAGATATGAGTGAACAAGAAATGGTTGTTTCTTTTATGGATACAGTACTGAGCAACAATTTTATAAGTTATGAAGGTGAATTTTACAGACAAAACTAGGGCGTAGCAATCGGTGCAGCCTGTGCCCCATTATTTGCAAATGCGGTGATGTCATGGTGGGAATTGCATTTATTGTTTAAAACACCTTTATTTAAATACTGTCTCACATATCATAGATATCTGGATGATTTACTTTTTATTTGGACAGGTACTAGTGAACAATTGAATATGTTTGTAGATTTTATGCAGAAAAGTACTGAATTTCTGGAATTTTCGTATGAGGTGAGTAATGACACTATTAATTACCTTGATATTAATATAACCAAGAACAAGGAATGTTCATTGGTTACAAAAATTTTTAGGAAACCTACTTACTGCAATACAGTTCTACATTTTTCGAGTTGTCATCCTATGTATGAAAAGAAAGGTATTGTGAAGAGTCAGTTGATTCGTGTTTCCAGGCTTACATCAGAGAATCTGGAATGTTTAAGGGAATTATCAGTTTTAAGAAAATGTTCCAAGAAAGAGGGTATCCAAGTGACTTGTTGGATAAAATCTTCACTGAGGTCCGGGCGGACAGGCAGAACACATTTGCACCCATCGTTAAATTTGGTTTTAATTGTCAAGAAAATTCTGTGACTAGGACTAGCAGTTCCAGTTTCCAACTGGGTAATAATATGATAATGCACTACAGCACTGATTCTAAGGAAATTGAAAAAACTATTTGTAAGAATTGGACATTATTCCAAGCGGGTAGTGAGATTTGTCGATTATTCAATACTAGACTGACGTTTACATATAGAAACATGACAAATTTTAAAGGACAACTGGAAAGTACAGGAAATAGGGGTGGTATTCCTTTAACTAGAAGATGTGAACACTGTTCTTATTGTAAGTTTATTAACATGGAAAATAATGGTGAAGTGCTGAGGAAGATAAAAGCAAGGAATAGACAAAAAGTGTTGAATTGCAATGCACAAAGGATTACTTATCTAGCTACCTGTTGCACAAGCGATGCATTTTATATTGGAAAAAACTATTAATTCATTGAAGCAAAGAATTTATCAGCATGTGTACAGTATAAAGAAAAAGGATAGTAAAAGTGTGCTAGCCAGACACTCTGTATATTGTACTGGTTTTAAAAAAAATAATTTTGTGATTTTGGAACAACTCTCATTGGAAGATGTCACTGGGGACTGTGAAAATAGATTGCTGCATAAAGGAATGAAATGGCAGCTTAAATTTGATGCTACCTATCCGCCAGGTCTAAATAAGAGTATTTCAATTCAGTTATAAAGAAGGGCACAGCAAGTTTGTTTTTACTAATAATATGTTTTCATGTGTTTTAGGAACATTTTAAATACATTTTAAATGTGTTGTCAAAGTGCTTTAAGACCAGCATGCTGAAAGCAAGTACAGTAAGCACTGACTCTGCTATTTGATTGTTAATTTGATTGAGTAACTTGGCTTTGAAGATGTCTGTTATGTCAGATGAAAGTGCTTAACCATTACTTGTGGATTTTATCTCCATGGATTAAAAGGTGTTTGCTGTGCTGCTAACTGACTGACTTGGTTTCTTCTGTTATTTACCCAACATCTTTATTATAGCTGATGCAACCTCATCTGAGCATGCTGTTTTCAATGAATTCACTTTCCTTAGTGCTGTTCTTGCTTTTTCTTTGGTGGGTTCCTCTTCTTCTTTCATCAGTGACTGTGTCTGAGACAGTACAGCTTCTGCGGGGTTTTTTTCATTCAGAAGTTGCAGGAATTACTCCTTCCATCTGCCTTTGATGTCCCATGGACTGGTGAGCAGGTTGCTACTGGCATCCTTTATGAAGAGTGTATGTGATGACTATCTTCTTTAGATTTCTGTTTTACCTTGCAACCCAAAAGAGTTAATTTCCAGAAGCTGATAGAGCCCCTCTGATGCCCTGTTCTTTGCTATTGCTATCACTCTCTTAACTTCTTTCTTAGACAACAGTATTCCTTCTTAGCCTTGCACATCTTTTCTGCCTCCCTATTTTTCTCACACAGCTTCCTTCTTTTGATAACTTCCTGGACTTGTGCATTCCAAAACCACCTTTCCTTATGTACCTGATTTCATTACATGGCATAGCTGCATATCAGCTCTATAGTCATCACTCATGCTGTTTTGGGGTACCACCATTCTTCTTCTTAAACTCCAGCTTTTGCTTCTTCTTCCTGACGTGCTAGAGCTCATTTCATGCACTCATGCTTTATCTCCAGTCAAGTACCAGGTCTCCAGCCTAGTCTCTGTTGACATTTATACCTTCTCTGACCACTGCTTGTAGCTGATTATAGCAACTAGTGGTTTATGCTGTTTGCTGACTGCTTCACTGGGGATGGCATTGCATCACTTGTATAGTATTATTTTGTCTGCATAACTTCAACATCTTAGGAGGAAAAGGGAATCAATGTTTTTATTTTTATTTTGAATACTGCACTTTGTCTATGTTTTAGTGTTGTTGGAATGATAATATAATGCAATGGGTTGTGGAAACAAATGTGAGGTGCAGTGGAGCTTTCTACTGTCAAGGGCATTTACTTGGAATCATGTCTAAGAGTTTTATTAAAATGACTTATGTTCAGGTATAGCTGGAGTAATCCTTGTGTGCTTGAAGAGATACTTATTGTATATACGGGTCTTCTTCTAAAACCCTAAAGCTCACTTACCCGACATTCAAAAGACAGAGATGAAAAAAATGAAACTCCAGAACACTGACCACTCGGAACACCAACATTTCACTACAGGTAAGTAACCACTTGGCCAACCCAGCAAACAAACTAAAAGTCAAGCAAAGAAAACCCATCCAAAGCCCACCACACCCCCTAACTAAATATACCAACTCTGAGATCACACTACAGTGGAGGTAATGGGCAATGGTCAACATGCTGGCCAAGCGGTTACTTACCTGTAATGAAAAGTAGGTGTTCCAAGCAGTCGGTCTTCTGGAGTTTCATTTTTTTTTGTCTCAGTCTTCTGAAAGTAGGGTAAGTAAACTTTTGGGTTTTGGAAGTGGCCCTATATATATATATGTATACATATATATATATATATATATATATATATATACATACATATATATACATATATATATATATATATATATATATATATATATATATATATAGATATATATATATGTATATATATATATATATATATATATATATATATATGGATCTCCTACTATTCACCGAAAACACATTTCACTGAAACACATTTCACCGTGCACTGTTCACCGAAAGGACAATTCACCAAAAACACAATTCTCTGAAACACTTTTCACCGAAAGTTATATATGGCCTAATCACCACTGTAGTGCGACCCTGGAGTTAGTATATATAGTAAGGGGGGCTGTGGGGGGCACCACCCCCACATATTTTAAATATTTTGAATGATATACATGGATATATGTAATTGCAATATATTACTGTTCTCTGACAATAATATATACATAAAATATGTGGGGGGCTACGCCCCCCCAATGTGGGGGGCGGTGCCCCCCACATCACCCCTTACAATATATACTAACTCCTGGGTTGCACCATAGTGGGGAAAAGGTCGTATATAACATTCGGTGAAATGTGTTTCAGTGAATTGTGTTTTCGGTGAATTATGCTTTCGGTGAAAAGTGCACACTAATTTGATTTTCGTGAAATGTGCTTTCGGTGAATAGTAGGAGATCCATATATATATATATATATATATATATATATATATATATATATATATATATATATATATGTGTATATATATATATATATATATATATATATATATGGGTTAATTTCAAAATCCCGAAATCTCAAAATCCCAAACTCAAAATCCTGAAAGCTCAAAATACCGAAAACTCATAATACTGAATCTCATAATACCGAAAAACATACAGGACACCAACACTGATGTGTGATTGTGCGGACATTCGAGTTAGGGCACAGGTCAGGTAAGTGTGCAATTGTGATGGTCGTTAGGGTTAGGGGCGGGTTAAGTAAGTTAGGGTTAGGGCGGGGGGTGAGGTGATTGTGCGATAGTGACAGAATTTGGGGTTAAGGGTGAGTTAAGTGAGTTAGGGTTAGGGCACCGGTGAGGTGAGTATGCGATAGTGATGGACCTTAGGGTTAGGGTCTGGGTTAAGGTAAGTGAATAGATAGTAGTGTATGTGCAGTGTAGTGTAGATGCAATACAGTCAGTGTTTGTGTCCTGTATGTTTTTCGGTATTATGAGATTCAGTATTATGAGATTTCAGTATTTTGAGCTTTCAGGATTTTGAGTTTGGGATTTTGAGATTCAGGATTTTGAGCTTTCGGGATTTTGAAGTGAACCCATATATAAATATATATATATATATATATATATATATATATATATTTATGTATATATGTGTGTGTGTGTGTGTGTGTGTGTGTGTGTGTGTGTGTGTGTGTGTGTGTGTATAGATTAACTCATCAAAAATGTCTTTTATCAAGCAGAAGCTGAGCAAATGTAACTTGTCGAACAGCATCCTATTGAAATTAAGATAAAAAAATTGTTTTTGCATGGGTAATTTTAAATACCAAGTCAAAGATCAAGAGGGATATCCCTCTTGTAGAAAAACATTTTGTTTTTGAAAATGGCATGCAACGAGGTTCTTTCTCAGTGTATCGTAGTAATGCATCAATGTTCGGTTTATTGACCTTTTGTGGTCGACATTTTGGAAACTGATGTATTGGCTACTCAATTGAAGTGATTGGTCCAATTAGATAGATAGATAGATAGATAGATAGATAGATAGATAGATAGATAGATAGATACATAGGTGAGAGGAAGAATGAAAGAGAGTGTATGGTGGATGGAGGAACATAAGTAGCCTGTCGAGTAGTGGAAACAAAAAGTAGAAAAAAATTTAGTCAGCAAGTAATAGGTTGACAGGGAATTTTATGTGATGGCAAAGACCATGTCAGGACATAGTACCTCCTGTTAAACAGCTTTACTTTTACACCAGGCCACCGTTGAACCATTTGAAGGCTGAGGTTAGGAGGTTGATACTAGTTATGGAACTAGTACAAAAATGCTAAGACTGCCATTAAGGGAGATATGGCCAAAGGAGAATGTCTCAGGGTTTGATGACAGGCACATATAAGGTTGAATTAAAATTCTGGTAAATAATACATAAGGACATTGAACAAAATTTTATTGAGGATTTTTAAAGTATTCAAATCAAATTAAGTAACTATAGAAATAAAAATCCAGTGTGTGCTTCTGAGGATAACGATATGCTCACATTTGGTGGGTTATTTAAAAGTTATATAGGAAGTCACAAGGCACCTGTGTATGATATGCATTAACTAATTAGGGACCAAAACAGCATAGCGTTTTATGTCATAATTAATGCCTTTGATGCATTGTTCTTCAAAAATAAAGTACAAACTGTATATACAGATTACAAAAGCATAGCTCTTAGATTCCCAAATGCAAAAAATACAAGTTGTTTATATCACAAGTACCATCAAAAAAGGCATCTTAAATGAAATGTAACATACTACAACTATTAATAATAATAACAATAATAAAACAGGAATAAAGAAGTAGAAGCCATTCTATACTTCTGTCTGGCAAATGGCTTGATACTTGCCAACACATGGCTCAGAAAGAGAGACAGACACAAGATCACATACAAAAGTAGTCAATATGCAACTCAGGTAGACTTCCTCCAAGTAAGGAAAGGTTACTGGGGTAGAATCCATGATTTCAAAGTCACCCCAGTAAAACATTCAACCCACAGCATAAAACACTAGTTGCCACAATCGGCTGCAAGCAGTGGTCAGAGAAGGCTTTAAAGTCAATGGAGACCAGGCTGGAGACCTGGAAGTTGACTGGAGAGAAAGTACAACAGTTCAAGGAATTACTCAGGGCTCTAGCACCCCTGGAAGAGGAGGAAATAGGTGGAGTTAGGGCTACAGAAAAGATATGTGGCCGAGCCAGGTATGTAAATAAGATACATAAGGAAAGCTGGTGGTAGAATGCAGAAGTCCAGGAAGTCATCAAAAGAAAGAAGGCGTGCAGGAAGAAGTGGGAGATAGAAAAGACTGACCAGGCTAGGAAGGACTACTGGTTGGCTAAAAAAGAAGCTAAGAAAGAAATTGCAATAGCAAAGAATAGGCCATCAGAGACACTCTACCAGCTTCTGGAAAGTGACTCAGTAAGTAGCACAAAGAAACTATATCAGGTGGCAAAGACATAAAGATAAAGAAGATAGTCCAACATCCTTCACAAGGGATACTAGCAATAACCTACTCACCAGTCCACAGGACATCAAAGACAGATGGAAGGAGTATTTTCAGCAGATCCTGAATGAAGAAAACCCAGCAGAAGCTGTACTGCCATAGAGACAGCCTACAATGACAGAAGAAGAGGAGGCTACCCTAGAAAAAGTAAGAACAGCACTAAGGAAAATTAAGTCAAGGAATGCAGCAGGCTCAGATAAGGTCACAGCAGATATGATAAAAATGATGGGTGAGATGGGGGCGAAATGGATCCTGAGGGTACTAATAGTATGGAGAGAAAGGCATATCCAAGATAACTGGAGTATAAGCATACTTGTGCCAGTGTACAAGAACAAAAGGGATATCCACAACTGTGGGCAGTACAGAGGCATCAAATTCCTATCACATTGCATGAAAGTTCTGGAGAGGATTATTGATAAATGGATAACTAGAGCAGTAGAAAGTAAGATGAGAAATGAGCAGTTTGGATTCAGATCAGGATGAAGGAGAATAGACTTGATGTTTGCAGTGAGACAGATACTTGAGAAGAAGCTAGAGATGAGGAGAGAGTCCAGCTGTGCATTCGTAGACTTGGAGAAATCATATGACAATGTCCCAAGCAACCTGATCTGGGCAGTACTGCAATGGTTTGCGGTCCCAGAAACATTGGTAAAATTAGTGCAGGCTATATACAAGGACCCAGTGACTCAGGTACGAACAGTGTTCAGCTTCATAGAGGGGTTCCCACTGGGATTGGGTGTACACCAGGGTTCAGCTCTGAGCCCACTGCTTTCCATACTAGTGATGGACTACAATAGCAGACAGGTTATAAGGTGACAGATCAACAAAGTTGCTGTATGCAAATGATGTGGCATTACAGTCTGACTCTGAGCTCGGACTTCAGCAAAGGATAGAAGAATGAAATGCAAAACTGAAGGCACATGAGATGAAACTAAGCACAGATAAGATGGTGGTAATGGCAGCAAACTGGGGAAATCAGAAGAAGCTGAGAAGAGAGATAGAAGGGAAGACAATGGAACAGGTAAACAGCTTCAAGTATCTGGGAGGGGTGGTTGAGGAGAAAGGAAGTCTGAGTGAAGAGGTCAAAGCTAGAATCAGAGGGGCTGAAGCCAACTGGCATAGAGTGTCAGGTGTAGTCTACGACATAAGAATGCTAAAGAAGTTGAACAGTAAGGTGTACAAGACAGTGGTGCGACCAGTACAACTGTATGGTATAGAAACCTGGGAAGTAAATGTAAAACAGCTGAAGAGCTCTAGATGATGGAAATGAAGTGCCTGAGAAGGGTGGCAGTATGCACACTGTTGGGTAGACAAAGAAATGAAGACATAAGAGCAGAAGCCAAAGCAGCTCCAATTGCAGAAAAGAGCAAAGAGAACAGATTACAGTGGTTTGAACACGTGCAGAAAAGCAGAAGACAATCTGGTGAGGAAGATTTGGGACAAATAGGAAGAAGATAAGGGGAAGGGAGGATATCCAGCAAAGAGGTGGATGGATTGTGTGAAAGAAGATCTGCGACAGTCAGGCATGAGTGTTGAAGAAGGCATGAGTGTGGCATTGAATTGAGAGAGTTGCCAACAGTTAATATGATACCCCAACCCCATGTAGAACAAATGGGAAAAGGGGACTGATGATGATGATGATGATGAATACTTCTTTATCCTTTATAATTATGTTTTGTAATATTGGACATCCTGCATTATTTCTTTTTTCAGTTTATAGTTAATGAAATTTCAGTGCTGTAAAAATACAGTTGGGCAGATTTAATAAACACTACATGGTCTGCTCGGACCACGTGTGCAGTAGCGAGCTGTTTTATATTCAGTAAGCAGCTGTACATAATGTATAGAGCTGCACAACCATGGTAAACACCATGGCATGTCAATTACAGCATAACCAGCTGAATTGTATGCTAATCAACCAGTCTAAGATGGAGCTGCTATTCAACAAGCTATAAAGCAACTGTCTATACTTAGTGCTGGTTTTCCCTGTGAATTTCAAAACCTGTTGGAACACAACTATAGAAAGCAGTCTACACAGAAAGAATGCAAGGGGCTGACATTGCTTTAATTCATGCGTATGTGGAACAGGCTGAAGTCTCCGCTGCTGCTGCTGCTGCTGCTAATAGACCATGGCCAAGAAGGAGAAGAGTTTCCAGACCCTGGTTAACTTATCACAATCGGCATGATGTGGAAATTGTAGAGTGCTACAGAGTGGATAGATGCACACTACTGGAACTCTACAACCTCTTTTATCCTCATCTCAGACCTAGAGAAAACCAAGGGGAACCAATACCAGTGGAGACAAAGATATGTGGAGCATTTAGAATTTTAGGTACAGGAACCTTTCAGATACCAATAGGGGACACACTGAGGTGTCACAGGCATTAGCACCAGAATCCTCCATCAATTCCTGAATGCTATGCTTCAGTATGCCAGTGACCATATATATTTCCCTTTACTCCTGAGGACAGGGCCACAAATATGCAGGAGTTCTACCATGTCGCACAGTACCCTGAAGTACTGGTGCCATAGATTGTACACATATAGTAATCAAGGCACCACCTGGGGAATAGGGAAGGGTCATCCTAAATAGAAAGGGCTTCCACTCCATTAATTGCCAAGTCATGTGTAATGCTAAGGGAATCATCTTGAATGTGTGTGCTGGCAACTCAGGCAGTTATCATGACTCACATATCTGGCACATTTCCCAAGTTTATCAGATGTTCACTAAGTGTGATATCCCACAGGGTCATTTACTGGGGATCCAAGTTATGCAGTGGAACTGTGCCTTATGACACCCATCAGAAATTCACACCCACCCACTGAAGAATGCCATAATCAGGCACATGCTCAAACCAGAATTATCATTGAGCATGTGTTTGGGCTGCTGAAGTTGCAGTTCTGGTGCCTAGATACATCTGGGGAGAATCCTGGAGTACAATCCACATACATGTACTGAAATCTTCCCTGTCTGTGCCATGCTTCACAACATCATCCTGAGAAAACAGCTTCAGCAGAATTAACAAGGGGAAGGGCACACATCCCACCACCAATGGCAAGGTCACCACAGCCACACACAGTTGAGAAGTCAGAGGGTGAACCAGCAGCTGCTTTCAGGGTAGGCAGATGCAGGAGTGCTCTATATGCCCTCACATTGGTGAAGAGGCAATGCATAGCACACTCACCACCACCTAAAGAGCTAAAACCTTCATCCTATGCACATACATATAGTAATACTGATGCCGGGCAATGCTGACAACCTTTACCTACTCATATAAAGGCTGTGTATTCCTAGCATCACACAAACTCAGCCCTGAACTAAAACTGTAGCAACTGCTGGATTTATGAGATAAGTGTTGAATCCGGAGTGATAAAACAGCATTGTGCAATAATACAAATAAATGGCATATCCTTGCATGATGTTACTTGATAATGTAAGCAAGTTAAAAGTGGGTGATTTGTACAGCAATGATACAGCAATGACTTTAACATGGGACATTAGAGACTTATGTGAATGCATGTGTCCTCTATCAAGTAATAAGTCTCACGTGTCAAAGATTCACACATTCTTACCTCTGAAAAGTAATGATGGTCACCAAATATCTTCAGTTTGACCTCATACTTTTGTACTGGAAAATCATTAAAGAGAGAAGTTAGAAAGTAATGAAACACATTTCAGTTTAGAACCCTCAGAAGGTTCTTAAAAATACTGATGCAAAAAACTGTTTTGATTCATCAGCTGTCTAACTTTAAAACCAAAATATGTCAAAAGTACAATTAGCAAAACAACATCACAAACACAAATATATTAAGCACTAATCCCTGAATCCAAAAGATAGAAAACAAGGATACAGCACAGTTATCATCACGTGCACAGGTGTGTTGTACATGTGTGCGTAACCTAGGCTGACACAAAAGTAAGTGACTGCATGTGAGTAAGAAAGAGAAACAGGCAGACATTTGGATAAAGCAACAGATGGCCACTGAGACAGAATGAGCCTTTAAGCCTCACAGCTGAACCATGTAACGCTTGTGTGTGCATCTATATGGCCCTCTAGGAGAAATTGGTTTGTGAGTGTCTGCAAAAACACAGCCAAGCTCTGTGCTAGCTCTACATCTTGGTATGTTGGACGGGTGTGAGTTGTGCATGGTAGAGGTGGCAGTTCATCGTTGTCATACCTGACCACAAGAACTGGCTCTGCCAGGAGCTGCAGTGGCACATTCATGTTATAGTCAGATGCACTTCTGCTACCTAAATGTGACTGATGTCTGCTGGTGATGTCCTCCCAAGGATGCGCAGGACTATGACCCCGTGGCCTGTTTCATCTGGGTGTGGTCACCTAAACCACTGACAGAGCAGTGGAAGTAGTGCCACTATAGGAGTATGATCGGGCATGGCCACATCAACTAACATCAGATGAAGTGGCTAACCTACACCCACACAGATGCTGTTCCCCTCCCAACAGGTGTTCCATCACAGACAGTGCCCATTCCAACTTGTAAATCATTCAATACATTGAATCAGAATATGGTAAAGGTAGCAGACTGTACCACATCTACAACCCTAAGCATTTCTCTGAGGACCTATTGGAATGTGCCTGCAACTCCATGACAACCCTACACATATGTCAAGTGGCACAGGAAGACAGATCTGCATCAGGTGGAGGATAAACAGCAGGCCTCCTCTGAGCACCCCTAACAATCTTCCTGGTGTGGCACATTGCTCACACTTTGGCTATGGCCAGAGTCAACAGGCACTGAAGCTGCAGTAATCACACTACCCTGATCAAGTGCCTCACCCTCCACCTGTCCGATATCTGAGGGCTCACTGGAATGAGTTGGTATAGGTCTACTGGCTGTGTCTGATGGAATTACAGGGGATGGCTGAAAGTCAACCTCAGTGTCAGACTCAACCTCTGCACCCCCAGACTGTGCCTCTGTTTGCCTACCATCATCATCAGGATCTGCTGATACTCTGACATCAGGTAGTAAGAGTCATACACTTTCACTGTCAGAATCACCTGTAATAAGAAGCAACAAACACAGGAAATAAATTAATACCTACACTACAATAGTCCACTGCATGCTAACAAACTAACAGTGGTACCACTGTTACACACAGTCCTGACACCCACATCACATATATGGATAAAATAAAGATTTCTTTGAACTGCTCATCAGTCTTCTCCGGTTAGGGGTTGCCATAGCAGATCACCTGTCTGCTCATGATTGGCAGTGGAGTTTTATGGTCCCGGCACCCAACCTTCCAGAGAAGGCACACACATGCACACACAGGGCCAATTCAGTGTGTCCAATCCACCTACAGCAAGTCTTTGGGATGTGGGAGGAAACCAGAGCACCCAGAGGAAACCCACACAACCACAGGGAGGACATGCAGACTCTGCACAGAAGGCACCATAGCCACCGATTGAACCGGCGAACCTCTTGCTGTGAGGTGGCAATGCTAACCGCTGCACCACTGTGGCCACCCATTGAACTGCTCATCAGTACTGACATAAAAATCTTTGGCTTACCATGTGCAGATGATTGTAGGCTCCCTATGGAGGATAGTCCTGGAAGAAATTATACAAAAGGTAAAGAAATCATCATCACAATTAACAGTAACACAGAGGGTTGAAGATTATTTCCATTTATATGTCCATTAAAGATACTTTTTAACAAGAATTTGGATGACACATCCACCCCAAACCCATGCATAATCAACCAGAACGTGTTGTTAACTGTATCAATCTACAACTATTCTCTAAAAGACTTTCGGCTTTTAGCAGTTAGGGGTCACCACAGCAGAACTCCGGTCCGCCCATGATTGGCAGTGGATTTTTATGGTAATGAGTTGCCAGCCCGATGCCCAACCTTCAACGAAGGCATGCCCATTCACGCTTGCACCTACCTGCATGTCTTTAACGTCACTCGACCGGTGGGGAGGACATGCAGACTCCACACAGAAGGTACTCCAGCCGAGAATTGAACAGGAATCTACAACTATTCTCTTCCTGAAAAAAAAAAAAATATTAAACAGAACTTTGGTATTGCTGTCAATAATTTATTATATAAGAAGTATTCAACAATGGAGATAGATAAGCTTTCCTGGAAGCTCTCCTGGGACATACTTGTTCTCCCTAAAACAGCAGCAAAAACATCAATGTCATGCTGTTGTGCACTTGCTGCTGAGCTGTCTGAATCCCTGATGGTGGACAGGAACTCTTCATTTGGTGTCAGTGGTGGCACTGTAGCTGGTCACCCTGGTACCCATCCATTCATTGGCCACTGCAGCTGCTCTCCTTCAGGCCAATGAAATCATTTCATTGGCCCTATGGCACACCCGATCATATTCCCTGCTTTGTCCACCTACTGCCTTCATACTAGAAACTTTCTGCTGGCAAATTTACATTATGACAGACATATCCCCACATCCCCTCTCAATAAGAAAGGCACCATGTATCCTAAATGCTTCCACAATGACTTCATTCTCAGGGTCACTGAAGGGGGGATGGGGGGATTGGGATGCCTGGGTGCAATGTCCTAGGTGACAGAAAACAAAAAAGGATAATACACATAAGTATCACAAATAAATACAAGTTCTGCTCAGATATAACATGTAAAATGTAGTATTTGAATATTATCTACTGGAGAAACAAAAAAAGATATTCAAATGTTAAAAAAGGAATTATGTGGTTGTAATATATTACAATCACACACAAAGCAAGACTGCATCCAAAACAAGGAGAGTGGCAATAGCAAATTTTGTTTGTGCCTGCACAGAATTGGAACTTGGCTGTCCCAACCCCAATACAACAGGCAAATTACACATTTTGCTAACAAACTCTCAGTAAACTGCTAAAAGTGCTGTCAAATAAACTGTCCCAAAACATGTGTACACATTTACCACAAAACATTTAATTTTATGCAATTGTCAGTCACATCTACCTATGGCCAACACTCCCCTAGAGGTGCCTATCAGCCATTCTAGAAGGCTAACATTCCTGTGTCATTGACAATATAGGAAATTTACATTTCACTGAAATAACAATAGACAAATGTAAAGAGAAAAACAGCTGTAACATTAGCACTTGTAATGGCAGTTAATAAGGCTGTGCATCTGAGAAAGTAAAATGCCCTGTAGAACATACCTATGCCATCAGGAAACTTCTAAGAAGTGCATACAGATAAAAGTAACATTTACTAATGTATTTACACACATACACACACACACACATATATGTATGTAGATATATAT
>NC_056735.1:1989002198-1989199698 GCF_019279795.1 Protopterus annectens
CAAACCAGTTCCTACCTACTTGTATGTATTATAGTACTACCTACTTATCACATATGCCACAGAGCTTATATGCCGAGAAAGTATCCAACAGTGGGACTAAGGTTGATGACATGATCAAGCCCTGTAAAGTAATGCAATGGGAGGGCACCAGAGTGGAACAGGCCTCAAAATGGTATAACTAACACACACACACACACACACACACACACACACACACACACACACACACACACACACACACAGTTGCCAGTACTGAGATTACAACCCCTACCTATCAAGTTAATTGTACTATAGCACTACACTGTTATTTCACAGGCCACGGAGCTGATAGAGCTGAAGAGTGTCCAAAGGTACTTCTAACATGAATGACATCAGCAGGCCTTTTAAAGTAATGAAATGGGGAGGGCACCAGGGTACAACAGGCTTCAGAATGGTACAACCAACATGCACAGACCCACACAGACACAAACACACACACACACACACACACACACACACACACACACACACACACACACACACACACACACACACACAGTGTCGCCAGTGCCAAGATTAGAACCCCTTCCTATTTATTTATTTGTACTATAGTGCTATGTTATCGCATACACCATGGAGCTTATAGGGTGGAGGAGTGGCCAAAGGTTCTTCTAAGGTGAATGCCATCAGGGGGCCTTGTAAAGTAAGGAAATTGGATGTGTACTGGGTGAGAAAGTCCTCAAAATAGTTTAACCTACAAACACATAGTTGTCAGTGCTGAGATTAGAACCCCTAACCATCTAGATATATGCATACTGTGCTACATTTTTATTATATATTGTGCTATGTATTTATTACCTGTACCACAGTGCTTATAGGGCTGAAGAATGTCCAAAGGTACTTCTAAAGTTGATGACATCAGCTAGCCTTGTAAAGTAGATCATTTTTGATGTTTACTGGGTATAAAAGGCCTCAATATCTTTTAACCTACAAACACTTGCCAGTGCTGGCATTAGAACCCCTACATATCAACTTATATGTACTATAGTGCTACGTATTTATCACATGTACCACAATGTTTATAGGGCTGAAGAGTGCCCAAAGGTACTTGTAAGGTGGATGACATCAGCAAGGCTTTTAAAGTAGGGCAGCTTTGCAGTCTCCTGGGTGGAAAAGGCCTGAAAATACTTTAACCTATAAACACACACACACACACACACACACACACACACACACACACACACACACACACACACACACACACACACACACACACACACACTCACACACACACACACACACACACACACACACACACACACACACACGGCAGGTGAGGTGAGATTACAACCCCTGCCTGACTACTATTACACAATGGAAGTCACCTTCATACTGGCACATGCCAGTGATTACTATTAGTGTGCAACTGTCTGCATGAGGACATCACTCTATGCCTTTCAGTCTCTCTCTCTGTCTCCATGCCTCTCTCTCTGTTTATCTCTCTCTCTATCCATTTCTGTCACTCCCTCCGCTGTCTCTGCCTGTCTATAATTGATATATTTGCATGCATATGTTACCTATATATATATATATATATATATATATATATATATATATATATAAATATATATATATATATATATATATATATATATATATCACTCAACAGATGCAGATATATCACATATGTGCCACCTTCAGGTAGCTGCGGGTAATCTTGTCTGATGGGTGTGGGGAGACACAATTAAGGTGTATGTAGCTGTTTGCATGCAAAGACATATCTGGACATCAGAGTTGTATAGTCAGATGTGGGTTTCTACATGGGCTGTAATTTTTTAAGTGTAGGAGCATGCCCAGTAAGACCTTCAATAGCAAGAGCTGGACTCCATTCAAGAGGTAGTTGTAGTCTGGTCCTGGATTTTGTGTGCTAAAGCTGAATGGCTGATGAAGCTGTGTAAACAGTCTAGCATCTCAGTGATGTACTGTGACTATGTGCTATACTTATTAACTGAGTCATATCCTGGTGTGGGTACAGAGTGCATTGGACTGAGCAAAGTTTTCCGTAATATGTGTGGTATGTTCTACATAACACTGTGATTTCCTGGTATGTAAGTGGCAGATCAGTATAGAATTATGTGAGCGAGCACTGACAGACATTTGTTTACTGACATCATACACTGCAGGGAACTATGTTACAGCAGAAATTGTTATAGTGTGCACATTCTATGTTTGTCTAGCCAGTGGTACCCCTCCCCCTTATATGTGTCTCTTTGTCCTTCTATAGTGCAGTCACAGCCTTTGTCCAAAGTTGCTGTTGTTATGTATTTGTAGTTATGGTGTGAGTGCGGTAAAAGTTGTAACATCACACACAGGGTTACAGACCTCATACTTCTGGCTGTACCTGTTTAGTGTGTTGTGCCCCATATATCTGCTGTGGTCCTCAGACTGTTTGTGTTGTACTGTTATTGTCAGGTTACAGCCTGCATCTCTACTGTTTGTCATTGCTGTTTTCACATGAACCTTTATTGGTTTGCCAGCAATTTGACAGGCAAATGCAATGTTATGACAAGCAGAACAGATATATGAGGCATACGTGTGGACATTCTGTGACACCCTGTCATTCCACGGGTATGGATGGTACCCATTTACTTGTTGTTAGTACTGACAAAGTGATGTGGCAGCCTTTATATCCTGGCACTCGAATAACTTGTAACAATCTGCTGTTCTATTAGGCACTGTGTAGGTTACTCAGACCTGTGTACTGTCCATATGTGTGGCCCTCTGTCCCTCCATTGTCCAGCTTTCCTGCAGTAACAAATATTGAGTTCTGGCCAGTGTGTAGAACTCCTAACATTGGCGTAGCTGACATTCAAAATAGTTGCCAATAATTGATCTTGTATCCACAAGTATATACAATATTTCAATCATCATCATCATCATCAACCCCCTTTTTTTCATTTTCTACATGGGGTTGGGTATTGTGCAACTGTCGTTAACTTTCTTGATTTAGTGCCACTTTCTTCAACATTCTTCCCAGACTGTCATAGGTCTTCCCTCACGCAACTCACCCATCTCTTTATTGCATGCTCTCATTTCTTCTTGCCTTCTTCCTGCCTGTCCCAAATCATCCTCACCCGATTTTTTTCTGCCTTCCTACACATGTGCCAGAACCACTGTAATCTGTTCTCTTTGACCTTCTCTATAATTGAAGCAACTTTGGCTTCTGCTCTGATATCCTAATTTCTCCATCTATTCCACAGTGTGCATCCTACCACCTATGTCAGGCACTTCATCTCCATTATCTCTAGCTTCCTCAGCTGCTCTGCCTTTACTGTCCATGTCTCTGTACCATATAGAAATGCTGGATGCATCACTGTTTTGACACCTTACACTTCTTTGGCATTCTTCTGTCTTACACTTTTCCTGACACTCTCTGCTAATTGGCTGCAGCCCCACTGATTCTAACTTTGAACTCCTCATTCAGATTTCCCTTTTTCTCAGTCACCCCTCCAAGATAAATAAAATTGCTAACCTTTTCCACTGTATTCCTCCTATCTCAATTCATAGCTTCTTTGGATTTCCCCCATTTACTGCCATTTCATCTGTCTTACCTGCACTCAATTTCATCCCACGTGCCTTCAGTTGTGCATTTTATTTCCCTATCCTTTGCCAAAGTTCTTTGCTTGATGTCTGCCTTTAATGCAGCAACATTCCTATACAACATCTTTGTTAATCTGTCCCATCTGACCCATTTGCTACTGTAGTCCATCATAAGTATTAAAGCAGGTAAAACAGAAGTTTTAACATATTTATTCAAATCCTTAATTCTTCCAAAAACAAAATATTACAACCAGCCTTATAGTTGCTATTTTCCTAATGGCAAGACAAAGATTGCTCACGATCATGGTACCCTGCCATCCCCCCAACACCCATTGCCAAAAAAAGTTGTCTTTCACGCCTGGTAAATTAGCCTGTGAAGCTCAACAAATGGAATAATATTTTAAGCTATATCAGTCTAGTAACCAGACAGGACCATATCTTATGCAAGTAAAATGCATCCTGAGCATTACATCTCCAAATATTGTCACAAAATATGAAACCTCTTCACTTTGACCTAGCCAGTAAGTGATGCTGATGAAAAGTGGGGATAATCCTGGGGAGTGGCAACTTCTAAATACTTCCATCTATTCTTTTTGCAACAATCCCCCATAATAAACCTAAACCAACTATAATTTAAATGTTTATAGCAAACAACTGAATGTTGTCCGCGTGTATATTTATATATATATATATATATATATATATATATATATATATATATATAGAGAGAGATAGATAGATATATGTATATATTAGTCAACAATAACTTGGAGGAGAGTTTAATAGTCCACTCAGCACCACTGTCTTTTCACTCTGCACAAAACCTTCCCCCCAATCTCCTTATCCATTTTGTTCAACATTTATAGAAAGATGGAGATATTTCCACCACAGTAAAGTGCAATCAGCATTCAATTGTGTAAAACTTTTCTGCCATACTTATTGTACATAAATTAAATTAACTCTAATCCACACCTGCCCACAATAACTTTCCTATCTCTAAGAAATACCACATTAAACCAAATTGTACTCCATCTAAATTTATCCACTTTAACACCAAGGAAGCACACTTTGTAAACCACCACTTTTCTAGACCACCAGGATCCCAGACCCTATTTGCATCTTTACCAGCAGATATCACAGAAAGATAATTTCTAGTTCTACCCACAACCATGTTTATCAAAGTGGAAATCTAGCTCAAAATATGTGTCATCCAAAAACAGCTTTACTGTATGCCTCTACATCAGGGACCCCCAATCCTCCCATCAGTTTTGTCTTCATTAGCTTCCTCCTACTCACTCTAGTGTCTGAGCTGTGCCATATAAATTGAAAGATCAGCTTAGAAAACTTCCTTATCCATCTAGTTCTAATAATATGAAGCAAATGTTCGACTAGAAACAATACTTTTGGTAGGATCCCCATTTTAATTGCCTTTATCTTCTGCAGTAAAGAGAAATTCAGATGGCAAAAAGGTGCCCCAGTGGAACTGGCATTTTGTATTGTGACTTCAATAAAGCTTTTGCAGTCAGGTAGTGAGCATTGATATTCTTCCTTCTACTTAGTTTTATCAACACTATGTTTTTTGTATTGGAACATCGATTCCACTGAAGAACCTTTTTTTTCTTTAGTTAGAGTTATTTCAGTTTCCCCTTCAGCCACTTTTACTCATTTCAGAAATTCAGATAGTGCCATGAGCTCACCTTGTCCTGAATCTTACTAGATAATTCTTTAGCAATCAGGTCCAACACAGAAACAAGAGGAAAAGTCATCCTTACTCCTAAATATGTACATTCCCTGACCAGCTTATTTCCCTCAAAAGGTGGGACATCACTTAAACTCTCTGCACAGGTCCTATTCAATGGAAACAACAACATTTCTGCCATGTTAATGTGAAGACCTGACAATTTAGCAAACCTAGCTAACAATGATAACAGATGTCTGACTTTCTTTATTGAGTTATGCATCCAAATAACCCCATCATCCCCAAGCCAGACATAAAGCACAGGTGGTCCAAACTTTGGATGGATGGTGAATTATGAAGCCTCTCTAAAAAAATTGCCAAGACTTCAATGACGAAAATAAAAACAAGTGGGTATAGGGGTCACCATTTCCTTGCTCCTCTAGATCGATAAGCTCTATCCAATATCACAACATTGGTGTCAATTATTACTTTTGATGTCCTATACAACAACTGGATCTTATATTCCATTGGAAATGCACATTCAAGCAAGCTGAACTATAAGAACTCCCACTCCACAGAATTAAATGTGCTGGAGATGTCTAGCAATAAATATGCCCTAGGTTCTGAAGATAGCCCAATAGACTGTTCTAAATTCAACCACAAGTGTACCAAGTTAGGTCCATTCATCACAATCCTTATAAAACCCTACAGCCTATCATTCACCACCTTAGATAAAATACCTTCGAACCTCTGTGCTTACGTCTTGGCAAAAATGTTATTCTTTAGTGAAAGTAAGAGGATAGGTCTGTATGACCCTAAATCAACCGGGTCCCTTCCCAGCCTGGGCAAATAAATTATTCTATCAATTCCTCAGCCTCCCTTTACAAAGCCAGAAATTAAGGGCTTAAAGTCAGAGCTAGATCATGGTCAAATGGGATCCTATGCTTAGTAATTGACCAAAACCCACCCCAGCATCCATTCCAGTGTTCTGTTACTTGCCCCCTCCAATTACCACTCTAACTATTCAAAACTAAATCAAAATAATCAGTGACCAGGGCATGAACCAAAATGAAATAAATAAAAATCTGCTTTTAATACTGTATTTGTAACAAAATCAATAAAAAACATCAAGCGCTTTCGTCTCTGCATTCAGAGACTTTATCAAGATATGGACAGTCAATAAAGGAACATTTTAAGTAGCACACCCCAGAAACCATTAGCCAATCGAAAAATAGCAATCATGATCATTATTAAATATCTAAACATTTAAAACTGCAACTCTTCTCATTTAAAATATACTATACAGTGCTAACAAAATAAATATAATTCAACTAATATAGCATCAGTCAAAATAAAAGTTATGTTCATTTAAATTCATTTAAGAAACTTTTTAGAATGTAAAATGTGCATTAATAAATAAATAACTACACAAATATATAAATACAAATACGAGCACTGTAATCCAGGCATAAAAATAACCAATTCTATATCTATCCTTAAAATACTTTAAAATGTTAACCAAAATATCCCTAAATACACACTTAAAAATATCATAAAATACATTTTAATACCCATAGTTCATCTTCTATCTAATGACTTCAACTTTAAAAAGCAAGTAATTGAAAAAGATTTATTCAGACCTGGCCACTAAGTTGCATTAGTCCTAAGTTGCCATAGGGCTACATATCTTTCAAGGTGTAGTGGCCATGGGCCACCCCTCGGGTCTACTTGCAAGGGCTCAATTACAGTGAATTTAAAAGTATGACCTGGTAATTCATTACAAGGTTTTGCAAGGGCATTAGTGTCTTTCTTTAATCTAATGTCCCTCAAATGTTCATAAATATGATTTTTAACCTTCTCTCTGTCTTTCCAATATAAAAACAGGGGCATTTAATAAAGAAAGCATAATAAACTACTTTATCTGTATGACAGGAACATGTTTTTTTAAGACTGACCTTCACCCCATTTATGTTGAAGGATGATCTTTCCATTATATAGTCACATTAATTACAAAGGCCACACTTTTTCATGGAGCCCTTCACGTGCCTGTTGCAACTACCTTCAAAGATATTTTTAAGACATTGCCCTTTCCTATACACTATAATGGGTTTCTCCCCTATACACTGTCTAATCTCACTACAGAATGCCACAATGGCCCAGTTTTTGAATAAAATATCTGTAATCTGTTTACTTGCCAAACAATAAATTATAATAAATGTTGATCGAAAATTAATCTTATTCGAGCCAATATTATTCTGTGCCTCAAAAATTGTATTAGATATAGTGCTCACTTCAATAAATGGGTCATCAGTTTCAGCAATCTCCCACATATGTCCCGATACCCTACATTCATAAGATAAAATACCCTTAAAAAAGCCCCTTTCCCTTTTATTAACAACTTCCAATATTAAATCATTGACCAGGTCAACTGGATAGTCCCTCTTCAAAAACATTTCCTTTAGTAATTCACATTCATTAAGAAATGAATTAAAACAAGAGACCATCCGGGCAGCCCTTACGAACTGCCCCTGTAGTACTGCTCTCTTCAGCTTACATGGATGAGAGCTATCAAAGTATAAAAAACTGTTGTATATGTTTCCTTCCTAAAAATATCTGATGTAAACTTTTTAGAGGGAGAATCTTTTATGAGCCTAATATCCAAGTAGGGAATTTCTTCCAGTCCTACGGTGTGGGTAAATTTTAGAAAGGATATTGAGTCATTAATATAAGCCAGAAACTCACAAATTATATTTTCAGGTCCATCCCAAAATATAAAAATAACATCCAAAAATTGTACATACATCCTGTAGTGGGTATAAAAATGTGAGTTAAACAAAAATGTATTTTTCCACTGCAGCATAACCATATTAGCATATAGGCCCCGACAAGAGAACCCCATAGCAACCCCCACAGTCTGGGTAAAAAACTAATTCTCAAAAATATACAATTATTCCTTAGAACCAAATTAAATAACTGTTCATATACATTAATACTAGCCTGAGGTACCCCCTTCTCAAGTAAATATTCACATACCCATTCTACCCCAGTGTCATGGAGGATCGAAGTATATAAATCTTTTACATCTATGGTAATAAAGATACCAGTTTCCACAAATTCCAACTTGTTAACGCTCTGTAAAAAAATCCCATTAATCCCTATACAAATTTAATTCATTGGGAAAAAGCGGTTTTAATTTAATATCCAAACACCTGGCCAAAGGGTAAGCAATAGAACCCCGGCCATTCACAATTGGATGCATGAGTGGATCTAGAATGCTCTTATGTATTTTGGGTAAATCAAAAATGAGTGGGGTCCTTGGGTGGGAGACAGATAGAAAGTTCAACTCATCAATAGAGATTGAGCCCTCAATGAACAAATCATTAAGCTCATACCTAATTTTATTATAAGTGCCATTTAGTTCATTTAAAGATATTTTCCTGTATGCATCCCTATCCAAAACTTTCCTTATCTGTGCTTTATAATCACTAAAATCCATTATTACAATCCCCCCCACCTTTATCTGGTTTAATGACCCTCACATCCTTATTCATCCTCAATTTAATCAAGCCATTCAACTCACCCTTACTGAGGTTAGTATTCGGAACATTCCTAGGTAGATTTCTCACATCTATTGCACATAACCTCTCAAAAGTCAATAAGGAGGGGTGTACGGGCATGTTATAGGTACTAGAAATATGTAAAGGGTTGCTCACATGTTCAACAGATTTAAATAAAACATTTACATTCAATTTCCTTACAAAATGTCTTAGGTCAACCAGTGTGTGAGCTATATCACAATATTTTTTAACAGGCACAAACGTTAGACCTTTATCTAATAAATCACAATCATTTACATAAATTTGTAAGGAAGAAAAATTAAACACATTAAAATCATCCTTAGAATTTTTAAGGACAGAACATTTATCACAAACATGTCCTTGTACCATTAATTCCAGCCCAGATGCCCTCCCCTCCCCCCTCCGATAAATTGCTTGGCCTCCTTGACCTCTGTCCATAGGATGTGTCCCTTGACCATGAACATCCCAATTGTATCTATCCCTCAGTCTCTCGGACCTCCTCAGTGGAGGAAAATTCTCTTGATCTAAAAACGATTCTTGACTATTGGCATTTACAGGCATAGAATTAGAGTTTAAATCACTGTTCCATGTTTGAGACCTAGGAGGCTGAGGGTAGGCCATATTAGCATTATATTGGGGCCTATCCCTCTCAGTTTTTTTCATTTTCCTATTTTTTATAGAGGCAATTTCCTGTTCAATACTTTTAAAAATACGATTGTAATCAAATAAATTTTCATGTGCCACATCTTGAACAATTTTTGTATCAAGGTCAGTTTCTTCTTTCATCAGTTCTGCTAACAACATTGTATTATGCTTGACCACAGGCTTCATATATTCTGAGCCATGTCTGTCAAACATTAAAATTAGTCCCTTATAAAAAATGGAATTTGCTACCAGACCAGTGGGGAAGCACCACATAAGCAACCCCTTAGGCACAAGCTTCAGTCATTCTTTAAAATAGGTATTATCCAATTGTACTGTTTTAATTTTTAATAAAAGATGATCTAACTTCTGTAAATTATTCTCATAAATAGAAACGCTTACAGCTTCATCCATAAAAGAGGCTGGGTTGTGCTCCGGCCATTCATCCAGTCTTATAGGGCCATTTTGGTTCATTCTAAAACCACCAGGTCCAGTCTTCTTCAGCGTATTTGCCTCACTTGCAAACCGCTGATTACCGATAGTTCCATTCAATAAATTCAAACCATTCAAACCACTCGCAACCCGCTGGTTACTAGAATTCACATCATTTTGTGTTCTCCGACATCCCTGTCCCATTTCAATGTCTGTATCATTGAGAAGTTACAAAGCAGGACTCTCACCACTTGCCCTGTTCACTCTAGACGCTGAAACTTCCTGGTTACATCCTCCATTTGGAGCTGACATCACCTGGGCATGCTCAATACAATCCAACCTTTGAGACATACATTCCAACTGAGCTAAAATGCTGTCAACTGACTGCCCAAATGACTGTGAAAACAGTAGTTGCTGTGACCCCATCTTCTGGTTCTCTGAAGCCATATCCACACTAACACACAAAATAAAAGGTCCAACAAACTAAATCAAAATAATCAGCGACAAGGACATGAGTCAAAATTAAATAAATAAGTAAACATCTGCTTTTAATACTGTATTTGTAACAAAATCAGTAAAAAACATCAAGCGTTTACATCTCTGCATTCAGAGACTTTATCAGGATATGGACAGTCAATAAATGAACAGTTTACGTAGCACACCCCAGAAACCATTAGCCAATCGAAAAATAGCACTCATAATCATTATTAAATATCTGAACATTTAAAACCACAACCCTTCTCATTTAAAATATACTATATAGTGCTAACAAAATAAATATAATTCAACTAATATAGCAGCAGTCAAAATAAAAGTTATGTTCATTAAAAATTAATTTAAGAAACTTTTTAGACTGCAAAATGTGCATTAATTAATAAATAATTACACAAATAAATAAATACAAATATGGGCACTGTAATGTAGACATATAAATAAACAATTCTATATTTACCCTTAAAATACTTCAAAATGTTAACCAAAATATCCCTAAATACACACTTAAAAATATCATAAAATACATTTTAATGCCCATATCTCATCTTCTATCTAATGCCTTCAAGTTTAAAAAGGAAGTAAATGAAAAAGATTCATTCAGACCTGGCCACTGAGTTGCATTAGTCCTAAGTTGCCATAGGGCTTCATGTCTTTCAAGGTGTAGTGGCCATGGGCCACCCCTCGGGTCTACTTGCAAGGGCTCAATTAAAGTGAATTTAAAAGTATGACCTAGTAATTCATTACAAGGTTTTGCCATGGCATTAGTGTCTTTCTTTAATCTAATATCCCTCAAATGTTCATAAATACGTTTTTTTTATCCTTCGCTCTGTCTTTCCAATATAAAAACAGCGTCATTTAATACAGAAGGCATAATAAACTACTTTATCTACATGACAGGAACATGATTTTTTAAGAATGACCTTCAGTCCAAGTCTCTGAATGCAGAGACGAAAGCACTTGATGTTTTTTATTGATTTTGTTACAAATACAGTATTAAAAGCAGATATTTATTTATTTCATTTTGGCTCTTGCCCTGGTAGCTGATTATTTTGATTTTGTTTGTTGAACTGTTCAAAACTGTCAGTGTGCATGCTGTTTACTTCTTCACTTTCGAAATGATTACAGAGATGTGGATTTAATTTAAAACTTATAGTGTATGTATCCTTTGTTTTCCAAGATATTCCCACTACACTAGTAGTTTCTTTTCAGGGGAGACCCAAGATGATATTTATACTACTAGGGAAAATTTAGCAAGAGCAATGGGGAATTTCTATTGCTATTTTTGTTAAGTTTCAAGGGGTCCTTTACATCCACCTGAACTATCACCAACTCAGGCAGGTGGAACCCTGGTTTAAAATGTTATTTAAAGGATACGGTCCAGGCGACAAACAAGGATGGTAGTATAAAAGAACTTTAATAGAATATCACAAGCGCTTTCACCCTGACTCAATTGCAAGGCTTTTTCAAGTGTGTAACAAAGAACCACATCAACCACCCCCATTTAAATACCCCCATTCATAAAAAAGTGCCAAAAACATTTAAAGTAAAATGCACAGTTATTATCTCTCTAAATCCACTTGAACTCCTAAGTATATACTATGTTCTTAAATCAGAGGTAAAATGCACAGAAAAAAAACTCTGATTACCTATAAAATATTTGTTGTAACCATATTGCTAAACAAATCATATATTGTGAGCAAAATCATTGTATAGAAAGGTGAAAGAACACAAAAAATACAACCTACTTTGTAACATATTAATAACCATCTCCACAGATTTGTATCACAAAAACAATGACATCTACTTAAAATACCAAAACGGCTTCTTATAACCTCTCAGCTCTTTTAACTAAATATGGTTTAAGTGAAATATGATCATTTAATCCTGGGGGCTGGTGATTTATATATGATTTTTTATGAATGGGGATATTTAAATGAGGGTGGTTGATGTGTTTCTTTGTTACACACTTGAAAAAGCCCTGCAATTGAGTTAGGGTGAAAGCGCTTGTGATATTCTATTAAAGTTCTTTTATACTACCATCCTTGTTTGTCACCTGGACCGTTTTCTTTTTGGTTTTAGTGTTTGAATTTACGGTCCTCTGCTTGTTTTTGTTATTCAAAGGATGACAAATTCAGTAGTATAACCCCCCCCCCCCAATGACAAACTGCAATATCAGCAATCCATCTACCTGGTGTGGGAATAGAACTCACAGTATTTTGCACCAACAGGCAAGCATGCTGTATTTTGCACCACCAACACTACTTTCAAGTTTTATAGCACAACTACTGATGGCCATTTGCTAAACAAAAGAAAATATTGCAAATAGAAAACTGACTTAACATAAGTAACAGTAAATGTATCTTCTCTTGAAGTCCACATACATTGGCGAGTGGCAGATTAACTTGATCCCCAGGCTGTTTTCAAGCCATTGGCCCACTGCATAAATTTTAGGATGATGCATAATGCATGTGTTCTTTGGTTCACATTTATAATTGTTTTAAATGTATTTCTTGTTTAATATAGAAACATTTCTTAGCGTGCATTTTAAATTTGTAGCTTTGAACATTTTTTACTGTAAGCAGTGAAACAAAAGTTAAGTATGAACTAATATTGACAAAGTACCCATTTCAGAACATTTCATCCATAAAAGGCCACTTCAAACTGTTGTCATTATAATACAAAAAATATTTATACTCAGCAATCATGGCCAGTATATCAACTTGAGTACACTTCATATGTCTGATGTTGATTAAAATATGGCCACAGTACAGCTTTCAAATTTACTTTAAAAATGCACTCTAGTCCTGCAAAGACAGACTATTGCCTTTTAACTTTATCAGTTCAAAACAGTCAGTCATTTTTATGTGCATGCATCCCCATCCTTCTCTCCTGCATAAAAAAATAATAATAATAGTAATAATAATAACCAAAGACATGTATTTCAAATTTGTTTCACACAAACACACAGTAGCCAAACTATTACTAGTTAATTCACACAAACAAACAAACACAAGCACACTAGTCTTGCAAAGCCAGATTGCAGGCTGTTTAAAAGTGACCAGATAAGGGCTTAAGACACTTTCCTCCACAAAGAGTCCCCCATACCCACCACCAGTTCTAGCTGCTTTTTTGACAACATATACCCCTTATTGTTATAAATTACATGCACTTTATTGGCAGCTTTGTATGAACTACATTAAACTGCCAAAAGATCTCTGGCATCATACTATAAGATTAATCATGTGTAGCATAGTTTAACTAGACGAGTATTTATGAGAGCACAAGAAATATAGTCACCTGATAACACATGCTAAGTCAATATGCACAATCTCTGCAGAAGTAAAAGTCATCTGAATAATTCAACATTAAAGGGGATGTTTACAAATGCAAAAGTTGCTGCTGGCAAATAACTTTGCACTTTGCATTTCAGCACTTCACCCACAGATGCACTGCCTGCTGCCACTGAAGAATAAATTGCCTACATTGCATTAAAATTTGTGTGCTGGTGATATTACCGTAACATTTCCTGAACTAGATCAGATACGCAGTAGGGGATGGCTGTCAAACAATAATAACAGATTCATAGTTACTAAGTATGCAGTCCAGGAGACCAAATTCCCACATGCTCCAAAGTATTGTCTGATTAAGTGACTTGTTCAGTGTCACACAGTAGGTAAATGAAGGTGAAAAGATTCAAACTCTGCACCCTTGCCACAGAAAGCAGCTCATTAGCAAGTCAGATCTTTATTTCTCTATGATAACTGCCAGAGTAACAGTTTCATAATAAATGTAGAAATCCTTCACATTTCAATCTTGTAGAGACTATATCACAGCAATATACAATGACCGCATAATGAATGATGTTCTGATCATCACTCCAAATAATGTAGACTATGTGACCTGTCAGATGTCAATCCCTTTGCAGTTGCTGCAAGCTGTAAAAAAGGTACAGCAAATAATATTACTAAAATGCAACGTTTAGACTATATTACACAATCCAAATCTAATAATTTACTATTTCATTATTTAGTGCAATGAATAAAGTGAAAAATTACAGACAATATAAATGCAGCTTTTCTTCAGCAACCCGCAATTCATACAAAAATCAGAAATATCACTGCTTGCGGAATATTGTTTTTGGCGTTAGGTCTTACAAGACACCTATAGCCCATTTTTACCTCCATATGTCTCCTTTGTCATAAAAATAGATATCCCTTCTGACATCAGTGGGTACAGGTCTGACCTATTTGAATGGTTAATAATGCTGTATTTTGCAGTATATACTGTGAGAGTCAACAAAGCTGGATTGGGGACAAATGGTGCTCTGTGCAGGGTAATGAATCATGCACCCCCCAGCTTTACTTGACTGTCTGTCTATAATTACCATAAACACTGTTTCAACCTGTCAACTAGATACAGTTTTTTCTTTACTTTTACAATTATCACAGAGACTTGGAATTCATCTAAACACTCATATGCAAAACAGACTTAGCATGAGAAACTGTAAACTTTTTTTTCCTTGAAATTCACAAATTAATGGAAATGCATCTGGCAACACAAACTACAAGAGATATGCTGGAATTCATACGCAAATGACATATAGTGAAGTATTAATTAATATCTATATGAAGGGTGCCAAAATTCAAAAACAAAATATATAACAGCCTAGGACAGCCTACTCTATGTGTCCCTTTTCAGGAACAGCCCAGGGATACTGCCTGCTCTAATGATGACTTGGCAGACTCACAGAAGACAAATGAAGGCTGAGGGAATAAAACCATGTACTACAGGAAGCAGCCCTTTAAAAGCTAATAACTATTCATCTGCACTGTGTAATACAAACTCTTGTTGTCCAAGCAGTGCATTTCACTTCCATGTGTCTACAAAAAATATCATCATTAAACTCAGAAATCATGCTTTCCAATTTATATGCTGCTAAATAATAAACACACTGTCAACATTAAAGAAAACAATGATCACATCCAAATAACATGGCTCGTGTAATGGTTCCCTTGCTTACTGCAATCAAGTTCCTTCCTTTATACCATAACTACTCTGGTTCACAGGTATTAGTTACTAGGCCTGCAGTCGATGAGACTACTGAGGAGCCTAGTCCAAATTTCCAGTTACTCCTAAAACACTACATGGTTAAGTGACTTGCTTAAGGACAGGACACACATATGAGGCAAAATCAGAGATGTATGCAGAATTGGAGGGAAATAGCAGCAGATGCAAACTTCTCTAAATAACTTAAGGTATCAGAACAGGTTCTCCATCAACATGTATGTTGTGAAACACAAAAACTGTGAAACTCTCATGATTAATAGTAATCCTTAGTGATTAACCTAAGGAAAAAGAACTAATGGAGGGGTGGCAGTTGGTGTATTGGATTATCTTACCTGTTGCAGTCCACGTATAGGGTTTGAGCCTGAGTGAGTCACTTAACTAAAATGCCCTCCGTAACCAGGAAATTGCACAGACAACCATTACAAAAAGCTTGCGTGTACCTTTTAAGAAAAAATATAGTATTCATCTGAATTTGTATGCCCAACTTGTGAAAAATAAATCTTCTCCATTATTCAATCTGCATGTTAAGCTGGATATTCACTTGCTTTGTCTCATTGGCTGGATAGATGTATCCATCCAGAAAATTGTAAGGATGCTACACTGACAGCAGGGGAAACTTTTTCTTTTTTAAAGCAACAGTACACTGATGCTGAAAACTTTGTAAATGAATGTTGTGGCTGGGCCTCACAGCAAGCACCATGTCCTAGGTATCTGCCTAGGACTCATAGTGCTGGAACAAGCCCTGTATAGAGTAGATTTAAATATTTTATAAAACTCTGGAGTAAGTCCATCAAGTCTGGTATCTTCCCTACTTTAAGCCTTCTGCTAGACAGGGGTCCAGGAAAGTAAATAGTGTGGGAAGAAATAGCCAGGGAATTGTTATGGCTAGGTTTGTATAGGCCCTAGGACTGATAGCCTAGTGCCAACCTATGAACCTGATGGCTGTTTTAATTTCTATAAGGGAAATTGGTTTCCCAAAGCCCTGTATACCCTCTGTATGAAAGCACTGGGGGTTGGCATAATGGTTTAGACATTTACTTCATAGACATGAGGTACAGCATTGGATTCTCCACTTGGGATGCTTGTCTAGATATAAAAAGGTTCCCTGGGGTCATTTACCTAGTAAACATCCATAAACCATTATATGAGGTGGGTGCGAACTGGAAAGAGCTCTACCACCCTATCCCTTTTGTAAACTACCTCGGATTTATTTAGAGCTGATAACCAACTATTTATTTCAGATACATTATATGTAACTCATCCATCTGATGATGTAAGCCCAACAATAGCCATTTCTATTTGACACTAGTTAATTTTCCTAGCCAAAAACTTCACAGAAGTGGTTTATTTAGCTCACCATAAACATTATATTCTATCGTATTTTTTTATGGATCCAACAATATTGTAGAGCCTCATATGCCTATTTCTGCTGTCTTAAATTCTCTTTTAGCACATCATCCTTATTCCCCCTATTTTTATAAATCATCTCCTCAGACTGAATTTGCCCCTGTAGATCCAACAGCCTCTGTTCCCCCTGTTGTTCCCTAGCCTTATAAGAAATCATGCAATGTTTAATCCCTGCCATAAACATCCTCCACACCCAAAATTCACCCACATCACTAACAAAGCTTTTCCAAAAAACAGTCATCAAGTCTTTGAACATTCTACATCCACCTGAGTCTAAATGGAAACCGGATCAAATCATCATAGCACTTCAACTTTCATAAAGTTAAAACCTGATAACTCACAAATTACCATTTTATGGTCCAGTAATACCCCAGAGACCAGCAAATATTTGAACTATTTTACCTACCAATGATCTATTTAACAGCCAAAAATTAATTCAACTAGCAATTCTTAGTATGCAGCCTCCCAAGCTTGACCAGTGTAGCCTTAAAGTCCATTACTGATCCTTATTTAGGCCATAAAGATTCATTAAGATTAAAGACATATTGAACCCTTGAACATACATCTACCTTGAACAGTCTTACACTCTGAAGTTACCTGACAACCCACCTGCTTATGCACCAAAATAGCTACACCTGTCTTATTCAAATTGCGCCCATTCATACACACCCATAGGCTAGCCTCGCTTTACTCTTGCATTTAATCTTAGTTTCTTGTAAAAAATCTACTCCCACATACAACTGTTGAAGGTTGGTAAAGGCTGCTTTCCTTTTGTAGAATTTACTATGACCACTAACATTCCATGACACAAATGAAATAGAAGACATGAAATAATGTTTACCTTTAATCAGCGGAAAAGTAAAGAAGAAACTGCCAGCCTGCCATTATTATTGCTGAGCTTTTATCTTCATGAAGCACAGAATCATTCTCTTGTTGGTTGTGGGACAAAAACGTTCAACTGTTTTTGAAAGCACATCTTCTTATGAAGACAAGTAGAGGAGTTATTTTGGTTCTTTGATATTATTTCATTGCACACAAATTCAATTATGTTTTAAATAAAGTTTAATATAAGTTCATTGTACCACGAATCACTGAAACACAAAATTGCTTAAAGCATACTTCGACAAAAACTCGCTCTGTAGAATTACATTGCACATAAAATTTCATATAGGGTAAGTGTACCTTGAAAACTAATTATGTAGCTGTACAAACATGAACAATTAAGGGAAAAAAACATGTACTATGAATCTCTGCTGGCGCACAAGCATAAAGCACACACAGAGTTCTACAGTCTTCTACAAATTATGGTAAATACAATGTAATTTCAATGTAAAGGGTTTTTGGTGATGTTTCAGTGATCTAGGATTCAGTAAAATGAGATTCAGTGAAATGCATTAAATTACTTTTAATTACCTATATAGACTTAAATTCATAAACATGACAAAATAATCTTATTCCTGTTGTTCAGAAGTTGTACTGTTAAGCTGTTATTACCTATATGTCTCATGTGCACAAGACATACCTAATTAGTCCTTTGTGTATTCTTATATATAAATCCTTAAAACTTGCAGTCAGTTGTACACATGTTCGTCCTGTATAAAGCTCTACTATTTGTGCTTGTCAGTTCACACCTAGCTATCTTCTGTTATACATGTTCTATCAAGAGCTCTGGCTGTGGATATTTTTGTTTTCACTTACAAGCCTTATCTCCTTCAGATTTTGATTAATCTCTGCTAGTAACATCAAATAAGGTAAATAATGACCACCACTGAAATTAAATTTATTCCAGGTCTCATCCCAGCTCAGTGACCCCCCCCCGACTTCTAAGGTGTTCTGAAAAACTTGGATTGCCACCTCATTTATACTACTCACTGACTACCAGTCCTTTTCTGCCCCATTTGACTTTTGTTTTATTAACCATATTGTAACCATCTCCATTTTCTATTGCTTCACCTGTTTCCCATCCAGTAGTCCCCTCACTGCCTCACAGATATAATGAGACATCATCTTGTGTTTCATCTCTTTGTTCTAATTGTGCCCTGAATCCTATTGTGCGCCTGTTATCATTACTATCCCACTGTAAATCAAAGCCAAAAAAATCTAAAAGTGTTACTGCTCAATGCTAGGATTCAAACCAAAAAACTGTACTCCCTAAATCTAAAAGTGTTACTGCTCAATGCTAGGATTCAAAACAAAAAACTGTACTCCCTAAATCTAAAAGTGTTACTGCTCCCTAGAAGCTCTCTTTACCCTAGTGAATGCTGATTTCTGTTCAGCTAGTCAGGCATGGTTTAAAGCCTCAGAGAGCACACAGATGGTGCAAGGTTATCATGCCTTCCACATATTTAGACCAGCAACTCCACAGACAAGGACTAAAGGTGGAGTTGTCTCGATTTACATCAGAAATAAACATGTCAAGTCTGATCAAACGGGACAATGCACTTCAGCTTCTGCACATTCAAACCATTTTAGGTTAAAACCGACACCACTTCCTTGAAGGCTATAGGCCCCTCTCCATGACCCAGGAAACCCATACCATGCATTTAAACTTATTGGAATCACCATCCCTCCCAATACCATATACATGGGTGACTTTAATTACCCCAGTATTAACTAGGAAACATATATCACACCATACATACAGGCACAGAGATTCCTGGATTTTGTAAAGACAAACTCCCTGGAACAGATTGTCAATACATCAAATAGGGGTGCAACCATACTGGATCTGGTCCTCACTAAAATGGGAGAGTACTGCATACCCCCTAGTGTAGCATTTTCCTTGGTAATGTCAGACCACAAAATGGTTCTCTTTGAAGTAAAAATACAACAAGGAAGCCCAGTTAACCCTGGAATACTCAGGAACTACAATAACATCCTACTTTTCTGTGAGAACCTGCCAAACTTTCAAGCCCCCATAAATCCAACCTACACAGAACTGTTCACAGAAACCCTATACAAGCATGTTAATAGCTATAAAGAGGCAGCTATACCCACCAGGAAGAAAGATAGAACTATCTAAAAAGAAAAACACCCTGGTGGAATCACAACATCAGTATGCTGTATAACAGAACAAAGAAAATCATGGCAAAAATTAGGAGGTGCAGCGCCCAGCAGGATAAAAGCACTCTCATCAAACTAAACAAATAACTTAGAGGACAGATAAAGTTTACCAAAGCCAAATTTGAGGTAAAAATAACCTCCCAGGCCAAGGACAACCACAAAGTATTCTTTAACTATGTCCACAACCTCAAAGGCAATACACAATTGTGTGCAGAACTCATTGTTAATGGAGACACCAACAATGAACCAGAAGATATAGCAAACCTATTAGCCAACAAATTCAGCTGCAACTTTCCCCTCTTTCTCCCTCAATCTTTCCTCAGAAAAAAAAACATGACATAAAACTCCTGCAGCTATCACTAGGGAACAGGTCTTTAATCCTCTTTCTAAGGCCAAGAACACTGCATCAATAGGCCCAGGCAATATTTCAGGTTGCCTTCTAAATAGCATGAGGCATGACCTATCAGTTCCTATGGAATTGCTACTTAACTTTAGCTTCCAAACAGTCATTGTGCCTTACGAATGGAGAATAACAGTCATCTCTCTTCATAAAGTAAGGCCATCTACAGACTCTGAAAACTACAGACCCATAGGTCTCACTAGACTCATATGTAAAGCTGTGGAAAGAATTATCAAAGAAATTATCAATAATGACATAAGAAACCTCCAGACACTGGACGCAACCCAGTTTGGTTTTGTCAAGGGCAGGTCATGCCTACTCAACCTGGTAGACTTCTTTGAAAAGGTCACTAAAGCAATGGATGAGGGCAAAATGGTTTACATTGCCTACATTGACATGGTCAAGGAATTTGACACAATATCCCACTTTGGCATCATTGACCAACTTAAGAGGTTAGGTACAAATCCCCAATGGTTAGCAAGATGGCTCACAGACAGCACCCAGGAAGTTAGAATTGAGGAGTCTGACTCTACAAAGAGGTCAGTTACAAGTGGAGACCCTCAGGGATCAGTCTTGGGACCACTCCTTTTTGGCATTTACTTCTCAGAAGTCAAGATCCATGCGAAAAAGACCTCTGGCTGACTGAATTTGCAGATGACTGGAAAATAGGAGCCATCACTGAATCCCCCACTGACACAAATATTTTCCGGGAAGAAATGACACAGACAAATAACTGTGGTCAGAGCCATGGGCTAAAACTAAATGCCAGGAAATGTGTAATAGTGTCCCTTTGGAAGTCATCAACCCCTAGTCACTATTATATTGACAACACACCCCTAAGAACTGACCCAGTAGCCAGGGACCTGGGCACACACATAGACAGTAATCTAGCCTTTGACCATCACATGTCTACAGTGATGAGGAAATCATTCTATGTTGTGCAACTTATAAACAAAGGTATAGCATATAGGTTCTAGGAAGTCATTGTTCCATTGTATTTGGCATTCATCAGACCTATCATTAAGTACAGTGCATCCTTTGGTATGTACCTAACCAAGCATATCCAACAATTGGAATGTTCATAGCTTCATAAGTGTGTACTAGGCAAATGGCCCTGGAGCCTTTACAAGCCTAGCCCATAGAAGTGCCCTGGCATTGTGCTGCCCAATGTTAGTTCCCAGTGTCTCTATGAAGTAGACCCACTGGTGTGATCCCTGGGGTGAACTTACTATTTCCCATCCACTCATCAAGATTTCTCTTAAGAGGGCAGTAAGGTGTTCTGTTTGTCTATTCCAGAGCATGGGCAGTCTCTCGGTTATAAACCTGTCTGTCCAGCATGTTCTAGTAATTGTGGTAATGGGGTTGAGGTCTCTGGAGCATGTGGTGCGGAGGGATTGGGATTTCTTTGGATGCAGCATTTCTAACAGAGCTGGGTTTGACATGGCTTTGTAGGTGAAGCAGAGATCACCTCTTAATAGACAATATGAGACAGAGAATAGCTGGGTTTTTTTGAGTCTGACCATATAGGACATGTGTTTAAGTCCTAGGATCCTCTTTGTGAGATACTTTTGTGGCCTTTCCAGCTCTTGCATGTTTCTAGTGAGGTACATGTCAAATTGGGCATTATACTCAATGATTGGCCTAATGAGGGAAGAGTAGAGAGAAATGATGACCTCTTTCTTCCTGGATGCAAAACCCTTGGTAATGAGATGTGCCACATAGAAGAACTTACTGACCACAGTGACAATGTGGTGGTCGAAGGCGTGGTTACTGTCAACCTGTATCCCCAGATCTCTTATAACATCTTCAGTGTTCCTTGGGCTCCCATCAATGTGGTAATTAGTGAGAAATGAGTTTTTCCCAAAGGGGATAATGGCGCATTTTTTGGCATTAAGCTTAAGGTCATGGTTTCGATACCAGTCATTGGTCTCAGTGAGGCCTTTCTGTAGGATGTCTGAGTTAATAATGGCTCCCAGCTTGCAGTCATCTGCGAACATGGAAGAGCTCTCGGATCATGTGGCCCAGGCAGGTATGACCCTAGCCCTGAGTAGCATCCTGCCTTCGCCCAGAATTATACCACAATATAAGGATAAAATGATTGACTTCAACAATTGGCTAAGCTTCTGGTGTCATTCAAAGGGGATCCAGTATCTGTCTGCCTGGGGCGACATGATTGACAGGCCACAATGCTTTGCCAGAGATGGGCTGCACCTGTCGCCCCTGGGATTCAGGTTACTGGCTAAGGCTCTTGTCATCCCTATAGTGCCTTTTTTAGGCAAAGTTCAAGGGACAAAACCAATACCGTAACAGGTACAAGCACGCAAAATCTGAAGGTAATGCTACTCAATGCTAGAAGTCTAAACCTCAAAATGCACTCTCTTGAGGCACTCCTAAAAATGGAGAACATCAATATCTGTGTGGTAACTGAGATCTGGTTCAAGGCTCCAGAGAGCACCCCTGCAATACTAGGCTACAACTCTTACCACACTTCTTGGCCACCAAACCAGGACAGAAACACTAAAGGTGGAGGTGTGTCAGTATTCACCAAGGATATTCACACAGCCAGGCTAGTTGCCCAACACAATGCGTCTGAAATTCTCCAGGTGCAACTAACACTAGGTAAGATTGCAATCCAAATTGTAGCTTGCTACAGATCCCCCACCATACCCCAAGATTCTCACTACACCTTTCTAAACATACTGGAAATATTAAGATAGAACCAAACACCCTAATACTGGGTGATTTTAACTACCCTGCCATTAACTGGGAAAACTACTCATGTATCAACACATTTGCCCAACGGTTCTTGGAATTCATAAATTCCAATGCCCTGGATCAACTAATCCATACTCCCATCAGGGGCTCCAATATCCTAGACCTGGTCATTATCAACATGGGAAATCGATGCTCCACAGCTATGGTCACCCCCTCATTAGTCAGTTCTGACCATAAGCTAATCACCCTTAACATCCACATCCCATCCCCTCCCCCCAGTAAGGAAACCTCCATAAAAAACTTCTCCAAAGCCAACTTCATGCTACTCAAGTCAGAAGTGACAAACTTCAAGACAGCCATGTGGATGGGAACTGAAAGTTCAACTGCTGAATCCTACACTAAGGCACTGTAGGATTACATCCAATCATGCATGAATCGTGCCATCCCAAATAGAACCAAGATGCTCTCATCCAAATAAAGGAAGCCAATCTGGTGGTCCCCTGCCATAAACAAACTTTACAACAAAAGAAAGAAACTGTTGCAGAAAAGAGGAAAATCCCAGGATGCAAAAAACTCTCTTACCAGCCTTAGTAAGAAACTGAGAGCCCTCATAAAATCCTCCAAAGCTAGTTATGAAAATAAAATTATCAAAGATTCCAAAGACAACCACAAGGCATTCTATAACAATGTCAAGACTCTAAATGGCAATGCTCAGATCTGCTCTGAGCTAAAACAGAATGGCATTAAATATACTGACCCCAAGGATATTGCCAATATCCTGGCAGATCGATTCAGTGCCAACTTCACCCCCCTCTCACCCCCTAAATGGCCCATCTCAATACCGTAAGATTGCCAAATTCTGGTAATAACGGCCACACAAGTAAAAAACTCACTCAACAAAGCTAAGAATACAGTATCCATGGGACCAGATGACATCCCAGGCTGTTTACTACATGAACTACTAAAAGAACAAGTAAGCACAAACTGGTATCCACAAAAAGTCCCGAACAAATGGAAGAGTATAGCCACTCATTTACTTAACGCTCAAGTTTATTGAAACCACAAAATAAATCCAGCGTTTTCGCGTCCTGTATCAGGAAGCTTCCTGATACAGGACGCGAAAACGCTGGATTTATTTTGTGGTTTCAATAAACTTGAGCGTTAAGTAAACGAGTGGCTATACTCTTCCATTTGTTCGGGACTTTTTGTGGATACTACATGAACTACAATATGAACTGGCACCTCACCTAAGTGTCATGTTTAATCATAGCCTCACCTCAGGTTTCATGCCCACTGAGTGGTGCAGAGCTACATTTATCCAACTCCACAAGGGGGGATCCACCTTGGATCTCGGAAACTACCATACCATCAGTCTGACAAGCCTTATCTGCAAGACCATGGAGCGTATTATCATGGAACTTATAAACAAATACATTGGCAACCTTCAAACAGTGGACCCCACCCAGTTTGGGTTCGTGAAGGGCCGATCTTGTCTCCTGAACCTGATTGACTTCTTCTAATCAGTCTCCAGAGCCATGGACAAGGGTAAGGTGGTCCACACAGCCTAGCTAGACCCTGCCAAGGCTTTTGACACCATCTCCCACTCTGGAATCATAGATAAACATACTAAGCTTGGCATTAATCCCTACATCACCCAATGGGTTGCTAACTGGCTTACTGATAGAACCCACATTGTAAAAGTAGCTGGCTCCAAATCCAGCTCCAGACAAGTGACAAGTGGAGAACCTCAGGGTTCAGTCCTGGGACCGGTCTTGTTTGGCATCTACTTCACTGAAGTACAGGCCAACACTAAGGGACTCTGGCTAACAAAGTTTGCAGATGACTGCAAACTGGGAGCCATTATTGAATCCCCAAATGATGTGGATACTCTGCAAAAGGGCCTTACAGAAACAGATGCTTGGTGCCAGAGCCATGGGCTCAAGAAATGTATAGTTATCCCCTTTGGGAAAAAACATGTATCCATGAATTTCCATATAGGTGGCAGTACACTAAACACCGAAAGTGTGATAAGAGACTTAGGGACACAGGTGGACAGTGGTCTCACCTTCGGTAACCACATCGCCACAACAGTTAGGAAATCCTTCTATGTGGCACACCTCATCACTAAGGGCTTTTCATCCAGAAAAAAGGAGGTAATTGTCCCACTGTACTCATCCCTCATTAGACCCATTATAGAATACAACGCCCCATTTGGTATGTACCTCTCAAGACATCTGCAACAACTGGAAAGGCCGCAGAAATACCTCACTAAAAGAATCACAGGCCTAAAGCAGATGCCCTATGCTGACCGCCATAAAAAAACTCCAGCTATATTCTGTCACATATCGTCTACTCAGAGGCGATCTCTGCTTAACATACAAGGCCATGTCAAACCCAGAGCTGCTGGACATGCTACACTTAAAGAAATCCCAATCCCTCAGAGCCACACGCTCCAGGGATCTAAACCTTATTATCACAATAAACAAAACATGCTGGAGGGATAGGTTCCTGACCCAGAGACTCCACAGATTCTGGAATAGATTGCCCATACATGTCAAGCAGAGTGCCTCTTTGGCCCTCTTCAAAAGGAACCTTGACGATTGGATGGGAGAAAGGAAACTCACCCTGGGGATCACATCAGTTGCACTGTTAGACAGGGGTCCAGGGAAGTAAATAGTGTGGGAAGAAATAGCCAGGGAATTGTTATGGCTAGGCTTGCATAGGCCCTAGGACTGATAGCCTAGTACCAACCTGTGAACCTATGAACCTATGAACATGGTCAACCAGAGTCCCTCCATGTTGGCCTAGACGTCTGAGAATTTGATGCCAAACAGGAGAGGACCCAAGACCGAACCCAGTGGGACTCCACTCGTGACTAGTCAGCAGTCTGTGGATTCTATCATTGAGACAATTTGCAACCCACCTAGTGATATAGGGGTTGATTCCTAGTTTGGTGAGTTTACCAAGGATTCCTGAGTGAGGAATAGTATCCAAGGCCTTGGCCAGATCAAGGTAGGCTGTATGAACTGCCTTGCCCTCATTCACAGCTCTGGTGACTGACTCGAAGTCAACCAGGCTGAGCAGGTATGATTGACTTTTCACAAATCCAAATTGCATGGGATCTACAGTTTGGAGATTCCCTATATCCTCGTTAATTAGGTCCATGATGATTTTCTCCATAGCCTTACATGTCAAACTTATCAGGCTAATGGGGCGATAATTCTCAGGGTCTGTAGTCACTACCCCTTTATGGAGAGGGATGACTGTAGCAGTGAGCCATTCATTAGGGACAAAGCCTGAGGTGAGGCTGTGACTGAACAAGGCACACAGATGTGGTGCCAATTCACTTTGTAGTTCATGTAGAACACATCCAGGGATATTTCTGGGTCCCATGGAGTCTGTATTCTTGGCCTTGGACAATGCAGCTTTAACCTGTGCTGCAGTAATGCTGGATGCCTGGCATTCCTCTGATATTGTGATTGGTCCTTTAGTGAGGGAGAGTGGGGTAAAGTCGGCACTGAATCTGCCGGCCAGTATGTTGGCAATATATGTTGGCTCAGTATAAGAGGTACCATTGTGCAGCAACTCAGAGCAAACATGGGTATTGCTGTGGAGATTCTTGATATAACTATAGAAGGCTTTGTCCATAGATATTCCTCACTAAAAGAATATAGGACATAAGTAAAATGTCCTATACAGACTACCTCAAGGCCCTATTCCTGTATTCTGTCTCCTACAGGCTGTTGAGGGGAGATCTATGCCTGGCATACAGGGCATTGTCAGACCTCACTCTGATGGACCTCCTGCATATCCACAAAACAAACAGCACCAGACTTGCTCATTCTAAAGAGTTAAACTGGTGTTTGTTGCAAAAAAGAAAAAAAAAAAAAACAATTATCCTTGTTTCCTGTCTTTCCTGACCTAGAGTAGTCCAAATACAGGCTTTGCTGTATTCTGGACTTTTGGAAAGTTCCTGTGTTGCCCATTTCCTTTCTTGGATAAAGGGAGGCTTCTTTGTTCGCCAGTGGCAGTGGGGAGCTTAGAGCAGCCTATCTATCCCTGGAAGAGTGTTCCCAGCACAAGAATCTGGTAGTCTATTGGCCGTTTTGGGCCAATTTCTAGCACTTTCAAGTCCCCCTGTATAAAACCCACTTTGGCACAGTTTTTGCACGTGTTACTACTCAGCCAGGCTCCTTGTGGTCCTGCAGAGTGGTGCTAGCAGCTGAGAGGCTAAAAGAGCATCTGCTAACCTGATAAAAGTGTTTTTTTTCCTGCTACTACCTGGGCGACTGTCCGATCTAGCTAAACTGCAAGTATTTCTGCTTCTTGAACTGTTTTAAACCGTTTAAAGTTGTTTTTGCACCTGCACTTTTAAAGTTTGTCCTGTTTGTTGCATTTGCCTGTTGAGGCTACACACTCAAGTGCGCTAGCCTGTGTTACATATTTATTGCATTTTCCTGCTGTTTGTTGCAAAAAAGAAAAAAAACAAAAAAAACGATCCTTGTTTCCTGTCTTTCCTGACCTAGAGTAGTCCAAATGCAGGCTTTGCTGTATTCTGGACTTTTGGAAAGTTCCTGTGTTGCCCATTTCCTTTCTTGGATAAAGGGAGGCTTCTTTGTTCACCAGTGGCAGTGGGGAGCTTAGAGCAGCCTATCTATCCCTGGAGGAGTGTTCCCAGCACAAGAATCTGGTAGTCTATTGGCCGTTTTGGGCCACTTTCTAGCTCTTTCAAGTCCCAATGTATAAAACCCACTTTGGCGCGGTTTTTGCACTTGTTACTACTCAGCCAAGCTCCTCGTGGTCCTGCAGAGTGGTGCTAGTAGTAGAGAGGCTAAAAGAGCGACTGCTAACCTGATAAAAGTGTTTTTTTCCTGCTACTACCTGGGCGACTGTCCGATCTAGCTAAACTGCAAGTATTTCTGCTTCTTGAACTGTTTAAAACTGTTTAAAGTTGTTTTTGCACCTGCACTTTTAAAGTTTGTCCTGTTTGTTGCATATACCTGTTGAGGCTACACCCTCAAGTGTGCTAGCCTGTGTTACATATTTATTGCATTTTCCTGCTGTTTTTTGCAAAAAAAAAAAATTATCTTTGTTTCCCATCTTTCCTGACCTAGAGTAGTCCAAATACAGGCTTTGCTGTATTCTGGACTTTTGGAAAGTTCCTGTGTTGCCCATTTCCTTTCTTGGATAAAGGGAGGCTTCTTTGTACACGAGTGGCAGTGGGAATCTTAGAGCAGCCTATCTATCCCTGGAGGAGTGTTCCCAGCACAAGAATCTGGTAGTCTATTGGCCGTTTTTGGGCCAATTTCTAGCTCTTTAAAGTCCCCCTGTATAATACCCACTTTGGCGCGGTTTTTGCACGTGTTACTACTCAGCCAAGCTCCTCGTGGTCCTGCAGAGTGGTGCTAGCAGCAGATAGCCTAAAAGAGTGACTGCTAACCTGATAAAAGTGTTTTTTTCCTGCTACTACCTGGGCAACTGTCCGATCTAGCTAAACTGCAAGTATTTCTGCTTCTTGAACTGTTTTAAACTGTTTAAAGTTGTTTTTGCACCTGCACTTTTAAAATGTGTCCTGTTTGTTGCATTTACCTGTTGAGGCTACACACTCAAGTGCGCTAGCCTGTGTTACATATTCATTGCATTTTCCTGCTGTTTGTTGCAAAAAAACAAAAAAGCAAAAAAAATGATCCTTATTTCACGTCTTTCCTGACCTAGAGTAGTCCAAATGCAGGCTTTGCTGTATTCTGGACTTTTGGAAAGTTCCTGTGTTTCCCATTTCCTTTCTTGGATAAAGGAAGGCTTCTTTGTTCACCAGTGGCAGTGGGGAGCTTAGAGCAGCCTATCTATCCGTAGAGGAGTGTTCCCAGCACAAGCATCTGGTAGTCTATTGTCCATTTTGGGCCAATTTCTAGCTCTTTCAAGTCCCCCTGTATAAAAGCCGCTTTGATGCAACTTTGTGCGATTTTGCGCATAACACAGCATCTGGCAGCTCTGCTTAATTGGATTTAAACCATTCTCAGCTCCACAAAGTCTGCTCTTCACTTTTTCCCTTAGAACTGATCTAGTTCTCATAATAAATGCCCTATTTCTACTCTAAAGCATGGCACTTGCTCACTAAAGCAATTATATAAGTCAGTACTAAAAAATTAAAAGCACTACACCCTCACAAACTCCCCTTGAGTACCTTGTTCCCCATTGGCCTTTTTTTCAATTATAAATGAATTCCCAATACTATTCTAGCATGTCCAAAGGTCAGTTGTCAATCTCCTCTCTGGTCCAGCTGTTGAATCTGGGAATCTTGAGGCAATGTTACAACTGCCTCATGTACACAGACAACCCTCTCCTCCTCCCAACAAATTCCAACACGTGAGAGATGCAACCATATAGCCAAACTGGAGGCTAAGCTCTCTCAACTCAGTACTGGCATAACCAGTCAGGAGGAGAAGGAAACCACACTCACTACAATTCCAGTCTCACATAGACCTACCACGGCAGCAAACCAAACACATAAACACACAAAAACATACTCAGAGGCTCTAAATAAAAATGTCTAAGCAGCAGAGACCTCCAAATCCGATACTCAAGCAACTGCTACCCCAAAACAAAGCACGTGCAACACATAGCTCACAAAGCCAGTGTGCCAAACAGTCACAGCCCTTAAGGCCAAACAACACACCTGATACACTTGTAATAGGTGACTCTATCATCAGGCACACTGACATCCCGCTCACCAGGCTGAACAAGGAGAAGGTCACAGTGAGCTGCCTGTCAGGCGCTAGGATCCACCACATAACACAAGCACTCAGGTCACTCCAAGGCAAGTACAAATATGACTCAGTCATTGTCCATGCTGGTGTAAATGACCTGAGACGTACCTCCCTGGACTACAAGAAAAGAGACATAGAGAAGCTCTCAGAGCATGTAGCCCAGGCCGGTATGACCCTGACCTTGAGTAGCATCTTACCCTCACCAAGAATGATGCCACAATATGAAGACAAGATGATCAATTTCAACAATTGGCTTAAGTATTGGTGTCATTCAAAGGGGATCCAATGCCTGTCAGCCTGGGATGACATGCTCGACAAGCCACGATGCTTCACTAGGGACGGCTTGCACCTGTCACCCCTGGGTTTTTGGATATTGGCAAAGGCTCTTGCCACCCCCATAGTGCCTTTTTTAGGCAAGGCTCAAAAGACAAACCCACCTCCATAGGTATCACAAGGGATAAGAAACTAAGAGTAATGCTACTCAATGCCAGAAGTCTAAACCTCAAGATGCACGCACTCAAAACTCTCCTTAGCATGGAGAATATCGATATCTGTGCAGTAACAGAAACCTGGTTCAAGGCTCCCGAGAGCACCCCAACACTACCAGGTTATACCTCATACCATGCTTTTCAGCCCCAAAACTTGGACCAAACCACAAAAGGTGGGGGAGTTTCAATATTTGTCAAAAATACCCACACCTCCAGGTTGGTGGCACAGCACGAAGCATCAGAGACTATCCATGTGCAACTAACAGTGGGTAAAACTTCCTTCCAGTTTATAACCTGCTACAGACCACCCTCCCAAACTCAAAAACCCCAGTTGGCCTTCCTGAGAACACTGGAAAATATGAAGGTCTCTCCAAACACCATTATATTGGTCGACTTCAACTACCCAAACATAGACCGGGAACATTACTCTAGCTCCAACACCCTAGCCCAAAGGTTCCTAGAATTTATAAACTCAAATGCTATGGAACAACTTGTTACCACTCCCACAAGAGGGGAAAACATACTGGACCTGATCATCACCAACCTGGGGGCTCTATGCTCCAGACCAGAAGTGTATCCCTCACTGGTAAGATCAGACCATAAACTAATCTCACTGGATATTCACATCCCGACTCCACCCTCTGCCCAGAAAACCAAAGTGAAAAACTTCTCTAAAGCAAATTTCACACTCCTCAAAACCGAGGTGGAATCCTTCAAATCCCCCGGGCCTGTGGAAAATATGGCCCAAACCACAGAATCCTTTATAAACGCATTCTATGAACACCTTCAGGAATGCATGGATCATGCAATCCCAAATAAAACCAAGACCCAATCCTCCAGAGGCAGGCGTCCTGTCTGGTGGACCCCAGCCATAAACAAACTATACAATAGAAGGAGGAAGCTACTACATGATAGAGCAAAATCCCAAAAAGGGAAGGCATCTCTGATCAGTATTAGCAAAAAACTATGGGCACTCATAAAATCGTCTAAGGCCAGCTACGAGAGAAAAATTGCACAGGACACTAAGGATAATCACAAGGCTTTCTTTAGTTATGTTAGGAACCTGGGTGGGAATTTCCAGATATGCAGAGAATTAGTCCAAAATGACAAAAAATACACCGAACCCACAGACATTGCCAACATCCTAGCTGACAGGTTCAGCACAAACCCCCCCTCCCCACCAAAAGGGCAAATATCTATCCCAGCAGAGTGCTGCCCCCCTGACATTTCAGATGCTGCCCTCTCCAAAGAAAAAAACACAGCATCAATGGGACCAGGTGGTGTCCCGGGCTGCGTCCTACATGAACTCCAAGAAGAGCTAAACCCAAACATAAAACTACTGTTCAATCTCAGCCTTACTACAGGATATGTACCCAAAGAGTGGCATACAGCAACAGTGGTCCCTCTCCACAAAGGTGGTGTCTCAACGGATCCTGGAAACTATCACCCCATAAGCCTGACTAGCTTCGTCTGCAAAGCTATGGAAAGGATCATCATGGACCTCATAAATAAAGATATTGGGGACCTACAGACACTGGCTCCTACCCAGTTTGGCTTTGTTAAGGGCAGATCCTGCCTCTTAAACCTGGTCGATTTCTTTGAAACAGTCACCAAGGCCATTGATGAGGGGAAGGTGGTCCACACAGCCTACCTGGACCTCGGAAAAGCCTTCCATACAATACCCCACTTGGGCATTATAGATAAGCTCACCAGCTTAAATATAAACTCCTATGTCACTAGATGGGTTGCAAACTGGCTCAAGGACAGAACCAGAGAAAACGAGGCACGCACGGCAGACAATGGTGCTCGGTCCAAACCATGAACATAAGAACAAAAAGGGACCAGCACACAACAGCAGCAAGATACGATTCCAAATAATAATTTATTTCAAGGTTGCTAAAAGTCAACCTTCCATAAACATGCACAAACCGGTTTCGGCTGATAAAGCCTTTATCAATGTGCTATATATGTTCAAATAATGATCATCGGACATTTAAACATTCAAGTCACTACCTCATAATCACATTCCATATACACCATACAGACTCATTCCAAAATATATTTTTTTGAGTCCTGTAAGAAATAAATAACATAAGAATACTTTGGCTATATATTACATTAGCCATTTATTTTATAAACATGAATAATAACATTCATGAATAAGTAATTGTAAATTTTCAGGATCTCAGGTGCATGTGGTCTAAATATGTACCATAAGCATATTTCTGCTGAATATGTTCTCATTTGTACACTGTATATGTACCCATTATACAAGTTCCAATAGGTTGATACCACTTTAACATAAGGGTATAAGTAGAGGACCAGGATGTTAAGGTGCTTGTGTAACCTAATGTTTTTGGATTAATGAAGAAGTCACATTGATAAAGGCTTTATCAGCCGAAACCGGTTTGTGCATGTTTATGGAAGGTTGACTTTTAGCAACCTTGAAATAAATTATTATTTGGAATCGTATCTTGCTGCTGTTGTGTGCTGGTCCCTTTTTGTTCTTATGTTCAAGGACAGAACCCACATGGTTAGAATTGCTGGAGCCATGTCAGACTCCAAACTACTTACAAGTGGTATCCCACAAGGCTCAGTCCTGGAACCTCTCTTGTTCGTTATATATTTCTCAGAGGTACAGGCCAACACGGAAGGACTGTGGCTGACCAAGTTCACAAATGACTGCAAACTAGGCACCATAATCGACTCTCCAGCTGACACAAGCATCCTACAAAAGGGCCTCATAGAAACAGACAGCTGGTGCCAGAGCCATGGCCTCAAGCTAAACGCCAAAAAGTGTATAGTCATCCCCTTTGGCAAATACAAAGTGCCCACACATTACTACATTGGTGGTAATCCATTAAGTACAGAAGAAGTAATTAGGGACCTGGGGACCCAAGTTGATAGCAATCTCTCATTTGAAAACCACGTGGCCAAAGTGGTTAGAAAAACATTTTATATAGCCCACCTAATCATGAAGGGATTCACATCTAGATCAGGTGAGGTCATCGTGCCTTTTTATTCATCCCTCATCAGAACCCATAATTGAGTACAATGCCCCTTTTGGGATGTACCTTACCAGACACCTGCAGCAACTGGAAAGACCCCAAAAGTACCTCACCAAGAGGATCAAAGGGCTCAGACAGATGCCATATGCTGCCCGGTTAAAGAAACACCAGCTCTACTCAGTGGCGTACCGCCTGCTCAGAGGCGATTTGTGCCTGACGTATAAAGCCATGTCCAACCTGGAATTAATGGACATGCTGCACCTCAGAAAATCCAAATCCCATCGAGCTACGCACTTGAGAGACTTGAACCTCAGCACTGAAATAAATAGGACATGCTGGAGGGACAGATTCATAACCCAGAGGCTCCCTTCACTCTGGAATAAAATCCCAGTTCAGGTTAGGCAGAGTCCCTCATTGACTCTCTTCAAGAGGAATCTTGATGAGTGGATGGGAGAGCGTAGGTTTACCCCGGGTATCACTTCTGTGTCACTGTTAGACAGAGGCACAGTATACTAACCTCAAAAAAGGGCATAGTAAAATTAATTTAAAATGGGTGGCAAAAGCCAAACACACTCTGGCTAGGCTTATAAATGCCCTAGGGCAGATAGCCTAGTATGAACCTATGAACCTATGAATAAACCTTGTCTGTGATACAAATGGGACCTGTTTGAGAGATAGGTATGTATCCCAGGAACTACCACTTCTCTAGAATAGGCTCCATATCCATGTGAAGCAGAGTTCCTCCCTAACACAGTTCAAGTGCAACTTGAACTATTTGGATGAGAAACAGGAAATTCATCCCTGGTTTGGCAACTATGTCTCTAATGGATACAGGCAAATGATTAATTTCCATGTTCCTGCTTGTAAATGTTTCATCTCCCAAGTTCCTGCTTACACTTACCAAAGGTGTTAGACCCTGTCAGAGATTTGAGGTGCATGGCTAAGCTAAAAAAGGCCCTTGCGGTCATTAGCATAGTAAAACATATGATCCTATAAATGCATCATGTTTTTCCTTTTAGTCATAATTGACTTCTTTTAAAATAGGGAGTTAAGAGTTTACATTACGGCTAAGTTATTTATGCCGCCGACAAAAGATACAGGGTTTTATTTCTCACCCAGAAAAAGAATTTGGATAGGTCTGAAATTACTCACAAGGGCATCTAACATTACCTGTGCACCCATTAGATCTAAAAGCTTCATTTACACACCCCTGTTAAAATGCCAGGTTTTTGTGACATAAAAAAATGAGACCACAGTAAATAATTTCAAAACTTTTCCCACCTTTAATATGACTTATAACATATAAAATTCAACTAAAAAACAAACAAATCTGTTAGAGAAAAGAATATAAAAAATAAAAATGTATAATAAACTGGTTGCACAAGTATACACACCCTTAAACTAATACTTTGTTGAAGCACCTTCTGTGTTACACTCATTTCATTTCACTTCACTCTGCTTGGGTTATTACTATCAAAAGACAGGAGCAGATGTATTAATTTGCATCACTAATACCAGTAGTGTGCTACTGGTGCTAAACTCTTATAGTATATGTTTATATGACAACAGAGCAGTGATGAAATATCACTGTGATTCACAATGTCAAGGCTCACCAACTCCTTCTGTTTCTACTACTATATCAATTATAAGGCTATCTCAATATGCAAAATTCTTTAAAAAAAAAAAAGAAACAACCTCACTTTGTTGACTGTCGCTAAAATCTAATATCTAACTTTGGATTCATAATTTGCCAATGTTTTTTTTCAACTGATTTTGCATTTATATATCAAATGATTTCCCAGAGGGAGATGCTTTGCATTTTCTGATAGTTTACAAGTGAACTCATGTAATATGAGAAAGTATAAACTCATTTCAGGGCAACACTGCATTGTTATGTCTCAGGACATCATTTAATACCTGAAATATAATGAAATGCAATGCATTTTATTTTCTGATTGTTTATGCAGACTGTGTTTTTACTTTGTTATTACTATTGCAAGAATACAAGAAAAGATTTAGTCTCATTCATCTGCCTTTCTGGGATTTTCATACTTGCCTTTGAGAAACCGAAATGAATTGCATAGCACCCCGGCTGTACTAGAAGAGATGTGAAGTACTCAATGTCACATTGATAATGGATTAACTGATCTTGAATGATAAAATGCAACTTTCTGTTTCTAGCTAGTGTAATAAAGTGCAGATAATCAAATGCACATTAAATATTGTAAAGAGTGAAATAGAGTATGTCCAAATATTACAAGAACAGAAGCAATGATTAAGTGGAATGATGAATTGAGACAACAGGGAACCAGACATAAAATTCTGCCTCTGCACTGTGAAGTAATAATTTGAATGAGGAGAGATGGACATACTAAGAAGACAAATTGCATGAAGAAGCAGAGGAATTGTGGTTATAGATGAATGACAACAGAAAGAAGGTGGAAAGGTTGGAATCTAATGCACCTACAATGGTTACTATGCTCTGGATGCATGGGATGATTAGCATGTCTATAGCATCTCCCAACTTAAAAAAAAAATAGAAGACTGGCTAAAATTGTGTTGTTATAGACAAGTGGAGAGATAAGAAGGAACTTTGTTATTACAGCAAAGGTAGTTTAATTAGCACAACTGAAAAGTATTGTAGATTTCTTTAAATGCAAGATAGGCAAGATCTTATCCAGTAGTGCCCTGCCAGATGTGAGAAAGAATATGTGACTACAGAGCAATGACGAACTTTTGCAAGTCTTTTATTATACAGATCTTCAGCTACATTACAGCTGCAAATAAAGAAAGTTCACTTGTTAATTTTCATGTAATTCATCTTTAGCAATGCATCTAAAATATCTCACAGAAAGCCAATGAGCAACTAAATAGCATAAAGGTAGATGGATTAAAAATAGGTGGATTGAGAACAGGTTAAAAAACTAGACTTCCCCTTTGTTCCCAAAGCACAGTTTGTCAGAAATCACTTGCTTACTTTTTGTGAAACATGTACATGTCATTTTGCCTGAAACTGCTGTGAGATGATTTGAGGAGATGTTCTCCTGTCTTCAGTCTTGTGCAACCATGGTTTTGGTGTATGTAAGTTCAGATGGTGTGGGGGCTTAGACACCTTTCTTGTAGGCACAGTGAGGAATGTCCCCTATAAAAATCCCTCTTTTCAACCTTACCCATTACTTTGTATGAAATAGGCAGTGTTCAATAAACTGTAGTGCAATGGAGGTAGTGCTGGATGAGTAATCAGGTTTCTCTCTTTCAAACTCCAAGCATAAAGTTAATGGTTTAGTATTTTTGTCTCTAAAGTCACTGAAAATTCTTTAGAAGACAAAGGTCTGAAACAGTTTTAGTGATTTTAGAGACAAAATCACTGAGACTTCGATACAAGATAAAGGTCTGCAATGGTTTCAGTGGTTTTAGAGAAAAAAAGCACTAAACAATTAAACTTAACATCTTTCATTGCTGTGTGTTTTTGTTTTTATTAATATATTTTAACATGTTATCTCAGTTTACATTTTTATTTTTAGAACAAAAAAGTATATACATTCAGAAGTCAAAGGAATGGAAATCATATTTTTGGATATATTTATTTGATTCATTTTTCATTCATTCATTTATTTATTTTCAATTTTCTAACAAGGTAGACAGATTCATACTAGCACTCTTTTCAACGATGGCCTGGGCCAAAGGAAAATCACTGTATACAGCTAGAAGACGGGCATGCTGCAATGAACTACGTTGTAATCAAACCAAACACAATATCTAATTGAATATAATTATGAGGCATACATATTGAAGACATTAAGTAAAGAACAGCACTTCAGACCTGGATGGATAAAAAGTGCATACCATAGCTACTACAAAGTAATTATGTTTTGATGATATGCCTGATTATACGAAATGAAAGTTTGATAAAATGAGGTAATAGCATAGATTTAGCATGAAACATGCATCTAAATATTGTGTTGTAGGTTTTGGAGTTCCAATAAGCACTGTTTGACACAATTGCATCTGACATAAAATGCTAAGAACAGGATCATTCTTAGTAACTATAACCATGTTGAATAGAAAATAGAAAATACCTGGCCTTTGGGATCAAAACATGCAGTATTATTTTGCAGTCTTTATCCTTTCAGAGTGTTCACTTAGTTGACCATCTATTCATAGCCAAGTCAGACATAAGACAGGCATTATTAACAGATAATCTTTGCATCATTTAGTTATTGCTGTTTTAAAAATATCACATCCAAAATAATACAAATTATTGGCTTGAGTTGGTTTATAATTGTCTATAGTAGATGCTTTTATGTTTAATTTTTTTGTGATTTTATTTTCCTGTACTTGGTTAAAATGATATTTATTCTTAATGTATAATAGGGAAATTCAAAATGGAACTAAAACATTGGAAGCAATATTGTACATAATGTAAATAGTGTGTGAAATGTATAATGGTTTTGCAAAACAATAAAAACGATTATTGAAAAAAAAATATATATCACATCCAAGTATTTCAGAAAATTACCAGTGCAGTTCTATGCTGATAATATGATTACTTACAAAAACAAAAGAAGCTGGAACTGAGTTGCATATAAACATCCGTGTGATATTCCAAGAATAATACAAAAATCTGAGCAGATGTCTTAATAATGAATCTTAAATTCAAAATCTTATTAGACTGCAGATGTTTAGTTTTGGTATCCATTCCTGTTATTGGTTGCAAACTGATAGTTTGCATGGAAAGGCAAGTAAGAGGATAAATTAATTTCAAACTGTTAATTTCATTCATGAGTATTATTGTTCTTCTGAAATTGCTAATATGAAGATGATAAGAATGCTCACTCAAATTTGCCTTCCTCTGTTGTTTTCACATTTGTTATCAGAGACTGGTGATAGAAATATAATGGAAAAACGTCAAAAGGCAAAATTAGTATTTTTCAGATATATTTTCTGGACCTTAAAAGATGAACTATTGATTGATGAATTATATTAAAGCAAGTAGAAAATAAAGAAACATTGTGAAGTTATTTGTGAGAAACTGGAATATCAAGAAAAGTTACCGAAATGTAAAGCATGTTTGTTAGAAATGCAGAAGTAAGGAATCAGACTCCTGCTTAGACTCTCTATTATGTAAATGGAAAGGACATAAGGATTAAGTCTCCTAAGGTAGATCAAATCCCAGAATCAAAAATAAAGGGGAAGAATAATAAGGTGAATACATAATTAATGTGTTAAACTGCATATTACTTTTCTGTTGGATATGCAAGCAAAATGAAAAGGAGGAAACACGGCTCCTACTGAAATTATTTCTTTCCATGATTATATGAAGGAAATGCATGATTTATGTTTTGCTAAAATTTGTGCATTAGATATATTTTTTTAAAAGCTTGAAAAGTGCAGAAAAAAAATTGAATAGTAGGGGATCTGAGAAAGTGAAAGTAAATGAGTTATATAGTTAATCAAATGCTTCAAGGAAATGGAATCAGGAAATCTGCATCCAATATATATTAACAGCTGACAGCATTGCCTACCCTGTCTCAGCCCTCAGAAATAGACCAATCCAGGAATCCTACATTCCCTCTCTCTGGAAAAGTCACACATTATCCCTCTGTACAAAGGTGGAAAATGGACAGACATTACTCAAGTTAGATCAAATGTATCCCCTCTCGAAAACACTTAAGAAATACATTCAAAAACAATTGCTAAACTAAATCCTGCAGGAAGAAATCCTGTCCCCCCACACAACATGGCTCCTGTCCTTCCCATAGTACTAATATTGCACTTTTAGCATATATATATATATATATATATATATATATATATATATATATATATATACTGTCAATAAAGCTCCTTATTTCTAGACATCTAAAGCCTTTGACACAGTTTGTGTCAACAAGCATCTACTTCAAATGTTTTAGGTCTCTCTCTGCCCACTCTCCTATGGTTCAAAAGCTAACTATCCAATAGACATCAATCAGTAAAATGGCACTGTACCCTCTCTCCATACCTCCCACTCACCACTGGAGAACAACAATACTCTGTCCTTGGTCTCCTCCTCTTTAACATTCTCACCAACACTCTCCACATGTCCACACAGCAAGCCTTCCTAATACAATATGAAGATGACTCCACACTCATTTGCACATCTAAGAACACGGCACACCTCTAAAAAATTACTCAGCAAGCTTTAACAGCAACTGAAACATGCCTTTGTAACTCACAACTCATGCTCAATGCAAAAAAAAAAAATCTGCTACTTTTTTCCCCAAATCTCAACCTCTCCCAGAAAAAAATAAAATGTAACGTCCTCTCTCTTGATAATACAACCATTGAAGTCACTTGTCATATAAAATTACAGGGATGATAGTGGATGATAACCTTAAATTCAACCTCCATATACAAAACTGTATAAGAAAAACTCATCAAAAACTAGGGATGTTTTATAGAGCCAAAACCTTTCTCACCGGCACAACTAAAGCTACATTTGCCAGTACTTATCACTTCCCCATGCTTTCTTATGGTGGTCCGATCTTTACTTACCTTCAGGCATTAAAAAATCAAAACTTGAACAATGCTATAAAAAAAGATACTAAATTTGCAGCAAATACCCCTTTGACAACTCACCACTATATAGCACTAAAAAGCCTAAACTGGTTATTACTGTCCCATCAGCTAACATATATACAGCTTCTTATCACCTATAAATTATCCATAATCCATCTGCTTGTCTAGAGCTAAATAACATTCTACAGATGAAGGTTCTCAGTTGGTCATTATAATCCAAGGACCTAAAGGTCCTCTACATCCACAAACCTATCAAATTTGCTGGTCATTGTCTGTACTCATACCATGTTGCTTATACCTGGAATGCCTTATCTGTAACCATTGGGTCAGTATCCTTCCTCTCATCCTTCAAAACCATTCTGGAAGAATTCCTAGGCAAAAGATAGCTTTGTTCTTGATCAACACTAGGATAAACTTTATTTGTAAATGTGAAAACATAATTATTCATACCTTGCATCTCATTCTTGTCCCTTATTCACTCACTTCTTACTTCAGTTGATTTCTCTCCTCTGGCTTTGTCTTTAAATATATGATATGCCTGCTTTTCTCTCACTTGTTTTGTAGTTCCTGTCTGTGTTATGCTAACTTACCTTTAATTTCTTTATAAACTGGCTAAAAGTTCTCTATCTATTAAACCATTGTCATATAACTTGTATATATTCTTAACCAATGTTTTAAAATGATGTCTCATTTGATATAGTTATTTGACTGCGGTGGTGGTGCTGTGGTAGTGTTGTCGCCTCACAGTAAGACGTCCTGTTTATTCTCAGCTAGAGCGTCTTCTGTGTGGAGACATGAGTGAATGGGCGTACCTTCGTTGAAGGTTGTGCGTCAGGGCCAGCAACTCGGCACGTAAAAATATACTGCCAATCATTAGTGGACCGGAGTTCCGCTGTGGCAACCCCTAACCGGGAAAAGCGGAAAGACACAACAACATTTGATATAGTTATTTAAACTGTAGTTTTTTTGTATTATTTTTAAAAACTGTAAAATTAATTATTCTTAAAACATTTTATAATACCTTTGAGCTTCTTCTCACAGTCCTCTGCTGAAAATGGGCTCCTACCCAGTTGGACTTTCCTGGTAATGAAATGTCAGTAAATAAATAAATAAATGAATAAATAAATGACCTGATGTCAGAATCAAACACTGTACCTTGTGTCTATGAGGTGAAGACCTTAACCTTTATAACAAACCCACCCATGGTAAAGATAATGATTAGAAGTCTTGATCCCAGCACACTAAAAAGTATGTGCCAGCACAGACTTGGGTGCAAATGTATAGGTGTGAACCATAGTTCTTTCTCTGATCAATGAATTAACTGTAATCCTCCAAAAGGCTGGCCTATTAAGGGAGTTAGGTCCATCCTGGCAAGTAATTTTTCTAAAGATAAATTATACCAAATAGATATGCAGTGACTTACAGAGATAATCTGGGATATAATTGTTTCACATCAAGTGCCACAGAGCTGTAAATATGCTTTGACTTAAATATTCATTAAAAGCACGCTAACAATTAAAGTAAAAACTGCTTGTTTAAATGCTGTTTTAACATTTAAAAAATGTAAATATCCCCACAATTTTCCTTCCGTCATACTGTCCATTACATTTATGTCATACTTTGGTTGAAAACACTAAAATCTATTTTTCTGTTTAGTAAAGATAAGTCAGGTCTACCACCTATGATATAGCTTGGGTGGTGCTGCGGTAGCATTGTCGCCTCACAGTAAGATGCTGACCAGTTTGACTCTCAGCTAGAGTGTCTTCTGCATGGAGACATGCCTGAATGGGCGTACCTTCATTGAAGGTTGTGCATTAGGGCTGGCAACTCAGCATGTAAAAATCAACTGCCAATCATTAGCGGATTGGAGTTCCGCTGTGGCGACCCCTAACCGGGAAAAGCTGAAAGACACAACAACAACAACAACAACCACCTATGGTATAGCCTGACTTGTAAAATTTGATAAGATTTTTATGTCTTTAGCTGACTGTTGTTAGTGTTAATTTACATACAGATCCAGTTTAGGGACATTCCTTACATCCTGTGTTATTTCTAGAGATAGGGCATTTGTGGAAATGATGCTGTTATTAATATTGAACCTTAGGAGATACATTTGTCCCAAAATGGGAGCTATTCTTTACTAGGATTTGTGGTTCAAACACTTCTTGTTAATTTTACCCTTGACATGATATTACAGTATGATGTAAATTCTTGCATTTTCAAATTTTATAATAACGTTATAATTTCATTTTGTATAGATCAGTTATGGGATATTTTATTCAAAATCGGTCTATATTAGATCACCGAAAACTTAAAAAAGAGAACAGTGATTAATCGACCCTATGTAAGCAAAAGCTCACAATTTTGAACTGTTAAAACAGCATTTTTTTTCCTAGGGAAAAAAAATCGCTGTTCCAACAACAACAAAAAAAATAATAAAATAAACACCCCCCCACACCCCACTACCTAAATATACCAACTCCGAGACTGCACTATAGTGCCAAAAATGGCAAATTAATGACCATTCGAAAGAATGCGTCTTCAGTCTTCTAATAGGGAACCTTCAAAATTAATGCATTGATAACCTTGTTTAATTTAGTCTATAACATATTTGTAATTGGATCTAAGATATTATATAAACAATATAATTTGGAGAACTTCATTTTGATGACTGAATCCATTCCCACCAGAGTTAATTTTAGATTTCTATTTATTTAAAGTCACTGTTTAATATTTTAGATATTTTTTCTAAATTTTATGAATTAATTTATATTTTTGTTAAAGTTTATTCCAGGATGTTTGACATATCCATTAGGTGTTTCATTCTCCAATTTGACAGACATAATTCATGTCTGTAGAATTAATTGAAATGACAATGTTTTTGTTGGTATTTAAATTATTATTTGTCAATACTATGATTAGTCTGACATATTTTCTGTTTCCTTGAAGAAATGGTATAAACATTCCTAGATTGGCAATGTTTATATAGTATTATATCATATTTACAGGAAAATGAGTCTTATCTTATGCCACTATTTAGTAAGTACAGATTTGTAGTTGTCAGTTTGAATCAATAAACAACTATTTCATTCAGAAGCCAAAAGCAAATGCAGAAGGAATTTATAATTATAGACATATTTTTCTTACATTGTAGGATATGAATATTTTGCTACTGAATTCATATTAAAGAGTAAGACAAGTGATATCTTGACTACGTTCATACCATTAGACAGGGTTTATCCCATTCCAATTGATGGAAGACAGTAGCTCTGAAAGAATATTCAAACAAAAATAGATGAACAATGGTACTCACCATGAATTTGATGTTAATATTGCTATTTTATTTAAAGTCTTGGTTTCTTTTACATTCTACCACCCTTTGTTAAAATGTCTATTAAGTTATTTTTTAAGTGTTTTTTTTTTGCCTATTGAAATGCTAACAAGATGTGGTAGCCTTTATTACCTTGTCTATTTAATTCATATTTAGACTTTATTCTTCTGAACTTTCAGAATAACATTTTTAACAGAAGAAATTAAAGTTAAAAATTTGGAGTGTTTGTATATAGTTTTTTTACAGATTATGATATTGAGAATGGCATCATTATTAACTTTTAGTAGGGTTATATTTTTCACTTCAGAAATGGATACTGGGCGATAAATGGGATTGATTTATTCAAAAAACTAATGAAGATGTCTGAAATGACTAAACTGATTTTTATGCTCTCAGTTTTTATGTCAATTTCTTATTTGTTATATGTTCATTATTGCATATTATTTGTTAATACTATGATTAGCATGATATATCTCCAAAAGAGTAATATATCTTAAGTAATCTGAACTTATTTCCAGTACTTGGGTCAATCATTATTTTTCATTAACTATTTCAAGTTCAAATAACATAATCATAGTTTCCTGTCATTGTTTTCATACCGTGACGTCTTACCTGACTTGGAAAAAAAAAAAAAGAAAGAAAGAAAAAAATTCCAAAGAGTTAATTTTAGGGCTGCCCGATTTACATCCATCTAAACTACTGAGTATGTTTCCTAAAGCTGGTGATATTATGGTAATTGGGATCTCGGCATATATGTTTTAAATATAATAATAAGCTGTATATGTGATTTGGTGCAAGTATATATGTGCATGTCCTCTGAATGTAATTTGTGTGTATAAGAGTCAGAGAGAGAGCTTGCCTGTCTGTCTGCCTGTTTAATGGTTAACTATGTGAACTATCCAAGTAAAATATATTCAGAGATAACCAGAAAGATTCTGCATTAGCTACACCTGAATTATTCAGAGTTAGCAGATAGCCATCCCCACAGATATTGATGTTGAATAATATGTCATTTAGAGATTTGTAGATAAAACATTATTGCATGACATCATATGATAAGAGGGCATTAACAGTGATAATGTTATGATACATCCTGCTGTCCTTAATGCACATAAACATCATGTGCATATCAAAGCCTAAGAAAAAACTGAGTGACTATTGTGATTTTAAGAACTCACAGCTGCTCTGTGTAGACAACAAAAGTCATGTGTAATGGTTGTAAAGGATAGGTAAAAAACTGTGTTGCAAATGTCTTAAACTGTAAAAGTGATGAGCATATCAGATTAAAGGAAGAGGGTCCTACTCCCATCCACATGATCAAAAGTGTGTATGTATACTGAGAGTAAAGTAAAGGCTGTAAATGAAATACAGAATTAAACACTACTTCACAGTTGTCAACTTTTTATCCCCAAAATGACGAGCAACACCTCTCAGAATGTGAAAAACATGCAAAATATACAGCACTCTCTAACAATTTACTGCCAACTTCAACTATGAAGCTGGTAACATAGCATATCTATATCAGTCTACTTGAGAAGACTGAAAAAACAAAACACTGAATCCCAAAAGACTGAAAATTCAGAATACCGAATGATAGAATTTGCCCCTTCTTTACTGTTGTGTGATGTGGGGGGTACAGCCTCCCACAAGAGAGATGGAGGGGGACTTTATTAAAAATGTGCTCAGTTTTTTGAATTTTCAATCTTTTGGGACTGAGTATTTTGTGTTTTCAGTCTTCTAAAGTAGACTCATCCAGGGCTAGTGTAAACATTTTTGGGGGCCCCCAGCAAATGTCAAGTTTGGGGCCCACTTGGCACTTCTAGTCTAAGTAACACTATGTCATAGCCATCCATCCTAAGCAACCTTTTAGTTCACACTACAAACTTTTAGGAGTAGTACACACAGACTGACCTGTAGTTACAGAGCTCTTACATTACAACAGGCCTATGTACAACACTATGTTGGCCAGTCTCACACAGGGACATTTACAGTTACTGGGATTTAGTTGCAACAATGATACATTAAAACAACTTTATATACAGGTCTGGACATAAGTGTAATGATGCCCTAGGGCAACTTTTTAGCCCCCCCCCCCACACACACACCCTCCAGTCCTCCCCTCTGTTTCCTCCCATCTTGGGCTCCTCACACCATACACATTACTTTTTCACTTCATTTTCATATATTTTGCCTTACTCTTCAGCTTTTTCAAAAAAACTATAACTTTCTGTCTGCTCTCAAGTACGTTGATTTATTTTTTTCCTTTTTACACAGCCTTTATATTCAATGATGGCTTGAACAGAAATTATAATTAAGGAAAGAAATTCATTGTTATTCAGCTTTAGTTTTCCTTGCATCCTTTCAACATAACCTTTCCTGACCAAGCCAGCACAATAATAACCATTTAGGAAATAACTCAAATAAATCAGGGCCCAAAAAGCCATAAGGTTATAGATGCTCTGTGATTCATTTTAGAGGATTGTCCCAACCTTTACTCCAATGGTGGCCTAAGAAATCATGAGTAAGAAAAAAAAATGGTCTTTTTTTTATTCTTTCATGGAATATATAATTCATGCCCAAGGCTTAAAGTTTAAAGTTGACAAAATAGTAGCTAACAATAAATTAACAATGCAATTGTTGTGAGGATAGACAGATCCTGTCTGGGAATACTGCCTGCTACCCAACCCCTCAAAAAAGATAGTCATGGCCTGTGCATCCCTCTGGTTTTAGATTAGGATAAAAGTGGAGGTTCAACTTTCCACAGTCGTGTATTTTAAGTGAATACTGACACACATACACATAGTATGCCTCCTCACTCCTAACCCCCCAATGGCAAAAACCTGTATATGTGCCTGATGTTGATTGTGAAGAAAGTGAGAAAAACTAATGATTATAGTAAAGTATTCTACTTTGCTGCTTCTAAACAGTACACTACCCCTACACAAGCTATAGTAGCCTTCTTTGTACACCTCTGAAGTCTGTGAGAAAAGTAAAAGAAACAATGACCATACTGTTCTCAGCCCAAACATGTCTAAGGTTTGAAACTGTGGTGAAAATTAAAGAAGTAATAACCATACACCAACCCAAAACCCCCATACACACATAGCCCACAGCAACTTTCTGTACACACACACATCTGATCAAGGTTGGTTTTAGAATGTGTACAGTTGAGAGCAGAGGCCATTATCAGCTTTATCCCAATTGTTATATCACGGCCCTGTTCAGATTAAACAGCATAATCAGAAAATTAATATTTTTTCTCTCCTCATTGTTCCCCAACTAGCAACACCTTTTGTGGGGCCCCCACACAGTCAAGGATGAGTAAGGGATACCCCTGTATCCATTTATATAGTCTGGGGAGACTCCTAAAATATCTAAGAGTCCGAATGTTATGTGATATATTTTATGTCTAACTTTTGAAATACAATTACTTGTTAGCTACATTTTTTAATGATACCCAGAAGAATAATGTATGTGTCCTAGCATTACTGGGTGTGTAGACAGATAAAAATCAATGATAATTTACACACAAGCACGCACACACGCGGGCACACACACACACACACACACACACACACACACACACACACACACACACACACACACACACACACACACACAGTTGCCATAGCAATACTAGCTTTGCACTTATTTTATTAAATAGCAATATAATACTGGTACTGGCACACCAGATCACTGACTGCTGTGTAGCAGCTGTCAAACAGCAGCAAGGATCAGTCACTTTTTTTTACCTCTTTGAGGAGTAATGTATAGCTGTCACTGTACCTGATTTCACAGACCTTCCCTGATTTACTTATATTTTTGCTCTGTCTTTCAAAAAAGTTTGATTTGCTGGTAAATTATTTAGGATTACAGTCAATAAATCCAGACATTGGAGTTTTATACTTGTTATCCAAAAGTGCATGTTGATGCAAAAGGTGTTATTCTATTAACTTTTTATGTGAATTAGAGTAATATTTAAAATGCGTTCCTGATTCTGAGTCTTTATTATGCTATTTTGCACTGAATTCATAAGCAGTGAATTTGAGAGTTATAATATTTGGTGTTCTTCCAGTATTTGTAAAATTTTCTTAAAGAGAAAACCATCCTTGATGATCAGAACCATCAGCTCTTCTTAAAATCCAAAGTTTGCGACAAGATAAGTCACTCTTGGCTGCTGATCTGTCTATCACTTTCCTTAATCATGTTCATTATCAGCTTTATCCTAGCAGAGTCATATCACAGCCCTCTCCAGGTTGAAGTGCATAATCAGGAAATTAATATTTTTCTCCTCATTTTCCCCACTCAGCAGCAGCTTCTGGCGTGCCCCCACACAGTCAAGGATGATTAAGGCCCCTCCCTGCAGCCATGGGTATTGCAGGTACCTAAAGCTGGCAATGTTGTTACTTTTAGTGGAGAAAGTGTCTACCAGCAGGGTTTAACTAAGCCAGGGGCACTATGTCAGTGATAAAATATTTAGTAGAATTGCAAAGCAAGTCACTTGATAAAATACTGTTACTATAACCAGAAATATATTTCTTTGAATTTTAAAGGAGATACAAATAAGACTTATTAAAAACCTGGTTTATTAAGCATACTAGATTGCTGTACTAGCTTTTGTTGGTTTGACAGACATGTTAAAAATATCAAGATGAGATCACTTTCTGTAGTTGGAGCTCCACAAGAACAGGGGGCCCCAAGCGACCACAGGGTTCGCTGGTGCCTAAAGCCAGCTATGGACCCATCTATCTATATATATATATATATATATATATATATATATATATATATATAGAGAGAGAGAGAGACTGAGAGAGATAGATATAGATATAGGTATATAATTTTCTTTTTGATCAAATTTCTTTTTATTAAATATTTTCACAAAATATGCAGAAGAAGATAAACAAGACATATACATGTGGTACAGTTGATGTTACAGAATGCATACCATAAGCAAGTAATAATAGTTATTGCACACTTTACTAATTAACATTCAAATTAGGTAGAATTACAATTTTGTGTTACTACTAAGATATGCTTATATTATGAGTTAGTCCAAGAACTTTTATCGTATAGCAGTTCTCTTGTACATTATTTTGCAACTGCGAGCAATACTAATGGTATAACATCAACCTATAGAATGATAATTTACTCTGCAATACCTTAAACATATATACAAATATGCCACCTTAATTACTGTGGTTACTAATCTCAACTAAGTGATGTGTTTACTATCCTTATATAATTAGCATTTAACTTACTGGTTATGATAGAATATCAATTAATGCTTTGCAGTACCTCTGATAGTAGATTTGGTTCTTCTGACTTTTTGTATAAAGCTTCTTGGCCTGTATATGTTTTTTGCCATGCTTTTATATTCTGACCAGGTTAGTCTTGATCTGTCTATACAGTTTTTTGCTATGTAAGCTTTTAATAGGGTGCATGGTGTTATTATAATGTGTTTAGAGAAATTATTATTGTTGCATTTGAATATATGCAGTATAGCTGTCTCACATGACAACGTGAATTTTGAATAGCCTGGTTTCTCTAAAATAAATCTTAGTGAGCACCATAGTTTATATACTCCAGTCCAAATAATAAAAGCAAGCAGAGGCAAGGCTCCAGTTTCTTCAACTGATTTATTGCAGATCACACAAGCGCTTTCACCATAAGGCTTCTTCAGGTGTATAAAAACAGCACTCACACACCTGTACTTATACTAAACATTAACTAATCACATGATTAAAAGGTAAAACTCTTAAAGGTACAAAAGAGCAATAGTATTCAGCACACAGTAAAATGCATAATAAAATATATAAACTTCATTACATAAAAACTTCATTGCATAAAAACAATACTACAGATAATACAATACAAGTACATATAAATCACAGGAATATAACAAATTCTAGCTACGAAGTGATCTATTTTTCAAGATGGGTCTCAATGGTATATGGTCATTAAGACCATATCCTGTGTTAGCTCTTAATCTCACAATCCATTTAGCCTCTAGATTCTCAGTTTGAACTCTAATATCACCACCCCTCATATTCTCATAACATTTACCTAATACCATAAATGTGAAGGTGTGTTGATCACTGGTCTCCTTTATATGTTTTGCTAAAGCAATAAATGCACTACCCTTCCTAATATGGCATAGGTGTTCCCTGATCCTGTCCCTTAGTAATCTATCAGTCTTTACCACATAGAATTTACTACATGCCTGACAGGTGGCAAGGTAGACTGCAAGGGAAGTATCACACCTGGCACTGGTTCATAATGTGTAAATACACCAGTATCTGGATGTAAAAATTCCCTATCTTGATTTATAAATTTACAGAATTGGCAGCTGGTGTATGGTCTAGTCCTTGATGTATCCTCAGTCCTGATTTGATCTCTGGGATTACATAGTCATCTCCTTAGTGACTTCTTATTTTTAAAAGTAAACTGTGGATGTGTTCCTATCAGGTTACTCACTTGTTTATCAGATGTCAAGATGTTCCAGTATTTACCTATAATATCTGTGTAATATCCTATGTTCCTGGAATAACTAAAACACATTTTGAGTGGTTGTGAAATTTGTTTCTGTTGACCCCAATTACATATATCACTCCCTACCCGTTCAGAGAAATAGGGCTTAGCTCCACTGTGCCTGCAATTTCTTACTGTTTTAATACTTTGATTGACAAGTTTCTAATCATAACCCCTTTCTGTTAATTCTATGTCTGTATTGTCTAGTTGTTTCATGAGATCTACTTCTTTAGCATTTAATCTAGAGGCCTGTAAGCTTGATTCTGTGTAACATTCCGGAAAATGTATTGAGGGTGCATGCTGTCCTTTCTCAATAAACTATTCACATGGCATCCCTTCCTAAACATTTTAGTGCTCAATGCACCATTAGGTTCTTGTATAATAAAGACATCTAAAAAACTAACCTCAGTATATGACCAGTTCATAGTGAACTTGAGGAAATGTGTTGAAACATTGATATAATCCACAAATATCATTAGTTGTTCTATTGACCCCCCCCCCCCATAAAAGGAAGAGGTCATCTACAAACCTACAAAAATACAAAATATCATCCTTGAAGTCACCCACGACCAAATTGTCTTGTTCCCATTTCGACATTACAGCATTCGCGTAACTGTTAGCACATGATGTTCCCATGGCTACCCCATTACATTGCCAATAGACCTTATCCCTGAACATGAATACATTATTCTCCAGTACCAGACTAAATAATAACCATATCAGGTCCACCATATCACTGTCATCCTCTCCGGTTTCAAGCATTAAATGAGCTGCACTGTTAATCCCATAACCGTTTGGAATAACAGTAAAAAGTGACACCACATCAAGGGTGACTAACAGCATTTGTTGTTTGCAAATTTGTTGTTCTCTTTTACATGTAAATCTATATAAATCTCTAACAAAATGTTCAGTGTCCTTCAAAATGTAATCTGACTGTTTAATAAGATTCCTAAGGAATTTCTCCACAAAAATAGATATTGACTCAGTGCATCAGTTGCTTCCAGCAAACAATGAGCCTCACAGGGGGGATTCTCCCTGTTTTTGTGTACCTTGGGTAATCCTTGAATCACTGGGGTGGTGGGGTTAAAAATAAGAAAATATCTTAATAAATTTTCATCAATGAGACCCATCCTGGCTATTCCCCTTAGCTTGTTATGTACATATTCAACCATTCTATTAACTTGTGATGAAGTAATAACTTTGTAAAATATGTCATCATCTAATAAAACAAACATTCTCCTGTCATAGTCTTCCCTATCCAAAATTACAATCTGTCCTCCCTTGTCTGCAGGACATATAATATGTGGGTTTGTTTGTAGACTATTTAGTGCTGCAAACTCATCCTTAGATAGATTACACCATCTCCTATTACAAGAGTATGATTTAGGTTCATGAAACACTCTATAAACATCATCTAAGCATAACTGTTCAAATGCAAAAAACAAAGGATTTAACTTAGGTAAAAAGGAGCTAGGTTTTCTAAACACAAATTTCCCATTTTCACCATTATTCGCATACATGATTTTCAACATTAAATCGTGTGTAAATAACTTGATATCAAATACAACTTCAGTAATATCAGAGTCAGCAGTCAGAATAAAAGAAAGTTCTTTTTCCAGTACATTACATTCATATCTGGATAAAGCATAGGTGGATACATTAACTATTCATTTTTGCTGTTCATGAAAGCTTTCTTTATCGTGTATGGACTCACTGTTCCTTCTGGGTGCTTCCTTTTCTTCCTGGTCATGCTTCTCCCTCTCTGTTGTCCCTGGTTCAAGCCACCTCTTTCTTGACTTATAGACCTGTTTCTGGTTGGAAGGGGGAAAGTCAGGCCTGGAGGTCGTAAACTTACTAAAATAGAAGTGTGAATGCCATCATCAAGATTGCATCAATTAGAAGCATTGCCATTTACTTCTTGATGAACTTGTGCTGTAGTTGTAATGGCTTTCCTTCTTACCACTGTTGTCTCGGCCGTAGGCGTAGTACAACCTCTGTCGATAGTTGTCTGAACCCTCACTTCATCCATTTCCTGAATGTCTTCAGTATCTCGATTGGTGGAGATTTTCGTAACGGCTTCCCGATTGGCGGGAACCTCCGTGGTACTTCCTTGGTTGATTGACTCAACTATAGGAGTTTGAATGTTAGCCCTGTTGTTATTATTAACTACTCTCGGCCACATAGAGACATGGCCCCATGAAAAGTCTTGTCTGTCTCTATATAACTTTTTCAACTTGATTTGTATTAACTTACGAGAATAAACAAGAGCATTCTCCAACATATCATTAATTGGATTTACAATTGAGGCAGAGTCATATTTTTTACACAGGTCAAGATATTTGTTCTTAATCTGAGCTAATAGTTTTGTTTCTTCTTTTTCGGCCGAATCGGACAATAATTTTAAATAACCAGCACTAGTCTGTAGATTTAATTTCTGCCATTCAGATAATAGTAAAGGGTCACAGTCTGCTTGAGCAGGCAATTTAAGAATTCTCAGACCCCGAGGCACAATGCCTTCAGCAATACAAGTTTGGAGATGGAATTTCTCAAACTGTACCACAATGTCTATATTCATACATTCATCTCAATCAGGAACAAGTTCATTATACAATAATGGATTAGCTTTCTCGCTCACCTTAAATATAAATCGATTGACATTAAGTTCAGTCCATGCAACTTTAGAAACATCAGAGTACACCTTAAAAACCACTGGATATGTTCCTGCTCTAAGCCTGATTAAAATTTTCTTTGTTTTTTCTCCTCCTCATGGCTATTTGTCTCTCTCTTCCTGGCAATACATATCTCTTTAAATCTGCACTTTCTTTCGATTAATGTTCTCTTTTCCTTGGTTTCATGCTTTCTCTAAATGGTTCCAAAGATGAAATTATGTTGAACATGTTGTTTATACCTTTATACTATGATTAATCATTCTTGTCTTGGAGTGAAAGTCCTACCACTTTTTAATCTGTTATTATGAATTTTTTGTTATGTTGTATCCGTCTTGTCTACATGTGGAGCTTTTCTCCCCGGGCCTCTGCTGAAAATGGAAATATATCCAGTTAGACTAGCCCGGTTAACAAATGTAAAATAAATAAATAAAATAAATAAATAAATGATTATACTCCAATTCAATGTCTCTATTCTTGTAGACATTCCTGTAGCCATCCCCCTGGATACATTGGAGAATATAAAACCAGAAATAAGCAAAACAAAATGTAGTTCCAACAGTAACCAGGTACCTCTGCAAAAACACAAGACCAGTCCAAATAATAAAAGCAAGCAGAGGCAAAGCTACAGTTTCTTCAGCTGATTTATTGCAGATCACACAAGCGCTTTCACCATAAGGCTTCTTCATGTGTATAAAAACAGCACTCACACACCTGTACTTATACTAAGCGAGCGCTATACATTTTGTTTTGCTTATTTATAGTTTATACACTGTTTTGCAGCTCCAAAAGATGTGGAGGATATCTGCCTCTTTATTAGGACAAAAGAAGCAATAGGGTGACTTGGATGAGTTGAATTTGTTAATGTGAACAAGTGTATGGTAGGCATCATTGAAGATCATGATCTGTGTGCATATTAACTTTTTATATGGTGTCAGTTTCATAGTATTTCTAATAGCTAATTCCTCTTCATTGTCTGTTATGGTGTTATCTTTTCTTTCCCAAAACTTTGAAAAAGGAATTGTATTTTGATATTTAATATTTGCTATTAATTTACATGTATTTGAAATAATTTTCTTTTTGCTTAAAAGCTATTTTAGAATTTGTTATGCTAAATTGACATCTTGCTCAACCACACTGATATCTTTGGTTATAGGACTTGCTAGGTATAAGATTTGTCTAATTATCAGTTTATATTTACTGCTTGTGTTAAGAAGTTTCATGATATTTTCCATTGAAAGGTTATTTAATAGGTAAAAATCCCATACTGTATAATTTTTTATTAAAGGGTATTTATCTAGGTTTACCATAGTGTTTGCTAGTTTTATATCTGGTTTGTTGTGCATTGGTTGCAGAAGAGTAATTGTGTCTTTTAAATTTATTGATATCAGTAGCTTCTTGAAAATTTCACAGTTGTTTATTAAGATTGGGTGATTGTTTTTGTCTTAAGAGTTTCTTGTTTTAAGAAGAGAATTGTTTTCGGATTAACTTTATATGTTGTAATATTCTGGTGAAATAATTTAATCCATAATGGGTACCATTCATTACCTACTGCATCATGATTTGCTATCTGTATGATGTGACTTGCATTAATAATTTCATAGTACAACTGAAAATCAGGAAGGCTTAAGCCTCCTTTTTCTTTTGATGGTATTAGTTTATTATAGCCAATTCTTGTACTTTTTGGGTATCATATGAAAAATACAAAAAATAAAATATAAAGACAAAATTTATAACTCTGATATTGAAATAATAGGGCCTTTTGAAGAAATATTTCAAACCATTAATGGTCCGCAAGATCATATTAATGACACATATTCCAAACCTTTGTGGATAACTTAGAATTCCCTCAGATTAACGACTTTCAATCTAATAATCTCAAAAGTCCATTAACAGAAGAGGAAGAAAATAAGGCTATTGATAAATTAAAACCTGGAAAAGCTCCTGATCCTGATGGGTATATAGCAGAATTGTATAAACATTTTAAGCAACAAATAACACAAGTACTTTTAAAATTATACAAGTATATAATACAAGTTGGGATATCAGATCTTTATCTGAACAACTCAAAAACCATTGTTATCCCAAAAGAAAACAGAGATCCCACAAATCCGAACAACTATAGACCCATAGCTCTGATAAATATGGATATTAAGATATTTTCAACAATTTTAGCACAAAGGATACAGAAAGTAGCCCCAGTTATAACTGCACCTGAACAGCTAGGCTTTATGAGTCAGAGACAAATAAAGGACAACACATTAACCATCGATGCTGTAACCCACTTATGTGCCAAGGACAAATCCCATAAATAGGCATTATCAGCAGATGCAACAAAAGCCGTTGACAGAGTCAATCAAAAATTCCTCCTCTTTGTACTTTATCAATTTGGATTTCCAAAAGAATACATAAAAATTATTAAAGCGGTGTATACTAAAGCATCTACAACTCTTCATATTAATAAGAAAACCAGAACCAGACAGGGATGTCCACTCTCACCAAACCTGTTTAATTTTTATATAGAAACATTGCTACTGCAAATTACCCAGAGAACATACCATCATCTTATTTCAGTTCAAAAACTCAAATAAAATACATAGCTTTTGCAGACGATCTCAAAATTTACTTTCGATATCCCAATACAGATATAGATATATAATTTCCATTTGGTGAATCTGTGTGATTCAATATTATTTCCCATAGATAACAGTTAAAATGTTTAACAATGTATGCATGACAAACCCTTTCAATATGCGGCAGTGCTGAACATGTACTTTAGTTTTGAAGACTGAAAGTGACTTTAAATGAGTAACATTCCTCACCTTGAGGTACATTTGAGAGGTGCGTAAGCTCGGTGCTTAAATGGAACGATCCAAATAAGAAAATGGTTCGCATTTTTTGTGTAGTTCACGCCTATAATTACAATAGTGCTGACAAATGTGGAGTTTTTATTTATTTAATTAGTTTCTTAAATGCAGTTTAAAGTTTTGTTTTTGCTGCCTGCATTTGTCATCTGCTTAGCAGTTTCCCGCCCCGTGCATTTTATTTTATTTGAACATAGCTCCTGACACTCTGACAGTTAAATAGTGGTACCGTTATTCTGCTAAGCGACAAGAAAAAGAATGACCACAAACTGTATAATATTGAATGTTGAAATTATTTTATTTGTATATTGTTATGCATGCTGAATGACTGCGTGCGACATTCTCCAAAGTAGCGTTTCATGTTTCAGCTCAATTTTATGTGTTCTTCGTTGGACAAGAATCTTATCTATCATGCTGCCTTTTGTTTCCACTGCCCTGCTGGATGAGACAAGTATTCAAGATGCATCGGAGATTCCCACATTGATGACTCATTCTCTGGCAACTAAGATCATATTCTGGCAGCTATATAGAAGAATACGGTGTGCTTAATGACCAGTGAGCAGGAGGAAAATGAGTTTCTGAACGTGTGAAGGGGGGCACTGTCTTGGTGTGAAGATGTAAATGCATAACCCTGGCTTTGTAGGAAACTAAATATACACTGAAACAGAGTTTCGTGTGTGAGACATGGGTTGCAGCTCCGTTTGTGCCATCTTTGCATCTAACTACTTAACATTATCCATGCGTTTTTTGATTATTTTCATACCTTCGTGGAACAGCAGAGAAGTTTAACCACGTGTTCTATCATATGTAAGTGACAGTGGTTAAGTCTTTAAAATGACCATTGACAAAAGATGTTTCGCGCAGGTGATCGGACATCTCAAACACGACTGGCTTCCCAAATGCAACAATAAATTATACTCGATCAATTTGACATGTTGTTTATAATAAGAAAGGACTAGTTGACGTTTGGCTACTGCCTTGCACTTGTTCACCTATCACCGTTTATTTCCCTTTATTATTATCGTTGCGTTTTGCTGCACGCTGTCCAGCAATGCACACCTCACAATGACTACAGCTAATAAAGCCGAAGAAGGCTGAAGCTTCCCGACTGTATTTTAAAGTCCCCCCTTAGCTAATATGCGTCACTCGTAGGGGGGGGGGGGGGTTGAGAGACACATTTCCATTCGGAGGGCACTGGCAGCTTAAACGCGTGTATAAAAGGTGTACCTTCAAAGATCTGCCAATGATTTTTTTTGTTCCTGTTTAGGGCTGACAGTAAGAGTTCATGTAAGGTAAGCTGTGCTGAAAGGGAAATGGATTTAGATGATTTTCTCTGCATCGCTGCCTTTTATTAACAGGGTAAAACAAAACACCTGCGTTAGTGGTGCTGCTGAACCAGCCACGGCTCCTACTGATAAATCCACGCCATTTACACTGGCTGGAGAAAGAACTTAGGGGTGGACTCATGAATGCTCCTCAGCTCTACTGAGACTACACTGGAATGCAAGCATCTCTTGCTCCGCTAGCTCAAATAAAATTAAAGGAGCAAGTGCATGACCTGTCGTGCCTCAGAAATACCAGTAACTGACAGTGATTGTCCTATCTGCCAGGTGCGTTAAACTTTTACAGCAGACATGTCAGGCTCCAGTAGGAAAGACTTTGATGTGAAACACATACTGCGTTTAAGGTGGAAATTATTTAATCACCCCGCACAGAGTTCAGCTGGAGGGTGTCAAGATAGTTTTGAAAACTGGGGACCAAGTCAGACTCGGTTGAAGAACCACAGCCACGAGAAGGGTGCATTTTGGAAAAAGTCTGGCTCCCTTAATGGAACGCTGCTGCATTCTCCCAGACATGGAAGCCAAATGTCCCGACAGCAACGGAGAACTTTGTACTACGTTGAGAGCTTGGATGATGTCCCAAGAGTGGAATTTACAACAGAAGGAAAATCGTTTGTGCAGGAGGTGAAGGAAGAGGAAGATGAAGAGGCAAATGCATGCTATGATGAGGGAAAGGGAGAATTACGACCACACAGGTAGGATATTTGTTTCAAACCAAGAAAATCAGTAACAGGTTATCGTTCTGCTGCCTTGCCAAGACGTACCCACTGTGATGCAGTTTTGACATATGTCTCATTATGTGTGGAGATGATCTTTCTTTAAAATCAAAATGCCTTAATATTCATGCTGGTTCAGTAGTGATACCTGTCAAGCTCTTAAAGCAAGAAATCTGGACAAACCCATAAGTAAAAGTGGGACAAAGGTCCAAAATATGGGTCAATGTTTAAATATTGCTCTTACAAACTTAAAAAGTTGATAGAATAACAGGTTTTAAATTACCATGAATTTTCGGAGGGATATGAAGTCCAAAACTCAAATGTCTGTCATTATTTTCTAACTTCAGTCTTCATTGATTTGCCAGTAATTTGCCAGAAAACTACATTTTTATGAAAAGCAGACCCAAAATATGAGGCAAAAATGTGGACATTCTGAGAAAATCTGTACAGTTGAGAGGTATTGATTGCTTTTTTTGAGGATTCTTCAAGAACTCCAACTTCATCCCTTATACTCAGTACTAGAGAAATGGATGAGCCACTTAACTATTAAGGAGTGTAAACTTTGTCAGTGCATTTGAGCTGCCACCTGTCCCTCTTTGTGCAGGGCAGTCCCTATTTGATTTGTTCTGTCATGCCAAAAAAAAAAAAAAAAATGAATATCCTGAGATTTTTGGACAAAAAAAAAATCATATGTTTATTATAATAGTTACATGAAACAATTATTTTGTATCAGAAACACTTTAATGGCATATGAAATGATACAAACTACTCAAATTTTGCAACAAGCTTTTATTGTGGCAAACGTGTGAAGTCTGGTTCCTTGCATTAGTTGTGGGTATCTTTTGTCCTTCAAAGTCTCACACTTTCAGAAGACGTGTCCCACTTTGGGCATCTGAAAAGGTGGCAACCCTGCAGTGCATGCATGTGTGTGTGTGTGTGTGTGTGTGTGTGTGTGTGTGTGTGTGTGTGTGTGTGTGTGTGTGTGTGCGCGCGTGTGTGTGTTCTGAAAAAAGATAATATCTCTACCTTGCACTCACTGAGAGTGAGAATAGACTCTGTGTCATCCCACAAATCTAAATTTTATTAAGTAGGTAATCAGCAAAGGAAAGTAAATCTAAGCATTCACGCAAAGCTGCATTTATTTGGAATTTGTTTTGTTTATTGTTGCATGTTTTCCAATATATTAGCTTCAAGTATTACCTATTGAACCAAGATCCTATAGTTAGCAGACCTTCATAGGACTCTTTAAAGATAAAATGTAAGAAATGACAGCAATAAGGAATACACATCTGAATAAACAAATTTCAGTAGTATATAAGCATTTTATTTTGGGGGGGGGGGGCAAGCATAGCTCTTAACAATCCAAATTTTTGCAAAATGTCCAGATTTTTGTCTTATATTTTTGGTCTACTCCTCAGAGAATTTGTAGTTTTCTGGCATATCATTGACAATTGAAGTTACTAAATAGTGGCAGACATTTGAGTTTCAGATTTCATATTCTTCAGAAAATGTATTCTAACATGCAATCTTTTATTCTAGCAACTTTAGTTGCTTTGAAAAGTTTATAAGAGCAACATTTTATATCTGTCCCTATTTTGGGGCCTTTGTGCAAATTTCTTGTGCTAAGAAGTTGAGAGGTATACAGGGCATGTTACCCCTCCTCTGGGGTATATGAACTACAGTTTTTGAACTGTAGTTACGAATTCAGCATTACCTGCACAACAGTTTTTAATAATTTGCATTGTGGATATGTGATTATGATTGAAGTTTCTACACTGCAGGATGAGTTCTAAATTTCCTAATGAATTTAATCATTTTCATCAAATTAATTAAAGTTTAATAAAAAATTGAGTTAATGCAATGATGAAATAAACTACTGAGTAATGCTCAAGACAACTATAGTTGCTAAACCTTCTCTGAATAAGAAATACCTTTTACGTGTGGACTAGAATTTCTTTTATGAAGTAGTCTGAAAAACTATTTCAAAATGTGTATAATTTTTTATGGCTGCTATTGGGATTTTATTTGCTAACGAAACCTATTTCACATTTTTAAATTTACTAAATGACTTTATTTTGTGCACTTCAATGTAACACATGCCATGGAAATCCTCAGAATGAAAATGAAATTTAATTAAATACATTTACTATGCTTTCATAAAAAATGCTAATATTTTATTTGGAATAAAACTACAGTTCAAAGTGTTTGCTGAAACATTTGCCATTGTAGTTTGAAATCAGGCATTCTCTTTCTTCTTTCTCGAAGAGGAAATGTTTACTTTTTAGCTCAATATGTCTCACCAATAGTAAGTGGCACAGCTGTGCAGTGGTGATAGTTTGCCTCACTGCATTTGGTTCTTCAGTCCTTCTCATGGCTGGTGTGATTTCTGTATGGATTCTGCCCCAACACACCTACATGCTTAGGCTCCCCCATGTGGTTCAGTTTTTTTTTCACATCTAATATGTGCTGTAGGTGACTTGAGATGCAATAAATGGCTCGTGTGTGTGTGTGTGTGTGCGTGCGTGTGTGCGTGTGTGTGTGTGTGTGTGTGTGTGTGCGTGCGTGCATGTGCGTTTGTGCATGTGAGCCCATGCACACACACGAGTGATGTTTTACAAACATTTGCCACCTTATTCAATATTAGTTTTTCTGTCTTGTTGCCACTGACAACCAGGTTAGGTATCTGACTCACCCACTATCCTAAAAAGATAATTAGTGAATGATGGAACATCTCAGCATTCTTGTGAAGGTGCATTTATTTAGAATTTTTTAATGATGCATATGGACCTGTTTATAAGCTTCAGTACTACATATTTAATTAAGATGTTGATGTTTTAAAAGCTTTAATGTAATGCAAAGGTTTTCTATATTTGTCCTCAATACAACATATATGTGTAGTTCTTTTGTAAATTTTAGATATTCTACATTTTTGTATACTAAATTTGACTGTTGAAGAGGAAAAGAGATGAAAGCAGTAGATAGCATACAACATGGCTCTTTTGGATAGAGAAGTAAATAGTTAACATGTATTTATTTAGATGTTTACTTTTTATGAAACACTGCAGATGACCATGATGGAGCAACAAGTCTTAGAATATGTTGTTAACATTCTTAATACTGGAATGATAAGTTCAACTGAGTTAACTTTGAATAACAGGGATTTATGAGTGAGAATGAAACATTTTCATTATAAAGTGCATTGAAAATATTATCCCCTGGATTCTGCAAGCCTTGCACAGTGTGCAGGATTAGTGCAGGAGCTCCAGCAGGCAATATGTCTGCTATGCGATCCAGGAATAGCCTGTAGAGTCATTCACAAGCGCTACTGCACTAGTCCTTCATGGACTCAGCCCCTGTATGCAAATTACCCAGTTTGCAGGAGAAATCCATGCAAATGAGGTGAATTTGCAATCCAGGAAGCTAGAAACCCACCGTGCAGGATTAGTGTAATCTACAGAAATGTACTCCACCAGTAATGGAGTACATTTCTGCAAATTCCAAAACGGAGCCATGACAGCTCCAGATAAAGGGTGGATATCATTTTGAAAACATGCCAATGGCCAACTATAAGGCCATTGGCATGGAAAACAGGTGAAAAAAATAAAAAATCAACTTTTATTTTATGTTAGCTGATCTCGGCTGTTTAAGCGTAGGGCAGTGGCTCACAAACAGGATTGGGCTAAAAATAAAACAAACATCCTAAAATAAGCATTCTAACCAAAATCACTATTCTGCCATTATAGTCAATGGCAGGCAGAAGACAACATGGCCAGTGAGTAGTGGTTGCTAAGGGGGGACGCTCAGTGTGAGACATGAAACCATGCATTAGTAGGCAATCCTATGCAAATGAGGGGAATGATAGTGAATCCTAGATTTCCCCAGCATGCTAGTCAGCTCCCAACAGTGTAAGAGCAGGAATAGCTTGATGTAAGCTTAGGAGTTAGCTGACATCATAGGGGTGTGTGTCAGGCATACTGTAAGTGGACTGGAGCCCTGTGGCTCAGGTTTGCTCCAAGCTTAGCACAGCTAGGCAAGGGGGTGTGTCTGAGTCTTCCTAGCACTCTTTACATTGCCTCAGCAGGTGTGCGTGCCGCACACCAGGTTTTAAAGAAAAAAAAAAGTAAACCGGGAAATAGCAGCACAGTGCACATTTGAGCACTGTGTCTGTGCGACACACCCCTGTGCTTAAACAGGAAGGTAATGTGAAGGGAAAACAGTGGTAGGAAGTTAATCAAGGAGAACTAGCATAGCTGGCAGGTGAAATGTATCAGAATTAGCCAATTACACAGGCAGCAGACCAGCCCAACCCAGAACAGTATTATAAACTATGAAAACACCTTCCCCTCTGTTTTTTTCCCATACTTTACACCAAGGGTGTATACAAGCGGGGAACTTTTAACAAACAAAACTACAAAATGATAGGGACTGCAGCAGGCATCGTTCAACAACATGTGCATGAGGTTGAGGGTGGTGAGGACATGAATGCTGTTGACCAACCCACAGTGAGGAGACGGAGAAGAGTGTACAGACCCAGGGTAACCTACCAGGGGCTACATGTGCTGGAGATAGTGGAGTGCTATAGGGTGGACAGGGACCTCCTACAGCAAATTGTTGAGCTGTGCCGGCCACGCCTGACACACCGAGCTGATAGAGGGGGAACCCATCCCAGTGGACACCAAGGTATGTGCAGGCTCAGGAATACTAGCCACAGGTACCTCTCAAAGCTCAACTGGGAATATCATGGGGATCTCACAGGCATCAGCATCCAGAGTATTCCACCATTTCCTGGATGACATGTCAGCACATGCCGGTGAGCACGTATAATTCCTCAACACCCATGAGGTGTTGGCCAGCAATATGCATCACTTCCACCAAATAGCAGAATACCCTATGGTAGTGGGTGCTATAGACTACATGCACATATGCATCAAAGCACTAACCGGTGATCAGGGTAGGGTCTACATCAACTGCAAGGGCCTCCCCTCCATCAACTGCCAGGTCATGTGCGATGCCCAGGGCATTATAATGAATCTGTGTGCTGGCTGCCCTAGAAGCTATCACGAGTCCCACATCTGACATCTGGCACAGCTGTACTAGAGATTTGCCAGTGGGGACATCCCTTACGGTCGTCTAGTGGGGGATGCTGGTTACACACTGGAGCCATGGCTGATGACACCCATCAGAAATGCACACACACCCAAACAAGAATGCCATAATGAGGCACACGCACAGACCAGACTTATAATAGAGCATGTGTTTGGGATGCTCAAGTCATGGTTCCGGTGCCTGGACACATCTGGTGGAGCCTTGCAGTACTCACCAGCTACATGTACTCAAATTGTTATGGTATGTTCCATGCTACATAATATGATCCTGCGGAAACAGCTGCAGCAGGAACAGCACAGGGCAGGTCCACACAGCCCCACACCAATGCCAAGGCCTGCACAGGCACAGAGTGACTCAGGGGAGGAACAACCTGAGCCTGCCCCAGTAGGCAAATGGAGGCATGCCCAGTTTGCCCTGGCCTTGGCAAAGAGGCAACGCATAGCACATACACTGAAACAATAGGGACCCAGGGAATGGCACCTCTCTCTGACTCACACATACAGTAAAAGGGATGCCAAACATGACACTACCTGTGCTCAGCCATGTATAGGGAGTGTACTATGTGCATCCGACATAGGCAGCCATCCAGCACTATCCTCAACACTGGCACACCCACAAGGTAAATCAATCAACCTACCAATTGCCGAATGGAGTAGAATGTGTCATTACCTGTATCTATAGTATGGATTTGAGCATGCAAGGGAATTGGGTGGCTGAATGGTATGGCAACAGATAATAGACACCCATACAGGCACCATAACATCTGTAACAAATACTGGAGTCATCAAAGTAGCCAGTACTACACAGGGTGACAAAACCCACTGCAGGAAATGTGCTGAGGAACATGTGTGTCCATATGACTCACACATGCCAGTCAGGGAGGTTCACATACCCAGCAACAGTCTCAGCCAGCAGGACAGGTGTAGACAAACACAAACAGAGGCTGTGCTATGTCCTCTGAATGATGCCTGTGGGTAACCTCCCTTCAGGCCTACACAGACAGACTACAACAGGTCAGGCAGTGGGATGTTAGTTCTGAAGGGTAGGAAGTCAACACTAATATGTAGAGCAACCAAAGTTAAGACCTGTAGTACACTGATATGCCTCTAGTCAGCATGATAAGTTAGAATACAGAATGAAATGTAGTATCTGCCATACCAGTACAGACATAGCAAATGTGTACAAGTTCCAGGTGTGCCCCCCATTCTATGTAAACATGTAGAAACAGGAAGGTGTGCCCCCCGGTCATGTGTAGAACTGTAGTAACAGTCAGGAGTGCCCCCCCAATCTTGTGCAGAAATATAAAAACAGTCAGGTGTGTCCCCTCACAACCCTATGTAGAAATGAAGTAACAGTCAGGTGTGCTCCTGCCACTCCTATGTAGACATGTGGAAACAGTCAGGTGTGGCCCTTCCCCCAGCCCACTGTAGAAATGTAGTAACAGTCAGGTGTGCCCCCCAGTCCTGTGTAGAAATGTAGTAACATGCATGAATAGTTATAATACGAGTGGAGCATAGATGCCCAGGGATAGCTAAGGTAGCAGGATAGGTTGTAGCATTTGGACAATATGCAGGTCTGTGTTAGGATGGTGTGTGTTTCATATTTTGGGAGAGTGGTCAGTATGTATACATGTTGAGGTAAGACCTGGTGGCAATTGCCCACTACTGCTGATGACAGGGACGAGCTCTCACAACTGCAGTGCCATATACAATCCCCACCAGTATAACACATGCTAGCAGTAAGCCACTGTAAATGTATGGTGGTAGTATGTGTCACCATCTGAAAGACAGACATGACATGGCTGTTGGACTAGATATACAAGCAGTACACAGGAGAACGTACCCCAGACATACAGTATATATTGTGTAACTGTGAAATGGAGACACCTTTGGAATTGTATATACAGGTATGCATCACAGTAACTGGTCCTTTAGTAGGGGATACTTGTGATGTCTGCCTGAAAACTTGCAAATCACAAAGGAGATAGAACTGATGTACTGGGAAACAGCTGATGTACATGCACATGCCAGCATAACTGGAATGCCCCATGCATATCTGTGTGTCAAATGCAAGTAGTGTCCATGGCACACATGAACCCACCTCATGCAAACGCCACCCACAGGTACCTCTCCGGTCATATCCCTGCTGTGGGGAATGAGTACAGTAAGACTCCACCTGTATATGGCAATAGCGTAAGAATGCAGCATGCAGTGCAGTTGTCCCATGAAGGAGTGTCCCTAGCTGTAGGTAGCACCCTGCCAGCATCCACACCACCTGAGCAAGACTGATAGAAGGTATTGGCATGATCACCTATCACACCTACCCTGTCACCCCCAAGGGAATATACTGTATGGTATTCTGAGACTGTATGACTGACAGAATGCAACGGCCTGCCACATGTGACCCACAGCAACACCTAATTCCCCACAGGCTTCTTCCAAAGGCCTGTGTATAACAGTACACATGTCAGAATATCTCTGCTAACAGGAGTACCCTGCAGCTGAAGCAGCACAGGCATAGTCAACTGCAGTACACACTATCCCCTGCACAGTTTGTCCCCATATTGCCAAATGATCGATGGATACCCTGCAGAAACAGTATGCTACCTGTAGGTGTACAACACAAAGGTCTGCACTACAGTACAAACTACCTGGAATCGATCCACGCATTCAGTACAGAAGGGCATACTGGGCATGCTCACACACTTAGAGAAATGAAGGCAATGTCAGTCAACAACATACTGAAAGGTCATACTGGGAATGCTCACACACTTAAACAAATGAAGCCCATGTCTGCTAACAACAGTGGACCTATATCTGGAATATATATATATATATATATATATATATATATATATATATGTATGTATAATATATATATATATATATATATATAGCAGTTGCAGATGTTAATGCAGACACTCCCCAATATGCACCACTCATGCTTTGCACACACAGTGGGTAGGAATACAGGCATGTATCCAAGGACAACATACTATAATAATCCAAAAGTAGACATACATAGATGTGTGGAAGAGAGTAACTGTGACAAGGGGCCATCCATTATGAGGCCTGTCCCACCCAGCACACAGCCAAATGGCTACAACCAAATGAGGTTCAGATGTTACTCAGCATAGACATTAGTCACTGGTATCTGTCAGCATTATGGACTATGTGGTGCAAGTGCTAGCTGTGCAACATGACTGTACAAGGAAGTTGTCATCTAGCAGCTGTGTATACACACCTGTGTAATATAATCCTGCATGTACCTGCATGTAGTGTGTCAACCTCTAGATGAATGGGTTATGGCCCATGTACACACACACTGCCCTCCCCATAGCCCTATGACAAGCCTGCTAAGGTCATCCACTTTGAAATATACCTTGAGAAAGGTGTTGGAAAGTAATTCCCATGCTGCATCCTATAACTGTGTACTGCTGTAGTGTGATAAACTAGTTAGGTAGGAGTTCTAATCCCAGACATGGCAACTGTGTGTGTGTGTGTGTGTGTGTGTGTGTGTGTGTGTGCGCGCATGTGTGCATGTGTGTGTGTGTGTGTGTGTGTGTGTGTGTGTGTGTGTTACTTTGGCAAGGCTGCTGATGTGATACTGATGTCATACACTGTGAAATACACTTTTCGAAAAGATGTAGCCCTATAATCTCTGTGGCATGTCCTGTAACTGCGTACTGCTGTAGTGTGATAAATTATTTACGTAGGAGGTCTAATCCCAGACATGGCAACTGTGTGTGTGTGTGTGTCTCTGTGTAGAGAGTAATGCTTTTTAGGCTAGTCACACTCACTACAATTCAAATGCCCTACTTTGGCAAGGCTACTGATGTCACACACTGTGAAATACACCTTTCAGAAAGCTGTAGCCCGATAATCCCCATGGTGTGTCCTATAATTGCATACTGCTATAGTGTTATAAACTAGTTAGATAGGAGTTCTAATCCCATACATGACAACTGTGTGTGTGTGTGTCTCTGTCTGTGTAGAGAGCAATGCTTTTTAGGCTACTCACACTCACTACAATTCAAATGCCCTACTTTGGCAAGGCTGCTGATGTCATACACTGTGAAATACGCCTTTCGGAAAGTTGTAGCCCAGTAATCTCCATGGTGCGTCCTATAACTGTGTACTGCTGTAGTGTGATAAACTAGTTAGGTAGGAGTTCTAATCCCAGACATGGCATCTGTGTGTGTTTCTGTGTAGAGAGCAATGCTTTTTAGGCTTGTCACACTCACTACAATTCAAATGCTTTACTTTGACAAGCCTGCTGATGTCATACACTGTGAAATACACATTTTGGAAAACTATAGCCCAGTAATCTCTGTGGCGCGTCCTATAACTGTGTGCTGCTGTAGTGTGATAAACTAATTAGGTAGGAGATCTAATCCCAAACATGGCAACTGTGCGTGTCTCAGTGTAGAGAACAATGCTTTTTAGGCGAGTCACACTCATTACAATTCGAATGCCCTACTTTCACAAGGCTGATGATTTCATACACCGTGAAATACACTTTTCAAAAAGCTGTACCACAGTAATCTATGTGGCTCGTCCTGTAACTGCATACTGTTTTAGTGTGATAAACTAGGTAGGAGTTCTAATCCCAGACATGGCAACTGTGTGTGTGTGTGTGTGTGTGTGTGTGTGTGTGTGTGTGTGTGTGTGTGTGTGTGTGTGTTTTTCTGTATGTGTAGAGAACAATGCATTTTATGCTAGTTACACACACTGCAATTCAAATGCCCTACTTTGGCAATCCTTCTGATGTCATTCTCTGTGAAATACACCTTTGGGAAAGAGTACTCCATGAATGCCAGTGGTGTGTCCTATAACAGCTTTATGCTGTAGTGTAATGTATAGGACTCTGGTAGGGGTTCTATTCCCATACATGGAAGTTGTGGATGATTATGTGTGTGTCTTTGTGTAGGGAGCAATGCATTTAAGCTAGTCACACTCACTACAATTCAAATGCCCTACTTTGGCAAGGCTGCTGATGTCATACACTGTGAAATACACCTTTTGGAAAGTTGTAGCCCAGTAATCTCCTTGTCACATTCTATAACTGAGTACTGCTGTAGTGTGATAAACTGCTTAGGTAGGAGTTCTAATCCCAGACATAGCAACTGTGTGTGTGTCTTTGTCTGTGTAGAGCAATACATTTTAGGCTAGTCACACTCACTACAATTCAAATGCCCTACTTTGGCAAGGCTGCTGATGTCATACACTATGAAATACACCTTTTGGAAAGTTGTATCCCAGTAATCTCCATGGCACATCCTAACTGTGTACTGCTGTAGTGTGATAAACTAGTTAGGTAGGAGTTCTAATCCCAGACATGGCAATTGTGTTTGTATGTGTGTCTGTCTGTCTGTGTAGAGAGCAATGCTGTTTAGGCTAGTCACACTAACAACAATTAAAATGCCCTACTTTGGCAAGGCTGCTGATGTCGTACACTGTGAAATACACCTTTTAGAAAATTGTAGCCCAGTAATCTCTGTGGCGCGTCCTATCACTGCATGCTGCTGTAGTGTAATAAACCAGTTAGGTAGGAGTTCTAATCCCAAACACAGCAACTGTGTGTGTGTGTGTGTGTGTGTGTGTGTGTGTGTGTGTGTGTGTGTGTGTGTGTGTGTGTGTGTGTTTGTGTGTGTGTGTGTGTGTGTGTAGAGAGCAATGCTTTTTAGGCTAGTCACACTCACTACAATTCAAATGCCCTACTTTGGCAAGGCTGCTGATGTCATACTCTGTGAATTATACCTTTCGGAAAGTTGTAACCCAGCAATCTCCGTGGCATGTCCTACAACTGAATACTGCTGTAGTGTGATAAACTAGTTAGGTAGGAGTTTTAATCCCAGACATGGCAACTGTTTGTGTGTGGTTCTGTCTGTTCAGGGAGCAATGCATTTTATGCTAGTTACACACACTACAATTCAAATGTCCAAATTTGGCAATCCTGCTTATGTCATTCAATGTGAAGTACACCTTTGGGGAATAAGTACTCCATGAATCACTGTGGCGTGTCCTAAAACAGCTTCATGCTGTAGTGTGATATAGGACTCTGGTAGGGGTTCTATTCTCACACATGGCAGTTGTGGATGTTTATATGTTTATCTATATGCTATTCACACTCACTACAGTTCATATGCCCTACTGTGGCAATCCTGCTGATGTCATTCACTGCGAAATACACCTTTGGGGAAGGAGTACTGTGGCATATCCTATAACAGCTTAATGCTGTAGTGTGATATAGAACTCTTGTAGGGATTCTATTCCCACACATGGCAGTTGTGGATGTTTTTGTGTGTGTCTATGTCTGTGTAGGGAGCAATGCATTTTAGGCTAGTCACACTCACTAGAATTCAGATGCCCTACTTTGGCACTCCTGCTGATGTCATTCACTGTGAAATACACTTTTGGGGAAGGAGTACTCCAGTAATCTCCATGATGTGTCCTATAACTGCGTAGTGCTGTAGTGTAGTAAACTGGTTAGGTAGGAGTTTTAATCCAATGCATGACAGGTGTGTGTGTCTGTGTGTGTGTGTGTGTGTGTGTGTGTGTGTGTGTGTGTGTGTGTGTGTGTGTGTGTGTGTCATTCATATCGTGTGTGAAGGTGGATGTGAGTGTGTAAGAACTGGACTCAATGTAGAGCGGGTTTTGCATAATTCTTATATGTTGGCCCTGTATAAATCACAATGTCCACTGTACAGGGATAACAGATGTGAAATATCTGAGAGGCTCGGGTGCAAATCCATACCACTACATGTGACATCAAGGCCACGCAAACAAAGTAGCAACCCTTGTATTACTCAGAGAAAACTCTCAACCCATGTCTCATACATATACACATATACACACACACTAGCCTAGGCAACAGCTGCTATGTTGGTAGTACCCTGCATATTGCCCACTGATAGTAACCATGGTGTGATTGCAGTGGGCTACAGAGGGCATGGCACCCTGTCCATCAGTTCAATAGGCACTTACATGCTGACAGTGCTCCTTCCCTGTGTTCCCTACTGCACACCTGCAACACATGTGTTGCCATCAAATGTGACCAACAAAGGACATACCTTGCCTAAAATCATGCTCTGTATGTACAGATGCCACTGGCACCATGGAATACTGGTATCATGCTATCAATGTAGGTGCAGGGTCAACCTGCTGTCCATTAACAGTTCCCACCACATGAGGCCAGGACTGTCACATCTGATGATAACAATCTGTGTACACAACATGGGCCAGACACCCCAGGTACAGTTCCACGTCACTGTACATGCATGTGGGAGTTGTGCACATCAAATACTCTGTCTATGTCATGGACTAAGAAACACATACATGACAAGCAATGCAAAGCATTGGCCTCACACAATAGTTACCCAGGTGACTGGATGGTGAATACAATGCCCACCTGTGTGGGCAAATCCAGACACTACACCCCCAAGCCACACTGCAAACTATTGTCATGTGGCCTGATGCCAATGTATACCCATCACCTAGCCTTGTATAGCTGTCTGGCACAGTCAACTACAACACACCCATGAAGCAATGCACCCATGCATGTCAGTACTGGCACCCTGTGTCTGTGTTTGTGTGTTGTATGATGCCTATGACCACATTCACACTAACTACAACCCCCATGGGGATACGGAAGCATGCTGTCTGATGTGAGACACCTTCACATACCCTTTAGCCCATATAGCCTCAGCATGACCCCTGTAGTGCATGTAATACCTGCACAGTACTGTGTTGTGGCAATCTCACTAGTGATAAGTTGTATTCATGGCACTTTCAAGTGTGTCAATGTGTATGTGCCCCTGGGAAAGTGTGGCTGTCCTGACACTGACACCTGTTAATGGGGACAGCCACGTGTACTACACCTACGTATAGCTACCATATCACTGTTGCAGATGTCACTCACCATCACATATCAGTTTGGAGGCTCCTCAACATGTAACCTATGTGGTGCATCTAATAACTGCATAGACATGTAATAGCACTACATAGTCATCAGGGGTTTGATACCCTGTACTGGTAGGTGTGTGACACAAACATGCTTGTGTTTTACTCTCCCACCCCTCCCTGACTTAACTTTGCCTCTGTCTGCCTCTCTCACTTCCTCACTGGTGGATGTGAAGACTTACACCTGATTTGCTTACGCAGTAGCATGTGCATTTTAAGTGATGCTCATGATCATCTGATGGCCTCTGCATGAATTGCAACCCTCCTATAGATGATTGCATGTGGAACAGCTGTGTTAACATTCCCATAGCTAATTGCATGGTAACACACTACAATATCTAGGAATGTCATGTTGGTGTTGGGTCTTTTCTTTTACTGTGAGCATGAACTCAATCTGTTGTTTGGCAGGCAGCATCACAGATGGATTGGGGATTTACCTCTTAACAACATGCACTGTGGAAACAGGCCATCACACAGGAGGGGGATGTGCCTGACCTGACTACAGACTGTAAGTGTTGCTATACTGCATTTGGAGTAATTTTGGTTTAACAGGGTGTGTGTGGATATGGCTGTCCTACATGTTTTAATACCTGTCATTTCAGTGCTATGTCTTTGAGGAAACCCCCATCTGTAGGGTCATCTGCAGACTGGGCAGTGTGTGGTGCCTTTTGTTTCATGTGTTACCAACAGACCGCCTATCTGTGAACTGCAGAAGATAGTGTGAGGATTGCATTCTGTAGATGATGACAGCAGTGAAAGTTACTCACTTCATATCCCTCAAAGGACATATGTTGCAACAAACCCTGTTACAACAGTAAATGTATGAGGTTATCACAGCAACATGTAAGTATTGGCCCTGTGTTTGTGCCTCCAGCCACAACTCTGTCACCCTTTGTACATATGTCATGCAGTAAGAGGTGCATATGTGCTGTAGACCATGTTTAATGACATCATATCTGATAACAAGCCAGTGAGATATCAGACTGCTACACATGTTATGTATAGTAGGGGTTATATTTGATGACATAAGCTGGACATTCTGTGGTTCTGTGCACAGTACTGATGTCTGTGTACTTATGGTGGTTGTCAACAGTGTGTGTATTGTTAATATGTACCTTGGCCTGTGTACAGACTGTCGTAGATGTCATTGCTCTTTGTCCTGGTCTATCTGATGTTACATGCTGCTCCACTGTATGTTACCCTATCGGCTTACATATTTGTAGGGGCAAACACACACATGCCCCATACCACAGACAGGCATCAGACCACACTGTGTAGTGGGCCAATATATGTAGGGTTAGTGTGTGAGTGGCACATATGAGGATGGTGTTGAACAGATAGTCCATATGCTGTAATATTATAGTAGCTTACCATATGCGGCTGTGGCTGTGTTCACATTGGTTGTGGTTATGCACCTTCACACAGGTGTCTTTTACTCTGTACTGTGACATGTCTGTAGAGCCTGCTATATATGCAGGTATATGTGCATTGCCCCATAGGAAATGTTGGCCAGTGTTGAGCCAGTATGCCTGTAGCCTGCACAGGGCTTTGTTACATGCCTAGCAGCTTAGTGTACTTACACAGTGAGATGTTATGTCCAGGTACTTGTCGGATGTACTGCTGCCGGGCCACCATAACAGTCATGTATGTCAGACAAAGCAGTGGGATGCAGTACAGATGTATGTCAATAACTAGTGGGTAGTATGTGGCCATGGCACCTCTGTACCAGTGGTAACTATGTGTCAGGACAGACATGGGTGTGTGAATGCATAACCTATGGGGGCAAATGTATACCAGTAGGTACATATTATACCCATCTACATGGCTGTTAGCATCCACATTGTCAGGCTTGGACCACATGCCTTGCACTAAGCGGTTCTGTGTATACCTCTGGATTGTCCAGAGTGTGTCAGACTGTCCACATATATTGGGCAATGTCTCTGCTATAGTCCACAGGAGCATGACTGTGCTATCAGTGGTGCTGTACTATGATGCCCTTAGGATGTCTGTCAGTAGCCAATGGTGCACATGTTAAATGCAGATGTGACTGCCCACACGCACCATGTCTGTGAAGACAATCCCTATTATAGTAGCAATAGTCTACAAATATACCTGCAATACATACCTTGCATCTCCTTGCACTATGAAGTTGGGACTATAGGGGCTGAGGTAGGGCTCCACTCCATGTTCAGGATATATGGTGAGCATATATGTATATATAATTCTCCATATATCTATATAGATATATACACATATAGATATTGACATACATAGATGGATATGTATACGCACATAGATATACATATAAACACTCAGATATATACATATACAAGCAATATATGTCTACATGTACACAGAGATACATATGCACTTATATGTATGGACATCTACATATATATTGACAGTAGTAGGTATATCAGAATAGATATGTATGCACATATAGTTAGAGGTATCTACATATGTACCAACATAACTAGGCATATCTGTACACACAGGATGTGCATGCATATATGAATATATATACGTATATCTGCATATACATATATGTGTATCTGCATATACATATATCTATATATACATATATGTATGTGTGTGTGTGTATATATATATATATATATATATATATATATATATATATATATATATATATAGTTTACCATTAAAATTTTGCCGTGCAATTGCACAGCTATGAAGTATTCGAACAACAGATGTTCGAATACCATCATATTCGACAGGTTACGTGGTGAGCGGTATAATTGTGAATGGACTGTGCATTCACAATTATAACGTTCGCTCATGTAAAGGGATTGCGGTACAGTGCGGTTAGGGAAATACATCTCTTTCCTCACTGTAGTGCGATCTCCGAGCTGGAATATTAAGTTAGGGGGGTGCAGGGGGGCTTGCCCCCTGCATAAACATAATTTTAGGCTAGCTAGTTAGGGAGTTAAGGGAAGGGTGGGATTGCTGTTAAGTGTTGAAAATGTCGTGAGTTAAATTTTCGACATTAACAGCTATTTTCCGACATTAGGAATGTTCAGAATTGTGTACTTTCAGCAAAACACTTCTCGTATAAGTACACTTTTTTTTTTATTTTCGAAATTATGATAGTAAACCATATATAAATATATAATAAATATATATGTACATACGAAGAGATGCACACATGGCCATATATATGTTGCATTATACAGATGTGTATACAGACATATTTATGGGTATACATGTGTATGTACATGTAGACATATATACACTTATGATACGTATACAGCCGTGTTCCTGTCATGAGTAAACCTCATGGTTGTGTATATCCTCCCAGATGTATCTCACCATATGTATCTGCTATGTGTACATTATGATAAAAGAACTTATATGATGTAACAGACATATTAATAACAATGACTATACAATTAAGGAACTAAAGGCAATTGGTCAATACTACTCAATATGTGCATTGACAGCTAAATTGGTAAAACAACAGCTGTCTTTACAGTGGTCATGGAGTAGTGGTTAAGTGTTATGACTTCAATGTACAGGATCCTGGGTTCAAGCATGCAAGGGCTGTTCATTTTGTTACTGGGCAGAACAAGGGCTGTGGGATACAGAGTGGTTAAGGCAGTTTTGAGCAGCTATAAGTGTGTTTGCGCAGGTGTGTGTGTGTGAAGCTAAGTGGTGCTAAGCTACAGGTAAACATACGGATGCTGACACAGTGTAGGCTTCGCTTAACAGTGCGCAAATCAGCTCAGCAATTTTATTGCAGCAATGTTGATACTTGCTAAGCATGGCTTAGCCCTGGTAACCAGGTCACACCACCCAGTCTGATAATCTGTAATAAGTATATGTAATGCCATGTACAATACATGCAAGGGGTGTGAGTGTCATGTGTGGGACACAGAAACCTATGCTGCCTGTACAGCACTTTTATCCATGTGAATGTGTCACATACAGATGTAGTAGCCCAGGGTATGTGCTGTCACACTGGCATATAGTGTATCATGGCAGTACTACTGTTGACAGTGCTAACCCAGGCAAGAGCAGAGTGCTAAATGTAGTACTGACAACAGGCACACCTGCGGGCATAGCTGGACACTGAGGCCTCTCTGCTGAATCCCTGGTGTGTAAGCTGTGTCACAGTATATACCCCTTACTGTGTAATGAATCACCATGTGGAATGTAACTGTAGACTACCGTCTGTACAGCACATGTTAGTGAGGGCTTCTAATATGTAGTTATGGCATACATATTGTTGTCAGACATATATCAGTCAACACACTCATGCTACTGCATAGCTACTTGCCAAGCTGATGACTGTCAGTCCCTGTACAGATGTGCAGATGGCAGGTATCCAGCTGGGATATGTACAAGCAACCTAAGCCTGATTGTCACTGACATGTCTGCCCAGCTGTGTAAAAACTGGCACGTATAGGAAATGTCACCCTATACGCACCACATGCCACGGGTACCTCCACTACACTACCACAGTCAACAGAACGTGCTTGGGTACAGGTCTCCATCACAGACACTAACCATGTGTTGTAATGCATGTTGCATACATGTCAACTTGATCACCTCAGTGGCCTTGTGCAGGAGGCACCCGGAGGATTGGCTGATACATGTCATTCTCACCCTGAGGGTCACCACAGTAGTGTCTGTCAATAGATTGCCTGCTTCCACCTGGCAGGTGCCAGGATACCACTGTACACACAATCCCTACACAACCCATCTACCCTTGGACAATAGCTAGGTACACAGCTATGACACCAGCAGCGATGCATCCCTGTACTGACACGTGTACATTTGCATGACTGAGTATAGCAGTGTCTGTGTGTTAGCACACCTGTACTTGGGATTTCCAGGAGGGCCTTCACAACCAATGCAACACCCATTGCCATAGCCAGTTGTGGCTGCTGCTGTATGGGACATTGCATGTACCCTGTTAAGCCCCCTCCCCCATACCGGCTACAAGAGCCTTGCAGTGCCAGCACAACAGTGTTTTACAAATGAGTTGATAGGCATGAGATACCCACTGTGTTCTGGCATGTGTGTGTAGTTGTGCATGTCCATATAATTGTAGGGTACAGCATTCCGAGGCCACATATTCCTATTACAATACCCATTGCTACACAGTAATACAGATAGTGTTGTTGCTGCCCATAGATGAGGCATGTCAATGCAACACCCTACTACGCATGTGGCATGTGGATTAGATGCATATCCCTGTAGTTCCACTGTCGGGGAATACTATGGGTTGTATTGCAGTCATGGCCAGTGTGTGATGGTGTGTATGGCAGAGTGTCATCATGGGTTTCTGGGAGTACAATATCCACTGGGGTATGTAGGTGCTGTGTACACTGTCATTACACCAAGGTACACCCAGTATATGTCCCATGTACCACGTTATTGTTACCACTGTCACCATCAACCATACAGGTAAGTGATACCACAATCCAAGCCAGTTATGCATGTACTTTGTAGGGCCTACCTGTAACACATTGGACACAAGGTCAGGTTAGTTAGCAGCGATTGGCCATGGTATCTTGGATGTGTGCCTGGCTGTTATGTGTTTGTTAATGTGTATATGACAGTGTGTCCATATACCCCCATTACATCCCCCATTAACATACTGTACATGTCTGGGGATGTTCTGCATGTAACATGTAACCTGGGACACACTTCACTCTAAACGCTGTGTGGTGTGTTCAATGCAAGCCACACACTTCAGTATCACTACATAGCAAGGTAGGGGTCTAATCCCAGTGTTGCCAAGTAACAGTGTGCATGTATGTCGATGGGTTTACATCAGGTTGCAGGGTATACACGCCTCATTGGGTCACCTGTCCATGTGGCACAGGCAATAACCATTTTAGAAACCTGTGACATGTGTTCAACTGTACCCCAGATATGTCACAACCATGATGTAACCACAGTGCCATACCCCGTTGTGGAATATGACTGTGGACCATCCTCATGCTGACACATGTACACCTATAACACAAATGAATAACATTATAGAGACCACAATCAACCAGTGTTACTGACAGCTATAATGCATCATTGATGGATGGCTACACTACCTGCCATTAATGCAACACACTTAACTCCTTACAACATGTTACACTGCAGTACTGTGGTACACTATAGTACAGTTACCGTGTGCATCAGAACCATATTAGCCTGTCCCTGCTTTGATGGTATGGATGACAGGGATGTTGCACAGGTATCTTCATATGCACATGGTGGGATGTTGGTTTGCCAGAGGCTGAGGGTGGGCCATACATTTGACACCATTTGTGTGGGTGAGGGGTGTACTGTGATGAGTTGGGCATGGTGATATGGTGTGTGTAGGTGTGGGGTTGCCCTAGGTGTGTTTGCATAGTGTGTGGGTATGTATGGACACAGTTCTGCCATCTGGCTGCCCTACACAGGTGTTTATGGACAACTACAGACCATATCTGGCAGGGTGTGCAGTTCACTGCTTCTGGCTATGGACACATGGACTATGCCTACCAGGGGTTCCATGGGCACATCCAGGTACAGGCCTCAATGTACTACTCTCACCTGATGATGTAAAATATCCGCTGGTACCAGACCCCTCCTGGGACTGGCCAGTACAACGTGCTCATGGCCTACTGTGGAATGGTGTGGACACCCCCCCCTGCAGTGCCTGGACTGGTACTGCCACTACGGGAGCCCCTTGGTGTCTTATAATGCCACGTTGACTACCAGCTGTTAGCATTGCTAGCCTATGTCCACACAACCAACGCCGCATTCTCACCACACATTCAAGCACAGACAGACCACGGTCGATGAGGATCATCATCTCAACAGACCATCTATCCATGAACTCAGTTAATCCACGGATGGCACCAGCCAGTTCACAGGAGTTGTCATTTGCAGATGTGAGAGCAGCCCTCTGCAGCCTCAGGCTCTGTCTGTGGTAACGTTCTACATGTGCCTGTGCCACCATGACAGCCTGAAACATGCACCTGCTCATAACAGCTATGTTGCCTCTGCCAGGGGCATGATGTTCAGTGGCCCTACCATGAGAACCCTGGAACATCTGCCTATGTGGTGCCCTGGCGGACATATGGCTATGCCTTCTGTGACCAGACACAGTAGGCATGGTTACCACACTTTCATGTGCACTGCCACTGAATGCCGGCTATCCCTCTGCTATGGCCACTGGTAATGGGGTGTGTATAGGCACTGAAACTGTATGTGGGGTTGGGGTGGCTAAAAGGGGGATGTCAAATGTTGGTGCACTGTTGGCCCTTGACAACTCCACCTGTGCCTCAACAGTACTATCATCATCTTCAGTGTCTGTATAGACACCAACATCTGAATGCATGCAGGAGGGACCCTGACCCACCTCGCCACCTGTGGGGGAAAACAATAAATGCACTTTAAAACCTGTACAGCATTGCCTAACAGTACATATACACACACACACACGCACACACACACACACACACACATACACACACACACACACACACACACACACACACACACACACACACACACACACACACACACACACACACACACCTCCGTAACTACCTACCTGTTCATGGCTTTACAGACAATCTCACGTATATGTCCGTGTGGTACCCCATCATGCATCACACTTGTTAACATACACACATTGATACCACTCATTAACATATCAGTCCTCTAAATGCCTACACAAGCAGTCACAACACAAGGCCTGTTGCTACTTTACCTGCCTAACTTGTGTGTAATGGTTTTACATGGCCTCTCTGCTGTCATTCAGCATGCACCCTCTGCATGTCCGGACATCATAAGCATGACCCTTATATGTGTGGGCTGCTATGTTCTATCTGTAATATCACACACTGGTGTGTCATGTGTATGCAATGCTCAGTACATGCCAGATATGCTACTCCTTCAACCTCTCATGTGACAACTGTAATAATTGGATACACTCCCTGGCATTGACTAGTACTTCCCCAATGCATCTGTAGTGCTGCATACGTGGGTTGTAGGTGACCTCTCTGCTGAATATGATATTAAGGGTGTACCTGGTGTCTACCTTCCCTCTGGATGCCTGTTCCATGCTACAGACCATATTATGCTATCAGCTGTCCTGTGATTACACACAACAAGTATTCCCGGTGTGTAATTTGGCAGTCCATGTACATATACTGCATGATCCCAGGGGGAGGTACTGCTGTATGAACACCCCACAATCACACATGTGCATACATGGCCAGCCACACAAACACACACACTTGCACACAAGCATCCTACATGCATCAACCTCCCTCCACTTCACCAGAGTGGCCCTACAGACACTGACTACCCACCAGGTTGCACACACACATACAGGTGAGGTTGCACAATGAAAGTACACACAGTCCTCCTATTACCCCTCTGTCAACATACACAACATATGGTACTTGACAGCATACAGTGCAGTTATAGTCAATCCATGCTGGCAACAGTATACATGTGCGTGATGCATGTGCTTTGTCACTAGATGAAGTCCCTTCCCCTGGATACCACTGCACCCAAGTACACGGTATTTCTCTGCACCTGTTCTGCACCCTGCCATGTACTGTGCAACACACCTCACAGGTGTATGGCCACTGCTGAATGTGTACTACTGTGTTGGTTATGTTAGCTTTAATGCTCAAAGCCCCTATGTTTTCCAGCAATACATACCTGGTATGATATGTGGAGAGATGTCATTTGTGAATGCCTGATGTCTGATGCACAGCTCTTAACGTCAGCGGACCATGTATGACCTATCCAATACTCTTACACTGACAACCATCAGAGTATACCGTGGCTATATGGGGTGTACACAGCTTTATTGATTTGACGCACCCATCCTTGATCTACCATGGGACCACATCACTGCATATCTTAGCAGTACATGAGCCAGATATGTGACATATGTCCTGTACTTTCACATGCAGTGTCTGTGGATTGTGTTAGATGTGCGACTGCTGACCGTGATACATGCACACCATGTGAGCATATGTGTGCACACCCTTATCATGATGGTTCATCGCACCTCTTGTTTTGTGTACTACAGCAGCCACTACTCCTGACAGGTTTATACCAGCATGGGCCATCTGCATTTGCCAGTGTATGTTCAGTCTGCCCTACACATGTCCCCCTATTCTGCATGATTGCAAGGTCTACTCATGTGCACATCCCATGTTGATCACACTCTGCCGTCACTATTGCTGTGGGGGTAGGGTTACTGCTGCCACAGATCCTGAACCTGTCTATGTGCAGATAGAGCCATTCCTAGCATTCGTAGAATCCCTGCTGCAGTGCACTGGTGTGTCATGCTGACATCCCCCCTCCTTCAGCATTTTAGCAGATACATGACAAGTAAGCCCTACACATGTGTCATTTTGCAGTGCCCCATACACTGAATACCACATGTTACAGTCTAGTCCCAGCTGATAATATGGACTACTGTAATGCCTTATGCCATAGTGTATCTCTGCAGCAATTGCCATTGTCCTACAGGTATATACACTGGTGTTGCACTGTATATGGGTGTTGTTCCAAACATGTCCCTTCTGTAGGCCATGTCTCCCACCATTATGTTACTCCCTGTGGACACATTCCACAATTGCAGGTTGTTAGTTATCATGCATGTGTCTGACATACCCTTCCAATACCTCATCATGTTCACTCCTGTGACACCATGCATTTCACAGCAACAATGCGTGCACATGTACAGCATGCATTCAGGGTAGGTGTGTTAGATGTGTGCCTGGAATATACCATCATCATTATATGCACGGTGTGTTTGCAAGCATCTACATGAACCATACTCACCAGCTACAGGCTGCTGCCTTGGTGGTATCCCAGAGAGACCTAAATAAGAGGGTGAGAGATGCAATGTCAGTGGCCACACCTGGTAGGTGCAGTATTATAATACACCAATGGTACATTTCCACAATATTAGCACATCTGGACATCTTGTTTATCACTACTATGCAGCAACACAATATATCTATGACATGACAGATATGCATGATCGATCTGTACCGATAAGGATGTATACGCAACAGTGGTCTACTGATTTGCCCTGTGTCCTTACCTGCAAGCTCCTCAGCCGGTGTGTGGGTGCCACCCACCTCCAAAAAGGTGTCCGACGGTTGGTGGCTGGCTGGACGGGCAGGTGCCACGAGGCTGGCCAGGAGCTCCTACACACGTCAGGGGGGATGGATGGCATGGCCCCCCTGTAATGAGGTGATTCCCCCCAGACTGCAGCAGCATGCCGACGGGCATTGTAAAGCAGGTCAGTACAATGATTCCGGACCTGCTCATAACTGCGGTTGTGCAATCCAACATCATTGACCCTGTGGACTAGGTCGTTCCACAGGGTGGTCCACTCATGCTGATCATGGGCAGCCCTGCCAAACAGAACAGGGTAGTGCTGGATTAAGTATGTGATCAGCACTTCATTTTTGGCTGCTGCATAAGTTGGAAAACGTGCAAGGGTCATCTTGGCTGAAAGACATGAAGATGGAAACAGGTCTGAGAAACTCATACAGCAAGGTTACCACAGTTATTAATACACATCTCTGCCACCCCCACCATATCAGCTACAACAAACTGTACACACAACTCATTAGGTATGGCTACAGCTTACCTACCAGTGGGACAGATATTGTATTGTATCACACTTTCTGCTATGTGATTGTAGCCATGTTCCCTGTATGGACACTATCATTGCTGGCCTGTTACAGACTACTCACCTGCATGCCATTGTCAGGGCCACCATGGTCCCATACATGCCTGTGGTATGGGTGCTTTGTGATGGCTGCACATCTGACATTCTGTGTTATTGGGGATATCTATGCATGCTGTTGGACAAGTTCCGGTATTGTGTAGACTATTACTACCAACATATGTTCTATAACAGTGACACAATAACATGTATATGTACTATTGCCCAGCAGAACCACCTCTCCTAACCCATCTTCCCATGTTACCTTGGCTAAATCACATGTGTGTCCCACCCTGGGTCCTCTTCATGTACTGGTCCAGCAATACTGTCAGGTAGAACTAACCCAAGGGATGTTGTCCCCCCCCAGGGGCACACACAGACATGTTCTTGTCCCCTGAGATCAGATCCAGGGTCTGTTCCATGACAGGATCCACAGACACATGTGGGATGTGCTACAGCACTCTGAGGCACCCCGTACACATTCATAGGGCTGACAGGCTCATCCTGCTCAGCCTCCAGGCCAGGGACCTTCAGGACGTGGACTGCTGTTGTGAGTAGCAGTAGGTCGGTGGCTTGTTCCCATTATGTCCATATTGGGGCCCATGGGGCATCCACATCACAGACCACACACACCATCCAGGGAGTTTACCCACCATGTGTCACATACCATCCCTGTAGACTGTTCTGTATATCTACCAACCCTGACCACCTCCACAAATATAATTGCTATACATCCCCATATTCCCATTCCATACTTCACAGATGAGGGCAATGTGGTCCCAACAAGGGGTTAACATGTGACAAACCCGTGCATATTGCACACACTGCCAGCTGTAGATATCTGTGTGTATTGCTATGTGTGCTGTTGCCCCGCACATAGCATGCATCACTGTGGTAGTAATATAAGGGACATGTACTTACATACATATATGTTTGTGTGTGTGTTTGTATATATTTAGACATGTGCATATAGGCATATATCTATATATGTGTAGATATATGTGATGTATATATGTGCTCATATTTATGTCTATACATGGGTATCTGTACATTTGTGAACATACATGGATATATATATCTATATATATATCTATATATATATCTATATATATATCTATATATATATATATGTACACATATGCATACCTATATGTGGGGTACATTCAGACATTCGGTCCACATTCTCACAACACCTTCCTGCACAGCTGCACTGTTCTGCCTTGCTACAACACAGACAGGTGCCACATAAGGACAAAGCCTGACATTAGGAGGGTATATGTAGGACCTGATTGCAGGTAACCCTATTACACACCTATGGCATTCCTGCATGCTACATTACAGATAAACCTGAGTATCCGGCAAGGGGTGGGCTGCGGTCCCATGTGTCCATCATAATGGCATTACTTCCACCGCCAGCTATTGGCCACGTAATATACATACTTCCCATTACACAACACACACTATGATGGTTTACAACTTGTCAGTCAGTGCGGATATGAACAGTTGACGGCTATGGCGCACTACCCTCAGGTACAGACACTATTGCCCATAGCAGGTGTTCAGTTGAACATCATTACAACAACACCTGATGGCACATATAAATCATTCTACATCATCTATCCTATTATTATGGACCAGGTACTACATTCAGTTACATGCATATATACTTCACATACCTGTTGTGGGAATGATGTCTGTTGTGGATAGTTTGCTGGATGTTATTATAGTTTTTTTTCCTTTGGCTTTTGCTTTGCCTTTGCCTTAGGCTTGTTTTCTCTCTCTCTCTCTCTCTCTCTCTCTCTCTCTCTCTCTCCAGTAAATGGAATGAGCTGCTTTGAATAGATTGCAGCATGGTTATGTAGGTGATGCACATGATCAGGTGATGGCCTCTGCACCAATCAATGTCCTCCACTTGCTAACTGCATGCAGCTTGCTGTGTAGTACTTCCACTTACCACTGTCATGGCAACCACCTACTATAAATCCCTACATCTTGTGGCTGTGGTCCCTTTACCGTTCCTGTGTGATGGACATCCTCCCTGTGTGTGGGCATCAGTGTTACAAACAGCAGGTAGCAATACCTCTTACAGGAGAACCTGCACACTCATGCCACCTACATATTTGTAGGAGGTTCCAGATCTACAGACAGAGTGTGAGTAGAGTTGTTGTATGCATTTTATAGTACTGGTGTTACAGGGTTTGTGTGTACATACTAGTTTACCTTGGAATGCAGTCTGTCTGCATAGCTCTCAACTGTGGGCCTATCCTCTTGATGGCCAGAGGTGTGCCTATTATGTTTTGTCTGTCCACCACACAGGTCTTGTGTCAGATATTTCACTAGCAGTGTCTGTGTTGAGTGCTATCGTACATGGCTACATCCATTTCTGTTTCTAACTTCAAATTCCTGACTAAAGTTATGATGTAGACTATCCTGTAACACCAGCAACTTGCTTAGTGTATGACAACAGTTTTCCATATATGAGCCTGTGTTCCAGCCTTTGTCCTCCACCTACATACCAGGCTTTGCACATATGACATGCTGTCAAGGGCTGTTCTGTAGTGGGCTGTTAGTATGTCATGCTGCCATTCCTGCCATCAGTCCACTGCTGTTGTGTCCTCCACACATATGGTAGGGTTGGGGTCATATATGTGTGGGCTTCACCTATACAATACATGTGTGCCCTTATGCACTCCAGAGGCCAGTGTATGTAACAGTGGTATATGGCCATGTATTATTGAGTCTGGGGGATGCACCATAAATAACCTAGGCTGTTACAACATATGGAGGTATCAGGGGTGAGCTGCCTTAAGGTATCTGAATGTACATTGCCATACAATCCACCTTGGGTAAATGCAGGCCTGCTGCCACCTGCCATACAGACTGTTTTGTTTGTCAGTGTGCTTGCGATGGTGTCAATTATGCCTTGTTATGTAACAGCTACATCCCATTGTGTCAACTGAGGTCTTTACCCGCTAGGGATTGTCAACAGAGTGCAGATAGAGGCGCTGAACTATACTTCTGCATTACTTACTGTTGAATGTTTGGTATTCTGTAGCCCAGTCTGTCTTTACTATTGTACTACTTGAAGGCCTTGGCCTGGACAGCAACATTTGTAAACCTTTCCAGACTACTGTATTAGTATAACTGTTTCACAGTTGCATTACTCAGTTTATATGGATGTCCGTGTCTAAACAGCTATATGGCATGGCATATACAACTGTAATAGTACACAAATAAATCTTTCCCATTTATGCAAACCTGTGTGTGGTGTTATATCCTTTGACCTCTCTGTGGGTATATGTTGCAGGCGATGATTGCCATTTGTATGAGTGACTCATACAGCGTCCAGTTGGTAAGGTGGTAACTGGTAGACATAGTGGCTGTTACATATTGTGTGCACCTTCTACATATGTATCTTACTATACATATCTCTGCGTGTGTATGTGTAGTTACATATATATCTATAGGTATGTGTGTTTATATATATATATATATATATATATATATATATATATATATATATATATATATATATATAAATATATATGGATCTAGGACTTTTGATCGAAAGATCAAAAGCCTGAATCCATTGCCACCAAACACACTTTAATGAAAGCGCTTTCATCGAAAAAGTGCTTTTGTTAAAGTATGTTAAAAAAAACACAAAATGTACTTGAATGCAGAGGGGCAAGCCCCCCTGCACCCCCTATGTGGGAGGCTGTGTCCCCCACACCCCCCTACTTTAATATTCTCACTCCAAGGTTGCACTACAGTGGGGAAAAGTGAATTTTCCCTTACCGCACCGTAGTGTGACTGGAACAGCAAGCATACTTACGTGAAAGTGCTGCTTTTGTGAATAGCACTTTCACGCAAGCATGCTCACTGTGTGACCTTGAGCATGTCTTTTAACTAGGCAGTCTCTTGTGGCAATTGGGAATTAGGGTATGGCTCATTAATGATCTCCTTGACTGCATACCTATTAAACCAATGAAGCATTAACTTTGCTCCTGAGCCATTGCTTTTAATATTTGAAACTAATGCAAACTTATTTTACACACACACACACACACACACACACACACACACACACACACACACACAAGACTTTCAGATAAAGTTCAAAATAGTAGTAGTTTGTACTCAGAAAATCAATTTCTAGCCCTCAACAACAAGTAACCACCAATAAAACCAACAGTAGCATAAACAGAGAAGGTAAAAGCAGCCATACCTTTCTGTTAGAAATAGTGGCACTGCTGTTAACTTGAGACCCTGACAATGGCAGAAGTTAATTGAGGACTGAGAGCCAAACAGCAGGACAGATCTGAAGTGTTGCTCATGTTTTCATATACTTAGAAAGTTGGAAGGCTAACTATCAGGTTTTTGCATTGATATGCATTTTCTGAAGAGTGTGAAAACTAGAACTCAAAAATTTGCCATTATTTAGTGAATACAGACCTCGATGGTTTGCCAAAATACTACAACTTAAATGAAAAATGGGCCAAAAATATACTGCAAAATCAGAGACATTCTGGTGTCTCAATCTTCAAAATGTGAAATAATTGAACAAAATGTAGAATATTTATTAGTGACTGCAACTTAGAAGCACCCAGCATAGATATTCTCCCAGATGCACTAATCTTCTGTGCAGGACTACAGTAATCCTGCATGGAAGCGCCCGTTTAGGAGCAAGATGGCAGCGTGCCATGCATATTAACAAGGCATGCTACCCGAGCTCCTAGGCTTACACGGAGTATGTAAGAGTGCAGAGGGTGTGTCTGAGAGCAGAGCTCTCAGAATTAACATGCCCCTGCAATGTAGAACAGCAGAAGGTGTTAAGAAATGAGCAAGATCGCTAATAGGTGTCCGCATATCCCCACCAGCAGTCCCCCATGTGTACAACAGCAACAGTACATATAAATTAAAAGAAGAAACCCTTTTATTTATTTTTAAAAAATGAGTACAGCTAACCGTAGGTGCACGGGTGTGGCCATTGCTTAGCTATGGTTATAGCAGCTTAAAAGGCTGAAGAGGATAACAAGGAAGATATATGAAAATGAAGCAGCACAACAATAGTGTAGTGGGCAGCGCATTCGCCTAATAAGCAGACATTCCCAGTTCAAGTCCCACTGCAGTACATTCCATTTTCCCTTCAAATCACTCTATGATAAATATTTTTTGTGGTATTACCTAATAAATAACATACATTTGTGAACTGCAGTACTGCATTTAATGCAGAATGTGAGGTATCAGTATCATAATGTTGCAAAGTTCACAGATAATCACATGTGCCCCATAAAGTATCATAGATACAAATGGAAGGTAAACTTTGTAATGAATGATAAGCCCATACATTTTCCAAATCACCCACCTCCCCAAGAACTACTCCACTATTACTGTCTAAAATGTAGCACTAATAAGCAGTAGTAAGAAGTAGTAAGCATAATTAAGCACTAGTAAGCGGGTTTAAGCCCATTTGGGTGGGGTAAGCAATGCACACACAGGTTAAGAAAGATCAAAGCTAACTGTCTGTAAGCATATGTAACTGGAGGTTAGCATTGCTTACCCTCATGCAAACCAGTGAAAACACACTTACAAATGCTCAGACATGCCTTAGTCACTCTGTATCCAACAGCTCTTGTCCTGCCCAGCAACAAAATAATCAGCCCTCCCAAGTTGCAAACCCTGGACCCTGCACATGTTATAACCAATCATTTTTTTGCAAAACCCACTAAATAACATGTTTATGAATTAGAGTACTGCAGGAAATGCACATGTGAAGTGTCAGTGTCATAATGAATAAGGCACTAGTAAGCAGGTTTAAGAACAAATAAGCAGTAGTACGCATATGTAAGCACTAGTAAGCATGTTTAAGTGCATTTGCGCAGGGGTAAGCATTGTCTACACAGAGTAAGCCAAGTAGAAGCTAACTGAGTGTAAGAAACTGTAACCAAAAGTAAGTACTGCTAAGGTTCGCGCAAACCCGCTTACCACTGCTTTAAGGTGCCTTAACCACTCTTTATCCAATGACCCATGTTCTGCCCAGCAACAAAATAAACAGCCCCTGCAAGGCTCAAACCCAGGATCATGCACACCATAGACAAAGCAATTTACCACTAAGCCATACCAGATATAAATAAATCTGATGTTTTCTGAAACATATCATTAAGTCCAGGCATGCAACAGTACAGAGAATGCATACCAACATCTAGATGTATGTGTGTATAAATATATTAATATCTAAACAGATACAACATATATATATATATATATATATATATATATATATATATATATAAAATATGCATATGTATTAATATATATGAACATATATACATGCAAATGCCTACATTAACACATATGTGTCTACACCTGGGATCCAGACACATGCTCGACTAGCATATGTCCGAATCACAAAACATCGAACACATATACATGAAAGCGCTTAACATCGACAAGAGTTTCCGTGTATGTGTGCCTATTTTCGTAGATCGGACTACAATGCGGGTAATGGAAAATTCCCTTTTCCCCACTGTAGTTTGATCTCGGGGTGAGAATAATAAAGTAGGGGGGGGGAGGGGGTGGGGGGTGAAGCCCTGAAAGAAAATTTTTTTTTTTTAACTGCACATATATGGAAGTGCATTTCGATGTTAAGCACTTGTGCGTTTGATGTTTTGTGATTCAGACATATGCTAGTCGAGCATGTGTCCTAGACCCCTACACCTATATGTCTACATATACACAGCAAGTTACATATGTATACGCAGATATATATCTATGTAGGCATACACAGACATAGTTATATATATGTAAGCAGATATATATATATATATATATATATATATATATATATATATATATATATATAGGTATATATGGCCATACATCTGTAGATAGCAATGGCAGATTGACAAAAACAATATTCCCACATGCACCATTAATGGGGGTGAGAGGCCCCACATACTATACGTCTTGTATGAATAGGCATCCTACCCCCACAGCCAAACACGTCCGCCCTGCAATACACTACCAAGTGCTGCAGTTCCCATAACCAGGACCTGACACAACATGGGCAGAAGATGTTAACAGTACTCCATCCCACCTGTATGATGGCAGACTAGTATCAGTAACATATCATGCAGAACAGTCTGCCTCCCATTGGAAATATAAAATGTGGAAGCCATAAGCATTCCCATGATACAGATACACAGACACATATATGCAGATACAGATATACACACAGACACACATATATATGTATATATATATATATATATATATATATATATATATATATATATATACGTATATATATTTATATGTATATATATATATATATATATATATATATATATATATATATATATATATATATACATGTGACTATACATACACATGCAGATATATGTACAGTAAGATACATATGTAGAAAATGCACACAATGTGGAACAGCCAACTTTGCCTACAGTTAACACCTTAACAACTGGACACTGTATGGGCCACCAATACAAGTGACAATCGCTGCCTGCAACATATAACCACAGAGAGGTCATAGGAAAAAACACTACACACAGGTTTGCAGAAATGGAAACCTTTAATTGTGTTGTGTACTATTACAGTTCTATATGCCATATCATATAGCTGTTCAGACACTGACATCCATATAAACAGAGTAATGCAACTGTGAAACAGTTATACTAATATAGTAGTCTGGAAAGGTTCACAACTGTTGCTGTCCAGGTGAAGCCCTTCAAATTGTATAATAGTGAGGACAGACTGGTCCACAGGATACCAAACAATCAACAGTATGTAATGCAGGTGTATAGTTCAGCAGCCTCTATCTACACTCTGTGCAAAATCACTAGGTGGTAAATATGTCATGTAACCAAATGGGTTGTAACTGTTACATAACAAGGCATAACTGACACCATCACAAGCACACTGACAAACAGAACAGTCTGTATGGCAGGAAGCAGTAGGCTTGCATTAACCCAATTTATGTAAGTAATGTAAATATAGGTGAAGTATACAGTACTGTACATCCAGATACCTTAAGGCAGCTCACCCCTGATGCCCACACATTTTTTAACAGCCTAGGTCATTTATGGTGTCCCCCCAACTCTATAATACAGGGCCACATACCACTGTTATATACACTGGCCTCTGGGGTGCATAAAAGCACACATGTATTGTGTAGGTGATGGCCACACATATATGGCCCCAGCCCCACTGTATGTATGGGGGATACAACAGCAGTGGACTGATGGCAGCAATGGCAGTGTGATATACTTACAGCCCACTACAGAACAACCCCAACAGCATGTCATATGTGCAAAGCTTGGCATGTAGGTGGAGGACAGAGGCTGGAACACAGGTACAAATGTGGAAAATTGTTGCCATACACTAAGCAAATTGCTGGTGTTACAGGATAGTCTGCAACATACCCTTAGTCAGGGAATTGAGGTTAGAAACAAAAACAGATGCAGCCATGTACTTATAGAAATCAACACACACACTGCCAGTGAAACACAGGACATGTGTAGTGGACAGACAACACATGATAGGCACACCTCTAGCCACCAAGAGGATAGGCCCACAGTTGAGAGCTATGCAGACAGACTGTATTCCAAGGTAAACTAGTATGTACACACACACCCTGTAACACCAGTACTATACAAAGCATAACACAACTCTACTCACACTCTGTCTGTAGTTCTGGAACCTCCTACAAATGTGTAGCTGGCCTAAGTGTGCCGGTTCTCCTGTAAGAGGTATTGCTACCTGCTGTCTGTAACACTGATGCCCACACACAGGAAGGATGTCCATCACACAGGAAATGTAAAGAGACTACGCTCACATGATGTAGGGGTTTAAAATAGGTGGTTGCCATGACAGTGGTAACTGCAAGTACTACAAATGTGTAATCATATATATATATAGCTATCTGGATAATAATATTCACATAGTTTTCCACCATATGTCCTGGACATGGAGTGTAGCCATACCCCAGCCCCTATAATCCCACAGTCATAGTGCAAGGGGTTGTCAGGTGTGTATAGCAGGTATACTAGTAGACTATTGCTACTGTCATTGGGATTGTCTTCACAGACATGGTGTGTGTTGGAGGTCACATCTGGTTATAATATGTTTGCCATTTGGCTACTGACAGACATTCTAAGGAAATCATAGTAAAGTACCGCTGCTAGCACTTAATGTCCCCTGTGGACTGCAGCAGAGATATTGGCCAATATATGTGGACATTCTGACACACTCTGTACAGTCCAGCGGTATAGATATAACTCCTTAGTGCTAAACATATATACCATGCCTGACAATATGGATGTAGACAGCCATGTAAATGGGTATAACACATAATGACTGGAATACATTTGCCTCCATAGGTTATGCATTCACACACCCTTGTCTGGCCTGATACATAATAACCGCTGGTACAGGGGTGCCATTGCCACATACTACTCACTCGATATTGACATACATGTGCACAGCATACCACTGCTCTGTCTGACATACATGACTGTTAAGGGGAGCCAGGCAGCAGTACATCTGGCAAGTATCTGTACATGACATCTCACTGGGTAAGTATACTATGCTGATATGCATCTATGCATCTCCTATGGGGAATGCACATGTACCTGCATATATAGCATATATAGCAGGCTCTACAGGTATGTCAAAGCACAGGGTAAGATACACCTGTGTGAAAGTGCATAACCACAACCAATGTGAACACAGCCACAGCCACATATGTTAAGCTAGCATAATATTACAGTATATGGACTATCTGCTCGACACCATCCTCATATGTGCCACTCACAGACTGAACCTACATATACTGGGCTCCCAGACAGTTTTGTCTGATGCAGGAGCGGCCCTAGGTCAACTGATGCCCTAGGCAAAAGGGCTCCATGGCGCCCCCCACCGCACTACCTGGTGCCCCCATCCTGGCCTATCTACATCAAATAAATACTGGAAAAGTGCCCCTGCTAGACTGGCGCCCTAGGCGGCCACCTAGTTGGCCTATGCCTAAGGCCGGCTGTGGGTATGGGACATGTGTGTGTATGGTCCTACAAACATGTAAGCCAAAATGGTACCATACAGTGGAGCAGCATGTAACATCAGATAGGATGGGACCTAGAACAATGACATCTACCACAGTCTGTACACAGGCTAAAGTACATATTAACAATATACACACTGTCGATATTCACCATAGGTACACAGACCTCAGTACTGTACAAACATCCACAGAATGTCCAGGTTATGTCATCAAATGTAACCTCTACTGTACATAACATGTGTAGCAGTCTGATATCTCACCGGCTTGTTATCAGATATGACACTAATTAGGGTGTACAGCCCATATGCACCACTTCATGCACGACATATGTATACAGGTTGACAGAGTTGTGGCTGGAAGCACATACACAGGGCCAATAATGACATGTTGCTGTGATAACCTCATACATTTACTGTAGTAACAGGGTTTGTTGCAACATATGTCCTATGAGGGATATGAAGCCAGTAACTGTCATGGCTTTCACCATCTATAGACTGCAGTCCTCACACTACCTTCTGCAGTCCACAGATAGATGCACAATGGCTAACACGACACCAAATGCACAACACTGCCCAGTCTGCAGATGACCATGCAGATGGGGATTCCTCATAAACATGGAACTGACATGGCAAGTATTGAGACATGTAGGACAGTCATATCTACACACACACTGTTAAACCAACAGTACTCCAAATGCAGTATAGCAGCACTTACAGTCTGTAGTCAGGTGAAGCACATCCTCCTCCTGTGTCTTGCCCTGTTTCCACAGTGGATGTTGTTAGAGGTAAATCCCCAATCCATCTGAGATGTTGTTTGCCAAATAACAGATTTAGTTCCTGCTCACAGTGAATGAAAAGGGCCAACACCAACATGATGTTCTTAGATATTGGAATGTGTTTCTATGCAGTTGGCTATGGGAATGTTATCACAGCTGTTCCACATGCAATCAGCTAGAGGAGGGCTGGAATTCGTACAGATGCCATCAGCTGATCATGAGCATCACTTAAAATGCACATGCTGCTGCCAAGCAAAGCAGGTGTAGGTATCCACATCCACCAGAGAGGGAGTGGGAGAGGCAGACAGAGGCAAAGACAAGTCAGGGAGGGGTGGGAGTGTAAAACCTAAGCATGTTTGTGTCACACACCTACCAGCACAGGGTATCAAACCCCTGATGACTATGTAGTGCTATCACAGTTCTATGCAGTTATTGGATGCACCACATAGGTTACCTGTTGTGGAGCTCTCAGAACATATATATGATGGTAACTGACATCTGCAACAGGGATACAGTAGCTATATTGTAGGTGATGTACACGTGCTTGTCCGCATGAACAGGTGCCAGCATCAACACAGCCACACTCTCACTGGGACACACACACATTGACACACTTGGCATGGCCAGGATTACAACTCATCAGTAGTGGGATTGCCACAACACATCACTGTGCAGGTATCACATGCACCACATGGGTCATATGGGGTTGTATGGGCAAAAGGTATGGGGAGGTGTCTGACATCAGACAGCATGTTATGTTTCAGTATGCCCATGGGGGTTGTAGGGAGTGTGGATGTGAACATCTGCACCATGCAACACACATGCAAACACACGGGTGCCAGTACTGACATGCAAGGGTGCAGTTCTGCATGGGTGTGTGGTGATCGATTGTGCCAGACGGCTGTACAAGGCTAAGCAATGGGTATACCTTGGCATCAGGCCACATGACAATGGTCTGCATTGCGGCTCAGGGCTGTAGTATCTGCATTTGCCCACACAGGTGGGTATTGTATCCCCCATCCAGTCATCTGGGTGACAATTGTGTGTAGCCAATGCTGTGCATCGCTTGCCATGTATGTGTTCCTTAGTCCATGAAATGGACGGTGCCTGGGATGTGCACACCTCCCACATGCATGTACAGTGACATGTGGAACTGTACCTGGGGTGTCTGGCCCATGTTGTGAACACAGATTATCATCAGATGTGCCAGTCTTGCCCACCTGTGGTGGGAACTGGTAATGGGCAGCAGGTTTACCCTGCACCTACATTGCTAGCATGCTAATGGCATTCCATGGTGTCAGTGGCATCTGTCAATACAGGGCATGTTGTCAGGCATGGTATGTCCTTTGTGGGTCACATGTGATGGCACCACAGGTGTTGCAGGTGCCCATTGGGGAACATGGGAAAGGTGTACTGTCTGCATGTACGTGCATATTGGACAGATGGACAGGGTGACATGCCCTCTGCAGCCCACAGCTATCACCCCATAGTTATTATCAGTGGCCAACATGCAGTGTACTACCCACATATTGGCTGTTGCCTTGGCATGTGTGTGTGTGTGTGTGTGTATGAGACATGGGTTGAGAGTGTGCTCTGGGTAATACTGGGGTTGCTAACTGTGATTGCCTGGCCTTGATGTCACATGTATGGGTATGGCTTTGCACCCCAGCCTCTCAGCTATTTCACATCTGTACGGTGGACATTGTGATATATAATAAGGCCACCATATAAGAAATATGCAAAACCTGCTCCACATTGACCACAGGTGTCACATACTCATAACCACCTCCCCCAAGGATACTAGCTACAAACACACACACGCACACACACACACACACACACACGCACACACACTCATCATATATGAGAGTAGACCCCCCCTACCTAACTAGTTTTTTATACTACGCAGTTATAGTATGCGCTGCAAAGATTACTGGAGTGCTTCTTCCCCAAAGGAGTATATCACATTGGATGACATCAGCAGGATTGCCAAAGTAGGCCATTCAAATTGTAGTGAATGTGACTAGCCTAAAAATGATTTGTTCCATACACAGACAGTGACACACACACACAAAACATCCACAACCGACATGTGTGGGTACAGAACCCCTAACAGAGGTCTATATCACCATACAGCATGGAGCTGTTATAGGACACCCCATGGGGATCTCTGAAGAACTCCTTCTCCAAAGGTGTATACACAATAAATGACATCAGCAGGATTGCCAAAGTAGGCCATTTGAAATGTACTGCGTGTGACTAGCCTAAAATGCATTGCTTCCTACACAGACAGTGACACACACACAAAATATCTACAACCAACATGGGTGGATATAGAACCCCCTAACAGAGGTCTATATCACATTACAGCATAGAGCTGTAATGGGACACACCACAGGGATTACTGGGAAACTCCTTCCCCAAAGGTGTATACACAATGAATGACATCAGCAGGATTGCCAAAGTAGGCCATTTGAAATGTACTGCATGTGACTAGCCTAAAATGCATTGCTCCCTACACAGACAGTGACACACATGCAAACATCCACAACTGATGAGTGGGTATAGAACCCCTAACAGAGGTTTATATCACAATACAACACAGAGCTGTTATAGGATGCACCATGGGGATTACTGGAGAATGCCTTCTCCAAAGGTGTATTTCACAATGAATGACATCAGCAGGATCGCCAAAGTTGGCCATTTGAAATGTACTGAGTGTGACTAGCCTATAATGCATTGCTCCATGCAGAGACATTGAAACACATGCAAAGCATCCAGAACTGCCATGGGTGGGGATAGAACCCTACCACAGTTCTAAATCACACTACAGCAGTATGCAGTTATGGCACATGCTATGGAGATTACTGGGCTACTATCTTCCCACAGGTGTATTTCTAGGTGGGTGACATCAGCAGGCTTGCCAAAATTGAGTATATGATTTGTAATGAGTGTGAGTACCCTAAAACGCATTGCTCTCTACACAGACAGGCACACATACAGACACACACTTGCTATGTCTGGGATTAGAACACCTACGTTCCTACTTTAGCACACTATAGCAGTATGCAGTTACAGGACTCTCTATGGAAACTACTGGGCTACAGCCTTCCCAGAGGTGTATTTCTAGGTGGGTGATATCAGCAGCCTTGCCACAAGTATATGAATTGTAGGGAGTGTGAGTACCCTAAAAAGCATTGCTCTCTACACAGTCAAACAGACACGCACACAAATGTACACACAGACATACACTCACACACACAGTTGCCAAGTCAGGGGTTATAACTCCTACCTAACTAGTTTATCACACTATAGCAGTATGTAGTTATGGGACATGCCCCGGAGATTACTGGGCAACAACTCTCCCAAAGGTGTATTTCACATTGGATGACCTCAGCAGGCTTATCGTAGTAGGGTTATGGGGTGGGCAGAGTGTGTGCATGGGCCATAAGCCATTCATCTAGGGGTTGACATGCCTCATGTGGGCACACATGGGGTCACATTGCACAGGTACATGTATACACCTGCACGATGACTACTTCCTTGTACAGTCATGTTGCACAGATGGCACGTGCACCACATAGTCTGTAATGCTGACAGATACTGGTGGTTAGTATCTGCAGTGAATGACATCTGCATCTCATGTGTTTCGGGCCCTTTGGCTGTGTGCTGGGTGGGACAGGCCTGGAAGGCTCCTTGTCACAGTCACCCTCTTCCACACATCTATGCACATCTACTTTTGGCTTATTACAGTGTGTTGTCCTGACATATATGTCTGTATTCCTATCCCCTTTGTGTGCAAGGCATGAGTGGTGTATACTGACAAGTGTCTGCACTAACTGAAACTGCCAGATATGTCTGGTCCACTGGTGTTTGCAGACATGGCCTTCATGTGTTTGTGTGAGCATGTCCAGTATGACCTTTCAGTATGTTGTTGACTGACATTGCCTTCATTTCTCTAAGTGTGTGACCATGCCCAGTATGGCTGTCTGTACTGAATGTGTGGATCGTGTCCAGGTAGTTTGTGCTACAGTGCTGACCTTTGTGTTGTACACCGACAGGTAGCATGCTGTTTCTTCAGGGTATCCATCGATCATTTGGCTTTGACTGTTACTACATTTCTACATAGCGGTGGGGGGGGGGCACACCTTACTGTTCCTACATTTCTACACAGTATTGGGGGGGTACACCAGACTGTTATTACATTACTATGTAGGATGGGGGGGCACCTGTCTATTTCTACATTTTTACACAGGGTTTGGGGGGGCACACCTGACTATTACATTACTATGTAGGATGTGAGGGGCACACATGACACTTGTACGCATTTGCTATGACTGAACTGGTACGTCAGGTACTCCATTTCATTCTGTATTGCTAACTATCATGCTGACTAGAGGCATACCAGTGTACTACAGATTGTGGCTTTTGTTGCCCTTCATATTATTGTCTGACTTCCTACCCTTCAGAACTAACATCCCACTGCCTGCCCTGCTGTGGTCTGTCTGTGTAGGCCTTGGGGGGAGGTTAACTATAGCCATCAGTAAGGGGCTATGGCACAGGCTCTGTTTGGGTTTGTCTACACCTGTCCTGCTGGCTGAGACTGTTGTTGGGTATGTGAACCACCCTGATTGGCACGTGTGGGTCATATGGATACATGTGTCGTTCAGCACATTTACTGCAGTGGGTTTTGTCACCCTTTGTAGTACTGGCTACTATGGTGACTCCAGTATGTGTTACAAATGTCATGGTGCCACTATGGTTGTGCTATCTGCTGCCATAACATTCAGCCACCCAGTTCTCTTGCATGCTCCCATCCATACCATAGCTACAGGTAATGACACATTCTTCTCCATTTGGCAATTGGTAGGTTGATTGACTTACCTTGAACCTTGAGGGTGTGCCAGAATTGCAGATGGTGCTAGAGGGTTGTCTATGTCGGATGGCATCTCTTTTACTGTATGTGTGAGCCAGAGAGAGGTGTCATTCCCTGGGTTCGTATTTTGTCAGTGCATGTGCTATGTGTTCCCTCTTTGCCAAGGCCAGGGCATACTGGGCATGCCTCCTTCTGCCTGCTGGGGCAGGCTCAGGTTGTTCCTCCTCCGGGTCACTCTATGCCTGTGCAGGCCTTGGCATTGATGAGGGGGCTGTGTGGCCTTGCCTCATGCTGTTCCTGCTGCAGCTATTTGCACAGGATCATATTGTGTAGCATAGCACATACCATAACAATTTGGGTACATGTAGCTGGTGAATACTGCAAGGCTCCACTGGATGTGTCCAGACACTGGAACTGTGACCTGAGCATCCCAAACACACTCTCTATTATATGTATGGCCTGTGCGTGTGCCTCATTATGGCATTGTTCAGGTGTGTGTGCATTTCTGATGGGTGTCATCAGCCACGGCTCTAGTGTGTACCCAGCATCCCCAACTAAGTGACCGTAGAGGATGTCCCCATTGGCAAATATCTGATACAGCTGGCGTCAGATGCCATATGTGGGAATCATCATAGCCAGCATACACATTCATTATAATGCCCTGGGCATCACATACAACCTGGCAGTTGATGGAGGGGATGCCCCTGCAATTGATCTAGGCCCTATCCTGCTCACTGGGTGGTGCTTTGATGCATATGTACATGCAGTCTATAGCACCCACTACCCCAGGATATTCTGTTATTTGGTGGAAGAGATGCATATTGCTGGTCAACACCTCACAGTTGTTGAGGAAATACACATGCTCCCTGGCATGTCCTGACATGGCATCCAGGAATTGGTGGAATACTCTGGATGCTGATGCCTGTGAGATACCCATGATATCCCCAGTTGTGCTTTGGGAGGTAGCTGTGGCTAGTATACCTAGGCCTATACATACCTTGGTATCCACTGGGATGGTTTCCCCTCGGTCAGTTTGGTGTGTCAGGTGTGGTCGGCACAGCTCAGCAATTTGCTGTAGGAGGTCTCTGTTCACCCTATAGCGCTCCACTATCTCCAGCTCATGTAGCCCCTGGTAGGTTACCCTGGGTCTGGACTATCTTCTCCGTCTCCTCACTGTGGGTTGTTCGACAGCATTCACATCCTCACCACCCTCAGCCTCTTGCACATGTTGTTCTATGTTGCCTGCTGCAGCCCTTCTCATTTTGTAGGTTTGTTTGTTAAAAGTTCCCCGCTTGTATACACCAGTGGTATAGAGTGTGGGAAAAATCAGAGGAGAAGGTTTTTGCTTAGTTTATAGTAGTGTTCTGGGCTGGGCTGGTCTGCTGCCTGTGTAATTGGCTGATTCTGATACATTTCACCTGCCAGCTAAGCTAGTTCTCCTTGATTACCTTCCTACTGCTGTTTTCCCTTCCCATTGCCTCCCAGTTTAAGCCCGTGTGCGCACCACGCAAACAGAGTGCTCAAATGTGCACTCTGCTGCTATTTCCTGGTTTAACTTCTTTTTTCTTCCTGTAAAACCCGGTGTGTGGCACGTACACCCGCTTAGGGTTTGTAAAGAGTGCTAGGCAGGTTTAGACACACCCCCTAGATTTGATGTGCTAAGCTAGGAGCAAACCCGAGCCCCAGGGCTCTATTCCGCTTACAATATGCCTGACAAACACCCCGTGATGTCACCTACTTCTTAGGCTTGCACCAAGATATTTCTACTCTTACACTGTTGGGACCTGACTCACATGCTTGGGAAAACTGGGATTCACTATTCTTCCCCTCATTTGGATAGGATTGCTTCCTAATGCATAGTTACACGTCTCACACTGAGCCTCCCCCCTTAGCAACCACTACTCACTGGCAAGGTTGTCTTCTGCCTGCCATTGACTTGCATGGCAGAATACTGATTTTAGTTAGAATGCTTATTTTAAGTTTATTTTATTATTTTCCCCTCAATCCCGTTTGAGCGCCACTGCCCTACGCTTAAACAGCTGAGATCGGCTAAAAAAAATAAAAGTTGTTTTTTTTTTTTGTTTGCAATGCTAATGGCCTTATACTTGGCCATTGGCATGCTTACTACTTGATATGCAGCCTTTATTAAGAACTGTCATAGCTCTGTTTAGAATTTTGCAGAAATGTACTCGGTTTCTAACCGAGTACATTTCTGCAGATAGCACTAGTCTTGCACGGACTATTGCAAGCTTCCTGGATTGTAAAATAACCTCATTTGCATGGATTTCAACTGCAAATGGGGTGATTTGCATACCAGGGATTAGTCCGTGCAAGATTAGTGCAGGAGCACACATGCACACCCCTGCAGGCTGTTCCTGGATCGCACGGCAGACATATTGCCTGCTTGAGTTCCTGCACCGATCTTGCACTCCATGCAAGCTTTTGAGAATCTGAAGGATTATTTGTTTCTGTCAACTCAGGGACAGTTGAAAAGTATTGGCAGCAGTTAGACAAGAAATCAAAAGCTGCATGCTTTACAAGCATCTTGCCGTAAGGAACACAAATGTCGTGACTGAATCCTGATGGCTGTATCCAGACATACACAGCTAGCTCACCACCTAATTGGTCGATGACATCATATGCTTTTGCAGCTTTGGGTAGAATGTCTGGAAACTATGCGCTTGTGCAGAGCAAGTATAAAATCTATCGAAAATATGAAAATGTAAATTAATTGTTTTATGCAGATCGGATGTCCTATACTACAAAACAATTTAGCTCAGCTGTTTGCTGAATGTGGCATGGTTAGAAAGTTGCTCATGCTGGATCCTGGGAGATTGACTACATTTGAAGGAGAAAGATGTGTTAAATTAATTTCTAGTCAGTTATTTAAATCAAAAGATGTTCATTTTATTATATGTGCTTGAAGATGCATAACCATGGAACTTAGCAACCATAATTGTGAATCCGTAACTGCTCACCTCAGCACATATTACTTTTTTAAAGTAGCAAGAACTCAAAGGCACTGGAAGCTTGAGAGGGAGTTGTCTGTTTTTATAACTCATATTGCAGGTATGAGCAGCAGATTGCTTTACATGGTGCAATAGGTGCAACAGAGTTAAACATTTAATTTCGCTAATGGTGGTTATTTTGAAGAAAATGAGTAGGTATTAGAGATTTCTGTTATGCTAAAGATTATTTGAATGCTTTTATTTAGTTAGGTAATTATTTTTTTATTTTTTTATGACATTATCTTTTTTGTCTGTGCCATATAGGTCACCCATAAATGGCTTTAAAGAATCCCAGAATAAGCCATAGGTGTGTGTGAGTGTGTGTGTATGTGGTGGGGAAGAACTACCATGGCAGGGCTAGCTACTTGGCAATGTAAACCTTGGCTTTAGAGGAATATCAATGCTGAAATGATACCCCAACCCCATGGGCAAAAATGGAAAAAAAAGGGGTTGTGGATGGATGGATTCTGGGAACTGAACTGACCTGTGATGTAAGATGATTTTTCAACACTCCTTACAATTTTTGTTCCTGTTTTTAGTTCCTTGAAATGCTATAATATTTTGGTTTTGAGGGTCTGACTTCCATACATTTCATAATTAGCCCTTCGGCTTAGGTATGATTTAAGATCTTTGGTTAAATGTGGACTTCTTTGACAGCTTATTGTTATTACTGATTTTTTTATTTATTTATGTAATTATTTATTGATTTATTTACTTATTTTTGTGTTTTTTTTAAAACTGTGCATATGCCATGATCAGCACCACCCACAATTCTGTCACTTAATAGTGAATCATGCAAGTCTCCATACTTGCACTCTTTTGCGCTGTGTTTACGCTCATACATATATCCATCTATTTGCACTGGAAACCACTCAGGTTTTGAAAAAAAATCCTTTGTTATGCAGTATGCCTAGAGTCTTCTCCTTAGTATTCTAACTTGTTTTTTCTATCCTGTTCGAGACTAAATCGTTAGAATACCTGTATTCTTACTTGCCTACCAAATGATGGATCAATGCCTATTGGATCTTTCATGGCATACTTTCAGTTCTACTCATAATGAGAGACAGATCAATTTTTAATACAAAGTTTTCAGCTTTCTGAAAATTGTCTAAAGCTTTAGGGATTATGGTGGATGAAAAATTATATTTTTAGTAGCCAAAGTTGCTGTAGTGAAGACTGACAATTATTTTGTCTTCTGGCAGAAATATTAGAAAGAACTTTAGAAAGAACTTTACAGTATGCAGGAGTGTAATGCAAGATATAGTCCCGTTTTTATTCAAAAATACTGTAATATAACTTGTTTTAGTTAGACTGTGTAAAATAATATTTTCCCATTAGAAAAAATATACTTGTAGAGGAAATAAGGCAGCCTTTGTTCTTCTTTTTTTAAAAATACTTTAATATTCCACCACAAGGGAATAAAACGCCATCCAGGAGCTCACAACCACAGCAAAGACAGCAACGAAAAGAGCATAAACGCCAATAGAATCCACTGCGTTTTCGTTTTGGAAACTTCCTCCGATGAAACAGAACACATACTGAAGTTTCATATTGCTCTTAAATACCCACTAAATTAAGATTCAACACATAATTGAGTAATTAATTAACTAATTAACCAATTAATAATGCCAAAACCATATATGGATTTCCTGTATAGGGCTTCATTCACTCCTTCCTTTTAGTAAAAACCAAGTGGGAAAACCAAGTGGGAGTATCAGGGAAGGTAGGGTTGGCACCTTTAAATGTGGTAGATGCAACCAGTGTTCCTTTGTAGCACCTAAGGACTTAGTTTACCTTAAGAGTAGGGATATCCTGATCCCCAGTAAACAGTTTGCCAATTGCCAAACGAAGGGTATAGTCTACTTAGCCACATGTATAAAATGTGAAGCATTTTATGTTGGTAAATCCGAGAGAAAGTTAAGGAATAGGATTTACGAACATTGTTATGATATTAAAAACCAAAATGGTAACAATGCCTTGTATAGGCACACAATAAATTGTGATGGAGCTTCTTACACTTTTTTGTGTTAGAAGTGGTAGACCTTGACCCGAGGGGTGGCCCTTGGGAAACTTCGATCGAATATAAAGAACTGTTATGGCAACTGGATCTAGAAGGTAATAAATTCCCTGGGTTAAATGAGACTATTTCTATAGCCCCAGTCTTAAAGATGAGAGCTGCCAAACTTTAACAATGAATACTGTGGGCTCCCTCAGTGGGGACTAACAGCTCGAACGTTAGTTATCATATCTTGTCCATCTGTTACAATATTCCTTGCAATTTTCTTCCTAAATTCATTTAATGGGAAAAATTTGTACGTTAAAAATTATTAAACATTTAAAAATTAAGGTCCACATAATGAATTGTTTTTTAGGTAGCAACACATAGTATGCCCATTAGATGGCACTATTGGTTTAAGAACTACGTTGTGGTTTTTGCTTAATGGTATTTATAATTACTGTTTTTAAATTGGTATAGTGAGTGTTCGATGTATTGTTTTTAACATTTTTTAACTTTGCCATGAATATCTGTATATTTATACGTTTTTTAAATATTTCAAGTCTTTATTAATTGAAGTTTTTACTAAAAGGAAGGAGTGAATGAAGCCCTATACAGGAAATCCATATATGGTTTTGGCATTATTAATTGGTTAATTAGTTAATTAATTACTCAATTATGTGTTGAATCTTAATTTAGTGGGTATTTAAGAGCAATATGAAACTTCAGTATGTGTTCTGTTTCATCGGAAGAAGTTTCCAAAATGAAAACGCAGTGGATTCTATTGGCGTTTATGCTCTTTTCGTTGCTGTCTTTGCTGTGGTTGTGAGCTCCTGGATGGCGTTTTATTCCCTTGTGGTGGAATATTAAAGTATTTTTAAAAAAAGAAGAACAAAGGCTGCCTTATTTCCTCTACAAGTATATTTTTTCTGGTGAAGTACTGTGTTTTATACTTGTCTCCTTTTTTGCTGTTAATATTTTCCCATTAACATTTGCATCAAAAATTGAAAAAATGAACTTGTCTGCTGTTATGTTGTGACAGAGTAGGAATAATCCTGAGAAAAAAATATCACATCCTGAAGAAAATGCTGCAAATGTTCTAAAAACACCATGAAACTAGAAGAAAAATCAAGTAGTACTAATGTAAAGCACTGAATAAAGTATCTAACTTCAAGTAGTACCAATGTAAAAAAAATAAATAAAATATCTAACTGCAGCAAAGATGCCAGTTTCAAACAACTTTGGTGAAAGCTGTGCAAAGATGTACAGTACAATTATTTTCACTGGGATGCTGTGCCCGCTTGCACCACAGAGATGTGCATGCTGTGCCCCTTGCACCACAGATATGTGCATGCTGTGCCCCTTGCACCACAGATATGTGCATGCTGTGCCACTTGCACCACATATATGTACATGCTGTGCCCCCTACATCACAGATATGTGCATGCTGTGCCCCCAACACCACAGATATGTGCATGCTGTGCCCCCAACACCACAGATATGTGCATGCTGTGCCCCTTGCACCACAGATATGTGCATGCTGTGCCACTTGCACCACATATATGTACATGCTGTGCCCCCTACACCACAGATATGTGCATGCTGTGCCCCCAACACCACAGATATGTGCATGCTGTGCCCCCTGCACCACAGATATATGCATGCTGTGCTCCCTGCACCACAGATATGTGCATGCTGTGCCCCTTGCACCACAGATATGTGCATGATGTACCCTTTGCACCACAGATATGTGCCCCCCACTCTCAGTCTTTCTATGTGGCACATCTCATTACTAAGGGTTTTGCATCCAGGAAGAAAGAAGTCATTGTCTCCCTCTACTCTTGCCTCATTAGGCCAGTCATCGAGTACAATGCGCTATTTGCATGTACTTCACTAGACACCTGCAATAAATAGAGAGACCACAAAAGTACCTCACAAAGAGGATCCTAGGCCTTAAACACTTGTCCTGTATGGACAGACTCAAAAACCTCCAACTATTCTTTGTCTCATATCACCTACTTAGAGGCGATTTCTGCTTGCCTTACAAAGCCATGTCTGACCCAGCTCTGTTAGAAATGCTACATCTAAAGAAATCCCAATCCCTCCACAATACACACTCCAGAGACCTCAATCTCATTACCACAATCAACAGAATGTACCGGAGGAACAGGTGCATAATCCAGAGACTGCCCATGCTATGGAATAGACTTCCCATACATGTCAAGCAGAGCACCTCACTGACCCTCTTCAAGAGAAATCTTGATGAGTGGAGGGGAAATAGAAAATTCACCCCGGGGATAACTCCAGTGGCTCTGCTCGAGAGATGCACTGGGAACTAAGGTTGGGTGGCACGATGCCAGGGTAATCCTATGGCTAGGCTTCTAAAGTTCCCAGGACCATTAGCCTAGTACACACCTATGAACCTAAATCAAGCAGAGATTGTCTCTAAGTAGGTGATATGAGATAGAGAATAGTTGGAGTTTTTTTTAGTCTGTCCGTATAGGACAAGGGTTTAAGGCCTAGGATCCTCTTTGTGAGGTACTTTTGCAGCCTCTCCAGTTGTTGCAGGTGTTCTAGTGAGGTACATGCCAAATGGGGCATTGTACTCAATAATTCACCTAATGAGGAAAGAGTAGAGGGAGACAATGACCTCTTTCTTCCTGGATGCAAAACCCTTAGTAATGAGATGTGCCACATAGAAGAACATTCTGACCACAGTGGCAATGTGGTGGTCAAAAGAGAGGTTGCTGTCAGCCTGTTTTCTTAGATCTCTTATAACGCCTTTTGTGTTCAGTGGACTATCATCACTGTGGTAATTCTATGGAACCAGGTTTTTCCCAAGGGGGATGACGACACATTTTTTGGCATTGAGCTAAAGGCCATGGTTCTGACACCAGTCGTTGGTCTCATTGAGACCTTTCTGTAAGATGTCATCATCACTTGGGGAGTAATAATAGCTCCCAACTTGCAATTGTCTGCAAACTTTGTCAGCCAGAGTCCCTTTGTGTTGGCCTGGACTTCAGAGAAGTAGAGAGCAAACAGGAGAGTGCCCAGGACTGAACCCTGTGGGACTCCACCCATGACTGATCAGCAGTCTGACTTGGAGTCAGCTACTTTCACACTGTGGGTTCTATCTGTGAGCCAGTTTGAAACCCACCTAGTGATATAGGGGTTGATGCCTAGCTTAGTGAGTTTTTCTATGATTCCTGAGTGGGGAATGGTATCAAAGGAATGGCCAGATCAAGGCAGGCTGTATGAACCACCTTGCCTTCATCCACAGCTCTGGTGACTGACTCAAAGAAGTCAACAAAGTTGAGCAGGCATGATCTACCCTTCAAAAAACCAAACTGTGTAGGATCCAGAGTTTGGAGATTCCCTATACCCTTGTTTATTAGATCTATGATGATGCATTCCATAGCTTTGCATTTCAGACTCATCAGGTTAATGGGGTGATAGTTCCCAGGGTCTGTAGTTGCTCCTTCCTTGTGGAGAGGGATGACTGTAGCAGTGCACCATTCGGTAGGGACAAAGCCTGAGGTGAGGCTGTGACTGAACAGGGCACACAGGTGAGGTGCCAGTTCACTCTGTAGTTCATGTAGAGCACAGCCAGAGATATCGTCAGGTCCCATAAAAGCTGTATTCTTGGCCTTGGACAGTGCTGTTTTAACCAGTGGAGCAGTAATACTGGGTGCCTGCTAATCTACTAGTATTGTGACTGGTCCTTTGGGGGGAAGAGATGGGTAAAGTTGGCACTGAATCTGTCAGCCAGTATGTTGGCAATATATGTTGGCTCTGTATAGGACGTACCATTGTGCAGTAGCTCAGAGCAAATCTGGGTATTGCCGTGGAGATTCTTTGCATATTATAGAAGGCCTTGTGATTGTCTTTACTATCTGCTGCAGTTCTGTTTTCATAGCTAGCTTTAGAGGATTTGATGACGGATCTCAACCTTTTGTTGAGGCTGATAAGGGAGTTTTTCCAGTTTTAGGACTTGACCTTATTCTGCATCAGTTTCCCCCTTCTGTTGTAGAGTTTGCTTATGGCAGGGGACCACCAGATTGGCTTCCTTTTTTTTTGAGGAGAGCATCTTGGTTCTATTAGGTATGGCGAGATCCATGCATTTGTGTACGTGGTCGTTCAGTGCATTGGTGTATGATTCAGTGGTCATGCAACTATTCTCCATTTGCATGGGCGCCGTGAAGTCAGCCACCTCTGTTTTTAGGAGCCCAAAGTTAACTTTGGAGAAGTTTTTCATGGTGATTAACTTTGTGGGGAGGGGGCTGAGAGGGATGTGGATTTCCAAGGTGATTAGTTTGTGGATGGATCTAAGCAGGGATGAGTTGAATATTGATGTAGAGCAATGGTCACCCATGTTAGTAATGACCAGGTCAAGGATGCTGCTACCTCTAGTGGGGGTAAGAACAAGCTAGTCCAGGGCATTGGATTTAATGAATTCTGGAAAGCATTGGGCAAGTGTATTGGCACATGAGTAGTTTTCCCAGTTAATGGAGGAGTAGTTGAAGTCATCCAGTATGAGAGTGTTAGGTTGGACCCTAATATTCTCCAGGGTGCTTAGGAACATGGAGTGTATGTCTTGGGACATGGTTGAGAACCTATAGCAGGCTAAGACCTGGATCATTGTCTTACCCAATGTTAGCTGCACCTGAAGTATCTCTGATGTGTTATGTTGGGCTACCAGTCTGGAGGTGTGAGCATCCTTTATGAATATGGAAACACCGCCACCTTTGGAGCTTCAGTCCATGTTCTGGGGCCGAAAGGTGTGGAATGAGTTATAGCCTGGTAGTGCAGGGGTGCTTTCTGCTGCCTTGAACCAGGTCTCTTTTACAGCATAAATGTCAATGTTCTCCATTTTAAGGAGTGCTTTGAGCAAGTGCATTATGAGATTTAGGCTTCTAGCGTTGAGCAGCATGACCCTCAAATTGCATTTGTTTGTAGCTGTTATGGTGGCAATTTGTTCTTTGGAACACCACCTAAAAAAGCACTATAGGGGTGGCAAGAGCCTTCGCCAGTATCTGGAAGCCCACTGGTGACAGATGCATATCATCTCTGGTAAAGCATTGAGGTCTGTCAATCATGTCATCCAAGGCAGAAAGATACTGGATCCCCTTAAAATGACAACAGAAACTTAGCCAATTGTTGAAATCAATCATTTTCTGCTTGTACTGTGGTATCTTTCTGGGTGATGGTAGGATGCTGGTCAGAGCAAGGGTCATACCTGCCTGTGCTACATAATCCGAGAGCTCCTCCACGTTTCTTTTCATTTAGCTCAGGGAGGTACATTTTATCACACTTGCCATACATTGATTATCCTTCTGGTGTCATTCAAAGGGGATCCAGTATCTGTCTTGCCTGGGACGATATGATCGACAGACCATAGTGCTTTGCCAGAGATGGTCTGAGCCTGTCACCCCTGGGATTCAGGTTGCTGGCTAAGGCTCTTGCCACCCCTATAGTGCCTTTTTTAGGCAAAGTTCAAAGGACAAAACCACCACCATAATAGGTACAAGCATGCAAAATCTGAAGGTAATGCTACTCAATACTAGAAGTCTAAACCTCAGAATGCACTCTCTCGAGGCACTCCTAAAAATGGAGAAGGTCGATGTCTGTGCAGTAACTGAGACCTGGTTCAAGGCTCCAGAGACCAGCCCATGCAATACCAGGATACAACTCTTACCACACATTTTGGCCACCAAACCAGGACCGAAACACTAAAGGTGGAGGAGTGTCTATATTCACCAAGGATATTCACAACACCAGGCTAGTTGCCCAACACAATGCATCTGAAATTCTCCAGGTGCAACTAACACTAGGTAAGACTGCAATCCAAACTGTAGCTTGCTACAGATCCCTGACCATGCTCAAACATTCTCACTACACCTTTCTAAGCATACTGAAAAATATTAAGATACAAATAAACACCCTAATACTGGGTGATTTCAACTACCCTGCCATTAACTTGGAAAACTACTCGTGTACCAACACCTTTGCCCAACGGTTCTTGGAATTCATAAATTCCAATGCCCTGGATCAACTAATCCTTAATCCCTCCAGGGGCTCCAATATCCTAGACCTGGTCATTACCAACATGGTAATTGATGCTCCACACCTATGGTCACCCCCTCGTTGGTCAGGTCTGACCATAAGCTAATCACCCTTGACATCCACATCCCACCCCCAACACCCAGTAAGGAAACCTCCGTAAAAAACTTCTCCAAAGCCAACTTCATGCTACTCAAGTCAGAAGTGACAAACTTCATGACACCCATGCAGAAGGGAACTGAAAGTTTGACTGCTGAATCCTGCACTAAGGCACTGTACGAGCACATCCACATGAATCGTGCCATCCCCAATAGAACCAAGATGCTCTCCTCCAAAAAAAGGAAGCCAATCTGGTGGTCCCTTACAACAAAAGGAAGAAACTGTTGCAGAAAACAAGAAAATCCCAGGATGCAAAAAACTCCCTTACCAGCCTCAGTAAGAAGCTGAGATCCCTCATAAAATCCACCAAAGCTAGTTATGAAAATAAAATTGCTAAAGATTCAAAAGACAACCACAAGGCATTCTATAGTTATGTCAAGAATCTAAATGACAATGCTCAGATCTGCTCTGAGCTACAATGGAATGGCATTAAATATACTGATTCCAAGGATATTGCCAATATCCTGGCAGATTGATTCAGTGCAAACTTCTCCCCCCTCTCACCTCCTAAAGGGCCCATCTGAATACCGAAAGATTGCCAAATTCCAGTAATAACGGCCACACAGGTAAAAAAAATGCACTCTCCAAAGCTAGGAATACAGCATCCATGGGACCAGATGACATCCCAGGCTGTCTACTACACCTATGTGTCATGTTTAATCATAGCCTCACCTCAGGCTTTGTGCCCACTGAGTGGTGCACAGCTACAGTTATCTCACTCCACAAGGGTAGATCCACCTTGGATCCTGGGAACTACTGCCCCATCAGTCTGACGAGCCTGATCTGCAAGGCCATGGAACATATTATCATGGAACTTATAAACAAAGACACTGGCAACCATCAAACACTGGATCCCACGCAGTTTTGGTTCATGAAGGGCCGATCCTGTCTCCTGAACCTGATTGACTTCTTTGAATCAGTCTCCAGAGCTGTGGACAAGGGTAAGGTGGTCCACACAGCCTATCTAGACCTCGCCAAGGCCTTCGACCCCATCTCCCACTCTAGAATCATAGATAAACTTACTAAGCTGGGCATTAATCCCTATGTCACTCGATGGGTTGCCAACTGGCTTACTGACAGAACCCACATTGTAAAAGTAGCCGATTCCAAATCCAGCTCCAGACAAGTGACAAGTGGAGTACCTCAGGGTTCAGTCCTGGGACTGCTGTTGTTTGGCATCTACTTCTCTGAAGTACAGGCCAACACTAAGGCACTCTGGCTAACAAAGTTCGCAGATGACTGCAAACTGGGAGCCATTATTGAATCCCCAAATGATGTGGATATTCTACAAAAGGGCCTTACAGTAAAAAATGCTTGGTGCCAGAGCTATGGGCTCAAGCTCAATGCCAAGAAATGTATAGTTATCCTTTTTGGAAAAAAAAACATGTACCCATAAATTACCATATAAGTGGCAGTACACTAAACACCGAAAGTGTGATAAGAGACTTAGGGACACAGGTGGACAGTGGTCTCACCTTCGATAACCACATCGCCACAACAGTCAGGAAATCCTTCTATGTGGCACACCTCATCACTAAGGGCTTTTCATCCAGAATAAAGGAGGTCATTGTCCCACTGTACTCATCCCTCATTAGACCCATTATAGAATACAATGTCCCATTTTGTAGTTACCTCTCAAGACATCTGCAACAACCTGAAAGGTCGCAGAAATACCCCCCTAAAAGAGTCACAGGCCTAAAGCAGATACCCTATACTGACCATCTAAAAAAACTCCACCTATACTCTGTCGCATATCGTCTACTCAGAGGCGATCTCTGCTTAACATACTAGGCCATGTCAAACCCAGAGCTGATGGACATGCTACACTTAAAGAAATCCCAATCCCTCAGAGACACATGCTCCAGGGATTTAAACCACAATGAACAAAACATGCTGGAGGGATAGGTTCCTGACCAAGAGACTCCCCAGACTCTGGAATGGTCTGCCCATACATGTCAAGCTTAGCGCCTCTTTGGCCCTCTTCAAAAGGATCCTTGATGATTGGATGGGAGATAGGAAATTCATCCCGGGGATCACTTTTTTTCCAAAAAAGGATAACTATACATTTCTTGGCATTGAGCTTGAGCCCATGGACAGGGGTCCAGGGAATGTAATACTGTGGGAAGAAATAGCCAGGGAATTTTTATGACTAGGCTTGTATAGGCCCTATGGTCGATAGCCTAGTACCAACCTATGAACTTAAAACCTATGCCCATCCACAGTAACATACATTTAAGTTTCAGACTTCATATCCTTCAGAAAAATGCATGCTAACACACAATCCTGTTATTCTAGAAAGTGTAATATTTGAAATCTGCCCCTATTTCCAGGCATTTGTCCACATGTATTGTGCTAAGAGGTTGACAAATATGATCTGGAATTATATAGTCATTAGTAGTGTGTAGCAGGACAGATGCATATATGGGAAGGAACAGGTGTTGCATTGTCGGAAGCCTGTATGCTTGCAAGTGCCATTCCAATGATGCTAAAGAAAATGTCTGTGGGAACTGTCACCATATTCCCAGAATGTGGATGGGCATAATCAATGTATGGCAAGTGTGATATGAACTGGATTACAGAAAGGGATAATACATGCTATTATTCAAGACATTTAATAGCTGTGTGTGTCATGAACTGTAGCAGTTTCATGCTACAAATTTAGCAAGTAGTTGGCCTGAATGTAAAATGAATGAAGAGCTTTTTTTTCAAAGAACTGAATCACATACTGCTCCATGGCAGAGAACTTTTTGTCTTTTTTCCTCAACTTAGAGGTGAGTTAGGGTGTCAGACTGGGGGATGGCACCAGGGAGAAAAAAAGCTAGCCATATCTCTGTATTCCATGCTGAATGGAGAGGAATACATTGCAAGAAGCATAGATTCCATAAGCTGACAGAAATATATGTCAAGAAAAAGAAGAGAGCACATGACAAATATCATCTATAATAATAGTATTCCAGATTATAAAAATATTTTACAAAAAGAAAAGAATCATAGGAGGTTACTAGGCTAATAGCCCCAGAGTCCTTATGAGCCCAGCCAAATTCAACCCATGTTCATAAGGGTGTAACGTTCAAGCAGACACTAAAATCAGCACCGATTGGCCCTGTCCAAGAGGAACACAGGTGGAACCCCAGGGTTGAATTTCTGGTTACCCATCCAGTTGTGCAAATTACGCTTAAATAGGGCCAATGAGGGGCTTTGTTTAACATGAATAGTAAGCTTGTTCCAAAGGTGAGGCTAGATCTGTGAGATAAATCTGTCTCTCCAGCAAGTTCTTTAGATGTCACATACCAAGTTAAGGTCCTTTGAGTGAGTTGCCAGTGTACCATTTGACTTCCGAATGTGCAGAATTTCCATTAAAGCTGGGTCAGCAATTGTCTATATATGCAAGGCACAGGTCACCTCTGAGCAGTCTGTATGACACAGATTAAAGTGACAATGATTTCAATCTGAACACATCAGACAGATCTTGAAGACTCTGAATTTTTTTGTAAAGAACCTTTGTGGTCTCTCCAACTACTGCAGGTCATTGGAAAGGAACATAACAAAGGGAGCATTGTACTCTATTATTGGCCTGATGAGGGAAGAGTGCAGAGAGGTTATACACTTTTTTTTCTGGAGGCAGTGCCCATACTTATGAGATGAGCAATTAAAAATGCCTTTCGTACCACTCTGGACACATGGTGACTGAAGTTATGGTTGCTGTCAACCTCCACTGACTGTGTGCTTAGGGTATTGCTAGTGATGTCATAGTTTGCAGGAACATCACCCTTGCCGAAGGGGATAATAATGCATTTTTTTGCATTAAGTTTAAGACCATGACTTTGGCATCAACCATTAGTCTGCATAAGACCTTCTTGCAGGCTGTTGACATCAGTAGAGGTTTCAGTGATCTCTCCCAGTTTGCAGTCATCAGCAAACTTTGTCAGCCACAGTCCTTTAGTTTTAGCCTGTACTTTGTTGAAGTAGAGTCTGAACAGTAGGGGTCCCAGAACAGATGCCTGTGGAACATCACTGGTTATGGGTTTACTGGAGAAGGTGGAATGCCCTGTTTTCACCACATGAGTTCTATCAGTGAGCCAGTTTGCAACCCACCTGATGATATATGGGTTGATACCCAGCTGGGTGAGTTTATCATAGGTTCGTAGGTAGGTAATAGGCTATTGGCCTTAGGGCCTATATAAGCCTAGCCAAATGGTACCCTGGTGTTTGCCACCAGAGAAAATGATGTTTCTGTGCTACTGTCAAGCAAAGCCGCAGAAGTGATCCCCTGGGTGAATTTCCTATCTCTCATCCAATCATCAAGATTTTTCTTGAAGAGTGCTAATGAGGAGCTTTGTTTGATACAGTTAGGTAGTTTGTTCCAGAGTATGGGAAGTCTCTGGGTCAGGAATCTATCCCTGCAGCATGTTCTGTTTATTGTGGTGACAAGGTTTAGGTCCCTAGAGCGTGTAGCTCAGAGGGATTGGGATTTCTTTAAGTGGAGCATGTCCAACAGCTCTGGGTTTGACATAGCTTTCTATGTTAGGCAGAGATCACCTCTGAGTAAACGATATGCGACAGAGTAAAGCTGGGGTTTTTTGAGATGGTCTGAGTAGGGCATCTGTTTGATGCCTGTAATCCTCTTTGTGAGGTATTTCTGTGGCCTTTCCAGTTGTTGTAGATGTCTTGTGAGGTACATACCAAAAGGGGTGTTGTACTCTATAATGGGTCTAATGAGTGATGAGTAGAGAGGAACAATAACCTCTTTTTTCCTGGTTGAGAAACCTTTTGTGATGAGGTGTGCCATGTAGAAGGATTTTCTGACTACTGTGGCAATGTGATTATCAAAGGAGAGACTACTGTCCAACTGTGTCCCAAGGTCTTTTATCACACTTTCAATGTTAGGTAGACTACTGCATGTGTGGTAGTTCATGGGTACAGAGTTTTTACCGAAAGGGATGACAATGCACTTTTTGGCATTGAGATTAAGGCCATGGCTTTGACACCAGGCATCTGTCTCAGTGAGGCCCTTTTGTAGGATGTCCACATCGTTAGGAGTTTTGATTATGGCTCCTAGTTTGCAGTCATCTGCGAACTTTGTTAGCCAAAGACCTTCTGTGTTAGCCTGTACTTCAGAGACATAGATACCAAACAGGAGAGGACCCAGGCCTGAACCCTGTGGTACTCCACTTGTCACTGGTCTGAAGTTGGATTTAGAGTCTGCTACTTTAACAGTGTGGTTTCTGTCAGTGAGCCAGTTGGCAACCCATCTTGTGACATAGGGATTTATACCTAGTTTAGTGAGTTTATGGTGTTGAAAGTCTTGGTGAGATCTAGATAGGCTGTGTGAACCACCTTACCCTCATCTACAGCTTTGGTGATCGCTTCAAAGAAGTCTGTCAGGCTTAGGAGACATGATCTGCCTTTTACAAACCTGAACTGGGTAGGGTCCAGAGTTTGGAGATGACCAATGTCACTGTTTATAAGTTCCATGATGATATGTTCTATAGCCTTGCAGACCAGGCTCGTCAGGTTAATGGGGCGGTAGTTCCTGGGGTCCATGGTATCTCCCCTTTTGTGGAGTGGGATAACCGTTGCTGTGTGCCATTCAGTGGGCATAAAGCCTGAGGTGAGGCTATGATTGAACATGGTACTTAGGTGGGGTACCAGATTGTTCTGTAGTTCATGTAGAACGCAGCCTGGGATGTTGTCAGATCCCATGGATGCTGTGTTCTTGTCTTTGAGTGGGGGATTGTGTCAAAGGCCTTGGCTAAGTCTAGGTAGGCTATATGCACAGATTTGCCCTCAAAGACGTCCATCAAGTTTAACAGGCATGATCTTCCCTTGACAAAGCCAAACTAGGTGGGGTTGTTAATGAGGTCTATGATGACTTGTTCCATGGCTTTGCAAATAAGGCTGGTCAGGGTAATGGGTTTATAGTTCCTAGGGTTTGTGGATGCACCCTCCTTGTGCAAAGGGATGGCAGTAGATGTTTTCTATTCTGTTGGAATGAAGCCATTGCTTAGGCTGTGATTAAAAAGTGTGCCCAGTGGTGATGCTAATTCCTGTTTTAACCCATGTAGAACACAGTGTGGAATGTTGTCTGGTCCCATGGAGGCTGTTTTTGTTTTGGCCTTGGAGAGGACAATTAAGACCTGTTCCTCTGAGATATTAGGTGGGAGACAGGTATTGGAAATGCTTTGGGGTATATGTGGTGGGGTCAGGGGAGTGAAGTTTTCACTGAACCTGTCAGCCAGCAGATTTGCTATATCCACAAGTTCTGTAAATGTAGTACCATTAACTATGAGTTCAGCGCAAATCTGGGCCTTACCTTTGAGGTTATGGATGTAACTAAAGAATGCCTTGTGGTTATCCTTAGTTAGGGAACTAATCTGGTTTTGTAGTTAGCTTTGGAGGACTTCACTAGGAGTCTTACTTGCTTGTTTAAATTGATGAGGGAGTGTTTCCAGTTTTGAGATAATTCCTTCCTACTCTTAGACAGCAATTTCTTTCTCCTATTGTATAGCCTATTAATGGCAGTTGTCCACCAAGCAGGTTTGTTTTTCCTTGAATATCTTGTTTTGGTTCTATCAGGTATGGCATAGTCAATATAATTGTACAGGTGCTCATATAAAGAATTAATGCACAACTCAGCATAGGTGTCTGTTCCATCAGTGGGGGGAGGGGCTCTGAAGCTATTTATACTGTCAAGTTAGACGTTGTAATTGGGCTTAGAGAATTTTTTTAGTCTAGTTGTTGCTGGGGGGTGGTGGTCTTGTGTTGTAGTTACTTCTAGCAAGACTGATTTGTGGTCAGATCTCACCAGGGATGGCCACACACTGTGGGTGGTGCAGTGGCCCCCCATGTTGATGAGAGGTTTATTTATCTTTAATGAATATTGATACACCACCTCCTTTAATTCTCATGCCTTCAGTCTGTGGTCTGTATATGTGGAAGGAAATGTAAACTGTTAGAACATTAGAAGAGTTTATATTGAAGAAAATGACCCAATAACCTGCAGTAAATGGACTGCAGAAGGTATGCTAAAGTGGGACTAAAAATAAAATGCTGACTTTGTTGTATATATTTCTAAATGTGCACTTAAGTAGAGCAGGTTGTGTCTTGGATTAGAGAGCAAGTGTCTTTACTTTCTTATTTGAAATTTAAGTGCATAATTTCTTCATGCCTCTGCTCCTTCATGCATTTGCCTTGTCAAGCAGTGTTGGTGAGGTACGATTTGTTACATACATTGCAGGTTAACTTTGTCAGGACTTCACTACAGCACAGGAAAACACTTTATTGGGTCACTGATTTTTGTTATCTTCTCTTTTTGTTTGTTTTGTATAATCAAACAAGAAACAAAATGTAAACAGGTACAAAACATTTAATACAAATTACATTAGATCTGATCAACCTGCCTGCTATGCAGATAACGTTTAGGTTTGCAAGGATCACCACTCATGGCTCTATGTTATAAAGACAATGTTACTGGGACTATAGGCTCACATATAAGCAGTACTAAAGGAAAGAAGGCTGGCATGGTTGGACTTGCTTTTCCAGCAGGTGGTGGAAAACCATAAGCAATGGAAACAAGTTAGAATACTTGGTGGTAATAATCAAAATGTATCTGTTTTAGGTATTCTGGGAAAGATAGCAAAACTTTTGGCAGGTAGTAAAGAGTAATGCTATGGGTACAGAACCAGTAATGATAGTACTATTGGAAAAGTAAGTATTGTGAAGAAAGCACATGGGGAAAAGATGGAATCATTTGACAGATGCTTGGATCAGTGACCATTGAACAGCCAGTGCAGGGACACATCTTAGTAAAAAGGTAAAAGAAAAAATATGCAGAAGCAGAACAAAGAAGCTAAGAAAGAAGTTGCAATAGCAAAGAATAGGGCATCAGATGCACTGTGCCAACTTCTGGGAAGTGACTCAGTAAGGGGCACAAAGAAACTATATCAGGTTGCAAGGCAAATACAGAAAGATAAAGAAGATAGTCAGACACCCTTCATAAGGGATGCCACCAACAGCCTACTCACCAGCTCAGAGGACATCAAAGGCAGATGGAAGGAGTACTTCCAGCAGTTTCTGAATGAAGAAAACCCGACAGAAGCTGCACTGCCCCAGAAACAGCCGACAATGAGAAAAGAAGAGGAGCTCACCCTAGAAGAAGTAATAATAGCACTAAGGAAGATGAAGTCAGGGAAAGCAGCAGGCTTGGATGAGGTCACAGCAGATATGATAAAGATGCTGGGTGAGATAGGGGAGAAATGGCTCTTGAGGGTACTCATAGCAGTGTGGAGAGAAAGGCGTATCCCAGATGACTGGAAAATAAGCATGCTAATGTCAGTGTACAAGAACAAATGGGACATCCACAACTATTGGCAGTACAGAGGCATTAAACTCCTATCACATTGCATGAAAGTTCTGGAGAGGGTGATTGATAAACAGATATGCAGAGTAGTAGAATGTAAGATGGGAGATAAGCAGTTTGGATTCAGATCAGGATGCAGCACAAATGACCCGATGTTTGCATTGAGACAGATACATGAAAAGAAGCTAGAGATGAGGAGAGAGTCCAAATGGGCATTCCTAGATTTGGAGAAAGCATATGACAAGGTCCCAAGATAGCTGATCTGGGCAGTACTGCAGTGGTTTGAAGTCCCAGAAACATTGGTAGAATTAGTGCAGGCTATGTATAAGGACCCAATGACTCAAGTATGGACGGTGTTCGGCCTCACAGAGGGGTTCCCAGTGGGTGCTGGTGTAATCAGGGTTTGGCTCTGAGCCCACTGCTGTTCATACTGTTGATGGACTACATTAGCAAACAGGTTGGAGGGGATGCATCAACAAAGCTGCTGTATGCAAATGATGTGCCAGTACAGGCAGACTCTGAACTAGAACTTCAGCAAAGGCTAGGAGAATGGAATGCAAATCTGAAGGCACATGGGATGAAACTAAGCACAGATAAGATGGTGGTAATGGCAGCAAATTAGGGAAATCAGAAGAAGCTGAGAATCGAGATAGAAGGGAAGATATTGGAAGAGGTAAACAGCTTCAAGTATCTGGGAGGTGTAGTTGAGGAGAAGGGAAGTCTGAATGAAGAGGTCAAAGCTAGAATCAGAGGAGCTGCAGCCAACTGGTATAGAGTATCAGGTGTAGTCTATGACAGAAAAATGCCAAAGAAGCTGAAAAATAAGGTGTACTAGACAGTGGTGTGAACAGTACTACTGTATAGTACAGAAACATGGGCAGTAAAGGCACAACAGTTGAAGAAGCTAGAGGTGATGGAAATGAAGTGCCTGAGAAAGGTGGTAGGGTGCACACTGTGGGACAGACGAAGAAATGAGGACATAAGAGCAGAAGCCAAAGTAGCTCCAATTGCAGAAAAGATCAAAGAGAACAGACTATGGTGGTTTGGACACATGTAGAAAAGCAGAAGACAATCTGGTGAGGAAGATTTGGGACAGATAGAAAGAAGTTAATAGGAAGTGAGGATGTCCATCAAAGAGGTGGATGGATTGTGTGAAAGAAGATCTGCGATGGTCAGGCATGAGTGTTGAAGTAGGCAGGAGTGTGGCACTGAATTGAGAGAATTGGCAACAGTTAACACGATACCCCGACCCCATGAAGAAAAATGGGAAAAGGGAGGCTGATTATGATAATGATGATGTAGAAGTGGTCATGTGGGCAATTTCTAGATACTGAATAGGGAAGAAGAACAGGGTCAGACCAAGGAAAAGAAGCAAAACACTGGGATTAAAGAAATGAGGAAGGTGTTTATATGGAGCACATATGATAATTGAGCAACATTTTTTTCATATATGCAGCAGTACTGAAGGAGAGAGTTTCAAAGAGGGCTGTATGGAATGTGGTTATACTTTGACTATATATAAGTAATAAAGCAAATGAGAGAGAATCATATGGCCTTGATACATACAGGATACAGACATGGTTATCCATATAGGCATTCAAGTTTAGTAGTCATAGATTGCTAATAGATATAGTGTGAAGCTGTGAGAATGGCAGATTGTGGATTGCCAGTGAGACTGCAGACGTGACTGAAAAAAATTGTGCCAAGGTGGTGTAGCATGGAGGGGTCATAATGGACAAGCATAGCAAACAGTGGTTCACAAATAAACCCAAAACGTGGGTCTACACATACACTTCTGTTGCACATGCACATAGGAGTGCTAGAATTATCTGAATTCTCCCCATATGGTCAATATATCCTTTAGACTCAAGGATAAATCAACAAGGGGAAAACAAGTTGAATCTATTTGCCCAATAAATGTTGAAATTGTGTGGCATATGCCTTCCAAATGAAAGTTTTTTTCCCCGGTTTTAAAATTTCAGTTAGGGGTCTGAAGATTACGAAAAATAGCAGATATGAGTTCAACAAGGGAAAAAAACAGATACATAGAAACATGAGTTAGAGAACAAGAGGTCTCGAGTATCTCCCACAGGTTTTGTACTAAAATACCAAGAAGATGATTTCAGTGTAATATATCATTTTAATACCAAAATTATTAATTTTCAAATAATCTAATTGTTGATAAGGCATCAGCAATGTATTTTTCATTTGAAGAGGCAGTAACAGTAGGATAGGGCAAAAGTAGAGTGGGATTGATGGCCAGTATGGACAGAGATCCAGCTATTAGGTTGCTGCCATTCACACAGATCAGGGTGTGTTGTGCATTAATTTTAAAAGTAAATACTAATGGCTAGCTGCATGCCAGTTTTCTATGGCTTGTATAGTTTTTGAAGATTCAGCTAGTTCCTGTTTCTGGATTACTGTCCAGGTGATAGGAGCCAGTAACATGGTGTATTGCCTCAAAGTATTTCAGTTCATAAGAAAAAGAATGAGATAAATTAATGTCAAAGGTCAGAACAGGACCTCGGTACAGTTTATAAAGAATCTGGGTTACCAGTAGTAGAAGGCCTTAATTGTGTCTTTCATTACTGGGCTTAGAAATTCATACCACAGTGGGACAGTATTATATTCTGCAGGCAGAAATAATGAAATTAAAAAGGGACATGTAGAAGATATTAATAACAACAAATAGTATCCTAAAATAGCTGCAGTCACTGAAAGGGTTGTTCAATTTTGCTTCAGGGTATCTGTTATGAGAAGGTCTTGAATGACTTTGTTTGGCAACAAAGGGCTAAAGCTACATTGGAACACAGTGCATGATTTGGGTAATGAAGTTAATGAGGAAAGAGCAGGAAGTATGTCTGGGATACAGCCACAGGTTTTACAGGCTAGTCATGTGGCAGCAAACCACATGGGCAAGGAAGAGGAATACATTATGGGGGTGTCAAGGAATCAATTTCCAGGGGCAATACAATGGCTAGTGGTTTAACTGGACATAGTAACAATGAACAAACTGTGGCAGTAACACCAGAACTCTAGATAGAGGAGGTGAGGAATTAGGCTATTCACCTCAAGTTTAACAGTGAAGGGGCATTGTATAGAGCTAACGGCTGTTTGTTTGGAAATTATGTAATTGGAAACTTCAATCAGGCATTCTGCACCACATGATTTCAGCTTAAATGCAACTATAAGATTGTTGCACATTAAGGGTCTGGACAACTTCTTAGCCTATTCTGTTTCTAATGCACAGTGGGGGCCACTTCAGAAGGTTGGTGCTATGAACTGCAATAATTCGCAACAAGGTACCTCTCCATTTATTGGGTCTATTATGCCAAAGCAAAAATTGCCAGTTAAACTACTGTGTCCAATAAAAGCAGTGTAGGGCTTATTTTGTGGTAATAATCCTGTGACATTGCTGTTTAATGCTAATTTACAATGAAAATTGTATAATATGTTGGAGCTTTTCTCCCCGGGTCTCTGCTGAAAAAGGGCTCTTCAGCTCACTCAGACAATCCCGGTCAACAAATGTAAAATAAATAAATGAATAAATAAATAAATAAATACAAGGTTGTGAAAGACAGTACCAAAAGAAAGAAGTAAAACTTAGCCAGAAGTTCCAAGCATCTTCAAGGCACTTTGGGCAATTCTTAGTTAATACAAGCTGCTGTTCTCAGGGTTTCGGAACAGGTATAACACAAGGTAGCAATGAATAAATCCATGTTCCTGTCATATACCAATGCTACATTGTCAGAAAATGATGTATACAAAAGCCTATTAAGGTCAAGACTAGATTAAGGGCTATGGCACAAAGGATGTAGTTACAACCTCCAGTGGGGAAGCAGTGGAGTGTTCTCCCTTGGATATGATAGCATCAGTTTGCTTGTGGGGATAAACCAAACTATTTTTCCTCAATAAGCAGGGAACACCTGTTACAGACATATCACTTTATGTCAGGGTTGTTCAAGGTAAAACAGACCATATTGTTAGATGCAAGAATATATATGCAGCATTCTTTAAGAACAGGCATGATACCACATGAACAAGGAAGAGAGCTGTCACCAGAAACCAACTGCAGTTTATATTAGTCGGGTTTGAGTATTAAGATTCCTTAATTTGTCTTTCTTTTGGTTCATTATATTTAGTACCAATTGTGAAGATATGTGAAGGCTGCCAGCCTTGCTAGATAGAATTTTGTTGATAATCCACAGGCTTGTCCTCTCAAATGTAAGAAAACTGTGTTAAATGTTGAACTTCAAAAATTTAACCAGAGTGCACTGTGCTGGAAGAAAGTTGATAAGTCAAGCATTGTATGACTGTTTGATCTCAAAGCTTGGAGACATAATGTCTGGACTGAGGAATTCATTCTATTGTTTTGAGACCAGAGTTAATTGCTAGATTTTACATATATAAGGTCATTTATTGCTGTAGTTTCCTGACCAGGTGCAAGATCAAAGATATGTTAAAATTCTGAGTTTATGTTAGCCTGGGAACCAGAGAAGAATCATGTAATCTAAAATGAGTCAGCAGTGATGTATTATTTATAAGACTTTCTCAGAGAGACAGAGAGAGAAAATCAGAGCATTTTGGATTTTGTCTGAAGAACATCACTCACCAGTACTCTACCTTTGCTCTATATGCAAGTTTATTTAGAACTGTGATTGCTCTTAGAGTTAGATAGGAATTTAGTCAGATTTAGTCTAGCTGTTTTCCATATATATATATATATATATATATATATATATATATATATATATATATATATATATATATGTCACACTACTGTACAGTATTATTAAGCATTTCCTGTGAATTCTCAACTCTTGACTAGCACTGTGTTGAATTGAAAAAAATTTGTCTTGTGTTTTCATTATTTATTATTTAATATTTTTAAACCTTTCAACTGTGTCTATTCTGTGTAGAGATAATTTAGGCTCTAGAGTACTTGCATGTTTTTGGTGATACTGTAGAAAACCACTCCATAAGCCTTGCTGTTTCTCCACTTATTATTTGAATAATAATATTGCACAATATAATCAGACACCTTTTGGTAAGGGCCTTTTTAGTAGCTGATAAGAGTAGTTGGTGGCAGTGATTACTACCTTATAGCCTGCCAGGAGGGGACATGGCTGGAGAACCTATGCCAGCCTTCCCCAGGAGTGTCTGCGTGTGTGTATATACACCAAATCTCTAACTGTGTGTGTGTCAGCTACTTGAGCAGGGACACAAAGCACTGGTTGGACAGAGAGGACACTGGAGGTTTTGGCTTGACTACTCAGCTGAGATCTGTACCCTATGGCTGTACCAGTGCAGAGTCTTATTGGGGATCTGTAGAGAAAGGGGGAAACCAGCCCCAGACTGACTGTGATCTCTGTGTGCTCTTAAGGGAAATTGTGCTTTACTGTGTGTGTATTTGTTATCCTTCCCAATGTGTACGCTCTCCACTGTTGCTAGTGGTGAGGCTTGAGTCTCCTTGATTACCATGCCAGTGCATGGGCATTCACATATTAATTGGTTGGCAGTGGTGGGATATTCACACTGCATATTAATCGTCTGGTAATTGGCTTGTACTGGTGTGGATAGTGAATTCCTGTAGCTTGTGTACAGTGATCATTGAAGGTGTTTTTGTACTCTAAATCAGCCACACAGTGAAATATTCAGAGTTCAGATCACAATTGTTTTATTTGTTTTGTTAGCTTAGTTAGTCGGGGAGAGCAGGTAAGCATGTCAGCAGAGGAGCATGGCAAACTGACAAGGAGCCAGTAGGTTGAAATATGCCAGGCTAAGGGACTGGTGCATAAACACCTGTCTAAGACAGACATTATTGCAGCTTTGGTCACAGCTGCATCAGAAAACAGCATCAGGAGGATGATCAGACTGGCCGTGGAGATATGCAACACTTAGAGAATGAACAGCTCAACCTTTCTGCAGAAGCCTTATAAATCCATCTGGAGTTAAAGAGACATGAGTTGGAGGCCAGGTGTTTGGTGACAGAAGCAGCAGAGAGACTGAGATGTCTACAGGCTGAGGAGAATGAGAAACTGCTAAGTCTGGAAGCTGAGGAGAAGGAGAGGCAGCACGAAAGGGAGATGTTGACTCTTTGCCAGAGTCATGGAGGTAATGGGGAAGGGATTAACTGGACTTCAGAAGCACAAAAGGTCTTCTGGTAGTGATTGGTCCCTTATAGCCTGGCAGGAGGGGACATAACATTCTTCTGCAGTTTACAGAGGGGGATAATTTTGATAGTTTCATTCATATGTTGGAGAGGGTATGTAAACAGTATGATGTTGACCAAAGGCTCTGGGTATGGTTCCTGACCCTCTTACTCCATGTTAAAGCTGTAACTGTGTTGTCTAAACTTTCTGATCATAATATTTTTGATTAGACTGCTATTTGCTATTAAGAATTGTCTGTTAGAATTTTTTAAGCTAACACCTGAAACTTATAGGAAAATGCTTTGTGAGCATAGATGCAAGACAGATGAAAGTGTGTGTGAATATGTTGCTGAACTGAACACTTATTTTCATAGGTGGGTGAGTGGATGACAGGTCACCACTTTTGAAGGGCTGGCAGACCTTTTGGTGAGGGAACAAGCCCTTAACACTTTGTCTGAGGACATGAGGATCTGGTTAGATGATAGACAATGTGCTACTGCAGATGAGTTGGGGAAGAAGGGAGACCTATACCCAGCAAGCAGGGCATACCTGCACAGGAAAGGGACCCCCAGTACTGCTCATGGGTCTAAATGAACCCATGGTGGGAAGCCCAGACTGCCCCAACAGAATTTGTCAGTAGCAGTAAAAGCCACTAGCCCAGGTACACGTCCAGGACCTAGGGTTAAATGTTTTGAATGTAACCAGTGGGGCCATGTGGCATACAGATGTCCACGTTGGCAAGGTGGGGAACAAAAGGTGAGAGAGCCAGTAAGTGGGAATGACAAAACGCCAACAGTAGTTTGTCTTGAGACAACAAGGGTACCAGACTACCAGCAGAGGTTATATCCTATCTGAGTGAATGGCAAATAAACCATTGGTAAGAGATACACAGCCTCTGACATAACCATTCTGAAGTCTGCAATGGTTACAGTGGAGCACTACTTGCCTGTGCATTCTACTCCAGTTAGAGCTTTAGGAGGGACCCCATTCCAAATAGCTTTGCTAGGATTCATTTTGACTGGGAGGGTGGAAAAGGAAGCCAGCAAGTAGGTGTGTTTGAGGATATCCCTGCAGATGTCCTGATAGGGAATGATTTTGATAAGGGAGTACTGTGTATTTGTGCAATTACATGCAGTCAGGCTTTGAGACAAACATGTGGGTATAGTAGCCTGGGGGAGGCCCAGTTAGACTGCATCCTTGCAGCCAGGACTGGTGAGGTGGTTACTTTGGAGAGGGAGCTACTCTGTAGCAGTGAGACTGAAGGTGAGCCACAGCTGCTTCTGGGTACTGATGTTCCCTTGGACAGTGTGACTGCAAAGGTAGAGGTGAGTAGTAGTACCCAGGCTGACAGTGAGGCACCACTGTCAGAGGATGCAAGACTTCCTGTGGATGGGAAGCTGGGATGGGTTACAAAGAGAGAGTTGAGACGGGCTCAGTTCTGAGACTATACATTATAAAACCTATGGTAGTTAACTAGTGAGGCACCTGATTCTCAAAGGAAGGGGGAATCTGTATACTGGGGCAAAAGGTTACTGTATAGAGAGTGGACTCCTATGGGAGGGCTAGAAGGTGAGAGAAAACAGCAGTTGATAGTGCCTAGAGCCTACCGTCTGGTGCTTCTAGCCATAGCCCATGATATTTCCTTAGTAGGACATATGGACATAAAACGTACAAAGAGACATATTATGCAAAACTTCTATTGGCCTGGAATTTCCAGAGATGTAACAGGGTACTTCAGAAGCTGTGAGCAGTGCCAAAAAGTAGACAAGGCAGGAGACAAGGTGAGAGCTCCTTTGATGCCTTTGCCTTTGAGGAGCCATTTCAGAGGGTAGTTATGGATATTGTGGGGCCTCTGAGTACTCCAAGTTCCACTGGGAAAAAGTATATCCTAGTGGTAGTGAATTATGCAACAAGATAGCCTAATGCAGTGGCTTTGTCCTCCACTTTATCAGAAAAGGTGACAAATGCTTTGTTAGAGATTTTTAGCAGGGTAGGTGTCCCAAAATAAATATTGATTGACAGAGGTGACAATTTCATGTCAGACCTTCTGGCTTGTCTGTGGAAGGACTGTGGGATGAAGCACCTGAAGACCACCCCTACCATCCCCAGACTAATGGTCTTGTTGACAGGTTAAACTCTACAATCAAGTCCATGCTACTGGCATTTACAGACCAGTTTAAGAGGGAGTGGGACAAATATTTGCCCCATCTGTAGTTTGCTTACAGAGAGGTTCCCCGGGAATCCACAGGTTTTTCACCCTCTGAGTTGCTGTATGGGCATAGGGTGAGGGGGCCTCTACATTTAATTTTTGATGAGTGGGAAGGTGAGTGTGAATCTCACAAGGAGTCTGTTGTGGCATATGTATTATACCTCAGGACAAGGCTCAGGGAACACATGGGCTTGGCCCAAGAGAACCTGGCAGAAGCCCATTAGCAGAAAAAGGTCTGGTATGACAGGACTGCTTGAGCTAGAGATTATGCCATAGGGTAGCAGGCAATGGTTCTCATTTCTGTCAGACGCAGAAAGCTGCAAGCAGCTTGGGAGGGACCCTACAAGATGGTAAGAAAGATAAGTGATGTTAACTAGATGGTGGAACTGCTAGGTAGGAGGCAGAAGCACAAATTGTACCATGTTAACATGATGAAACCTTACAATGATAGGGACACCCTTGTGCTGAGTATTTGCAGTGGATTGCAGGAGGAGTCTGAGGGAGATCTGGTGACTGATCTCCTCAGTTAGGCTCGAAGTGACACCTCAGTGGAAGGGGTAGCAATGTCACAGTCGCTGTCTTCTACGCAGGTTCAAGAAACCTGAGTAGTGTTACAGCAGTTTGGGGACATGTTTACTGGGAAACCAGGGTGCACCTACCTGGAGCAGCACCATGTGGATACAGAACCACAAAGGCCTATTAGGCAGGACCCTTACAGGATGCCTTAGAGAGTCAAACACACTCTGAGGGAGGAGATACAGGAAATATTGGAACTAGGGGTAATTCATGAGTCCAACAGTCCCTGTGCTTTACCAGTGGTGCTAGTGCTAAAGAAGGATGGCAGCACCAGGTTCTGTGTGGACTACAGGAAATCAAATAGTCACACAGAGTCAGATGGTTACTCAATGTCTAGGACAGATGAGGCCATAGAGTATCTGGGTGGGGCTAAGTATCTTACCACCATTGATCTTACCAAGGGTTACTGGCAGGTGCCCTTGACTCTGAGTGCTAGAGAGAGGACAGCCTTTGTGACTCCTTGTGACTTGTATGAGTTCACAAAGATGCCCTTTGGGATGAAAAATGCCCCAGCAAATTTCCAGAGGCTGGTAGATTATATCCTAGCAGGAGCAGAGGGTACGGTTGACCATTAAGCTGAGAAAATGCCAGGTGGGTATGGCAGAGGTCTCCTACCTGGCACATAGAGTGGGGAGTGGTAATATCAGGCCAGAACCTGCCATAGTGGAAGCCATTTAGGCATGGCCTACACCTGTTACCAAAAAGCAGGTGAGGGCATTCTTAGGACAGCAGGGTACTACAGAAAGTTCATCCCCAGTTATAGTACCATAGCTGCTCCTCTCACAGACCTGACAAGAAAACATAGGCCAGCTAAGGCAGTGTGGACCCCAGCATGTGAGCAGGCATTTCAGAAGCTTAAAGAAGCTTTGGGAAGACCCCCTGTGTTAGCCACTACAGATTACAGCAAATAATCTGTTGTGCAGGTGGATGCTTTGAACCATGGGGTGAGTGCTGTACTTAGCCAGATTTATTCAGAAGGAGACGAGCACCTAGTGGTTTATCTCAGTTGTAGGCTTCAATCTAGAGAGAAATGCTATGCAGCTGTAGAAAAGGAATGTCTAGCCATAGTGTGGGTGCTGCAGAAACGTCAGCCTTATCTGTATAGAAAAAAATTCACTGTAGTTACAGACCGCAATCTACTAGCATGTTAACACTGAGCCAGCCAGCAAAATTGTAAGTTGCTAAGATGGAGCCTAGGTTTGCAAGCATATGATATGTCAGTGCAGCACCACAATTGGATTAGCAGTGCCAACACAGATGGGCTCTCAAGACAGGGAATGGGGCAAGGTATACTCAGATAGACCTAATCCTCTCAAACAATGTTTCTCAAGGGTCACTTGAAAATCTAGCTTGTGTTCTCCAGGGAAAGATATGTGAAGATATGAGAAGGCCGACAGCCTAGCTAGATAGAATTTTGTAGATAATTCTATGTCATTGTGTATATTAATATAATCCAGAGGCTTGTCCTCTTAAATGTAAAAAAATTGTGTTAAATGTTCAACTTAAAAAAATGTAAAGACAGTGCACTTTGCTGGAAGAAAGCTAAGTCAAGCATTGTATGACTGTTTGATCTCAAAGCTCAGAGACATAATGTCTGGACTGAGGAATTCCTTCTATTGTTCTGAGACCAGAGTTAATTGCTAGATTTTACATGTATAATGTCTTTTATTGCTGTAGTTTCTTGGCCAAGTAAAGATCAAAGAAATGTTAAAACTCTGAGTTTCTGTTAGCCTGGGAACCAGAGAAGAATGATGTAATCTAAAATGAGTCAGCAGTTATGTATTATTTTTATGATTTTCTCAGAGAGAGAAAGAGAGAGAATCAGAGCATTTTGGATTTTGTCTGAAAAACATCACTCACCAGTACTTTGCCTTTGCTCTATATGTAAGTTTATTTAGAACTCTGATTGCTCTTAAAGTTAGATAGGAATTTAGTCAGATTTAGTTTAGCTGTTTTCTATAGTTATGTATATAGGAGTGTTTACTTAGAACTATACATGGCTACCTGGGAACACCTGGGGCCAGTCTAGAGCATCATTACAAGTTCCACATAACTAGTGATACATGTAACTCTATACTAGTTGCAGAAGTAGTTAATACTGGGCACATCATGGGTACTACAAAGAGCACTTTTGGCTAACATTAAAGATTGAAACAATACTAATTCCATGAACCTTAATCATACTTTGACTTAGGAACTGTGTCTATTCCCATCCTGGAGAAATTAAAAAAAAAGAGATTTATAGAGAATTGGGAAACAAGGCAAACAAACTGAAACACCACTAAAAAAAAAAGAAGAAATAGATGCATTTTAGAGAAATATCTATGACGATCCTGTGGAACTTGATAAAGATACTAAATGGATAGCAAAAGTAAAAGAATGAATAAGAGGTTCAAATGTACAGGATATGAAATGGGATGAAATGATGGCCAGATTGGAAAACCCCAGGCCCAGATGCAGTACCTAACTTCTGGCTAAAAGTATTAACATACTTACATGATGATTTAGCCATGAATAAGAACTATTTGTATGAACACCCTGAACAGACACCAATTTGGTTAACAACAGGAAAAACAATGCTCCCACTTAAGAGCAAACCTGCATGCTATGCTAAAAACTGTAGATCGATAACTTGCCTTCTGACGACCTATAAGCTATACACTGGATGTGATGCCGACAGAGTTTATAGTCATTTAGAAGCAAACTCAATCATAGCAATAGAACAAAAGGGTAATAAAAGAAAGTCATATGAAACAAAGGATCATTTGTTTTTAAATAAAGTCATAATGGAGAACTGTAAAAAGGGGAAGAATCTAAGTATTGCATGGACAGACTACAAAAAAGAACTTGACACTATCCCACATTCATGGTTAAAAGAGTGCTTAAAAATATATAAGATACACCCTACTCTGATTACATTGCAGCAATCATGAAACAATGGCAATCCACATTTGATTACATTGCATCAACCATGAAACAATGGCAAACCACGTTGTAGCTAAGCCATGATAAAAGACAAATTATTATTCCAGGGATAAAAATCCAAAGGGGTGGTATTTCATGGTGGCTCTTTGTCACCGCTGCTCTTTTGTCTTGCCCTTAACTCATTAAGCTGTCTACTTAACAGATTAGGTCATGGCTACAGTTTGGCACCCAGAAAACAGCTATGAGTAAAGACTTCTCATCTTCCTTTTTTGGATAATGTAAAACTGTATAGATCATCAAATGAGGAACTGAAAGCACATCTGCAAGTGGTCAAAACTTTTTCAGATGATATAAGAATGTCATTTGTTTTTGATAAAAGTGCAAAAGCAACCTTTAAAGCATGAAAGCTGCAGCTCCAAGAAAACATCAGTTTGGGACAGGAATGTGATATAAAAGAACGAGCAAGAGGGATTGTATAAATATGAGTCTATATTAGAACATCGAAGTTTCAACACTTCGAATGTTCTAATATCAACCCCTATTTAGCGAATGCTTACAACATCTTACATGCAGAACAGCGAATTTTTTCCTAGGGAAAAAATTTGCTGTTCCAAAACACATATACACAACACAGCCACAGCAAACAAACAGTAATCCACACACATACACCTAAAATCTTACATCTATCCCTACACTAAACTGTACATACACCATTAACTATCCACTTACCTTAACCCAAACCCTAACACTAAGGTCCGTCACTATCGCACACTCACCTCACCCGCATCCTAACCCTAACTCACCTTCCCCGCCCTCACCCTCATGTCCACACAATCGCACACTAACCTGACCCATGCCCTAACCCTAGCTCACCTAACCCTCACGTCAACACAGTCGCACACATACCTAACCTGCGCCCTAACCCTAACTCACCTAACCCACGCCCAATTGCACTTACCTGAACCCAACCTGTAACTTTCCACCACAGCGCTGAAAATAGTGAAGTGACAGAAACAGACAAATTAATTATTTCCCCTAGGAAAAAATATGTTTTTCTGTAGCTTCGCTATTTTCAGCATTCGCTGAATAGGGGTCGATATTAGAACATTCGAAGTTTTGAAACTTCGATGTTCTAATATAGACCCATAAATATTTGGGAATTGATGAAGGATCAACAATAAAACATAAACAAATGTGAATAAAATTTAGTAAGAAATATTTTAGAAGATTTAAATTCAATCTGAAAACAGCGTTGACATCTGGGAACAAAGTCCAAGCTATAAACCAATTTGATCTCCCTGTCCTAACGTACAGTCTTGGAGTGACTGACTGACCCCAAAAAGTGTTGGATAGGCTGGAAAGGAAAACAAGAAAGATACTTCTTGCTCATCTAATGATTTATAAAAATGAGTGCCTACCAAGACTATATATTCCCCATGCTGAAGTTAGTGTGGGCCTTCTCAAAATTGATTACATGTATAGATCTTCAGTTGTAGGATTGCATACATATCTGCTGACCTTACAAGACCCAAATGTAGTGAAATTTTTACTAAATCAGGAGAATAAGTCTAAGAAGACTTCCCTGGTTAGTTTAGCATAAGCATATCAGCATCAAGTGGGAATGGAAATCAAACCAGAAGTAAATAAAACTCAGACATCAACTGAATGTGCCAAAAAATAAAAGAACAACTATAAGGTAAAGGATCATATAAGAAGACAAATAATGTGGAAAATGCATAAATATAGCTGTAAGTACAGAAATCTCTTGGAACAACCTCATGTTGCTCAGGATCAAATGGAAGAATGGTTAAAAAGATGTCCAAAAGATGAATTGTTAATGTTGGATGCTGAAGATAGGGGACTACATACACTTTGGTTTACAAAATACATTAAACATGTGGGAGAAACAGACAAATGTAGGTTTTGTAAAGCAGAATTGGAAACAGTCTCACATCTTGTTTCTGGATGTGATATACTAATAGCAGCAGGACTGTATACTGAAAGGTATAATAATGTGGCAAGACTGTAGCACTGACAATTGTACAAACATTATAATACTGAAGTAGATAAAAAAACACTGGAAACATGAGCCACAAAGCATTATAGAAAATGAAGCTTATATTACATTGGATGATCCATTACTAACAGTTCAAAAATAGCTGCAAGAAAACCAGATATAGTAGTCCATGAAAAGAAGACAAGAGTAACATTAGTCATTGAAATTGCTATACCCAGTGACTATAGTGCATTGTGTACAAAGAGACACAAAGTCATAAAATACCAGGATATGCAGGCAGAAAGAAGGACAATGTGGAAGGAGGATACCTAGACAGTTCCAATAGTAGTAGTAGGAGCAAAAGGCCTTATAAGAAAAATGTATGACCATACTTAGATATGTTACTGATACATGTAACTCTGTATGAATTGCAGAAGGAGTCATTATTGGACATATTGTGGGTGCTGTGAAGACCACTTCTGGCTAACATCAAACACTGAAGCAATACTAATTTCATGACCTTTAATCATACTTTGACTTAGTAATGCGGTCCATTCCCATCATGGTAATAGAAATCCAAAAGACTCGGAGAAATTAAAAGAAGAGTAAAGCATGAATAGATTATACAGATTTTTTGACTGAATCCCACATTCTTTGACAATGAACTGCTTGTTAATGTATAGTATAACACCATGCATTGACCAATGATATTGCAGTGTTTGTGAAACAGTGGCAAACAACTTTGGAGCTAAACTATGAGAAAAGGCAGATTATCATCCCTGAAGATAAACCATTCAAAGATGGACATTTCAGATTGATTCCTTGTCAACACTTCTATTCTGTCTCCCCCTTAGCCCATTAAAACTGTTTACTTAATAGACTAGGCTATGGTTACAGCTTAAGTTCTTGAAACAAACCTTGTTCAAATATACCTCATCTACTTTATTTGTGGATGATTTATAATGATATAGTTCATTAAATGAGAATATGAAAGCACAGCTACAAATGTTTAAAACCTGTGGGCTTGATAAATGTGCAAAGGAAACATTTATAAAAGGAAAGCTGCAGCATCAAGAAAATATCAAACTGGCACAAGATTGTGATATAAAGGGACTTAAATGGGAGGTGCTTGTAAATATGTGGGAATAGATGAAGTTTGGCAATAAAAAAAAGCTTAGTATGGAATACTTCAGAAGACTAAAGTAATTTGGGAAGCTTCACTGATATCCATGAATACAGTCTAAGCCATAAATCAAATTGCTCTTCCTGTTCAAACTTACAGCTTTGGTGTGATTGATTGACCACAAAGCAACACTGAATTGTTTCAATAAGTGCGTCAAGCTTATCAAATGATATATAAAAATTGGGCTTACCAACATTATATTTCCCTTGCTCTGAAAGAGCTATGAACCTCTTCAAAACTGGTTACAGGTATAAGTTAACAGAAAATGTATGTAAATGTACTTCTCTAAGAAAAGAATGATTGAAATTGCTTGACATTCTAATTATGTTGTCTTTGCAATGTGTGGCAAAGTCATCAAATATCAGGATTTGCTGGCAGAAATTATAATAATGTGTTAGACAGTTCACAGACAGTTCAAACAGTAGTCTGAGCAACAGGACAAATAAGAAAGAATTTACAATTTTACTTAAATATACAAACTTTTTGGAGAAAATTAAAAAAAGTGAAGTTACTAGTTCTTGTACATACAAGGGTGCTGAGGTTAAATGTTTCCAGTATAACCAAGTAGGACATTTATAATCCAGATGTTCATGGAGTTAGGGTTTAGAACAAAAGCCACATGAGGGAGCAGAGAACGGTAGGATGATTGTATTTGGGTTGTACTGAGACTGCATCTACCCAGCGTACCTCAGTGGCCTGTTTACTGTCTTGGTAGTGGGTAAAGAAGCTATTGCTAAGAAGGAGACCGCATGAGACATATCTGTTAACTGAGCTCTTATCGAAAAACAGTACATGACCTGGAAATCCCCTCAGTTATGGCTGTAGGAGGGACGACTTTATAGATGCAATAGGCTATGTTTTATTTCATACAGGAATATAACTAGGGAAGCAAGCAGTTGCCAGATTTTGATGCTATCCTGCCAGATATCCTGATATGAAAATTTTCTGATGATGCAATATCTTGTTTGCATGGTGCTGTATATAGTTATGCATGAAGGCAAGCACATGGGGAGATCCGGCTCTTCTCACACCCTAAAAATAGGCAGAAAATGTAACCATTTCAAGAAAAAAAGCATAATAGTAATAATAAGCCTGAAATGGAGCAACAGAAGTCAAGTTAATGTGTTTCTCCTGATGTGGGCCTCTTCAGAACAAAAGGGCAGTTGTTATAAGTAAAGCTAAATGTAAAAGAGAGGGCTGTAGCAGATACACCTGTCAAACCCACCTTACAAAAGTTGAGGGTGGGCGACAAGGGGACTTCAATGTCTCCTGGGCAGAGGGAGTCTGCATACTCAGATGTTTAAGTTTAAGAGTCTAAAACTGGATAACAATTATTTCAAACACTGTATTAACATCTGACAAGTTCCAAAAAGTAAAACAAAATGTGGAATTATCTGAATGGAACTTCACCCAATTCTCAAGGAGCTTTTGGAACTTTTTAGCAATATTGGCCTAAAGGTAATGGAAATCTTTGTGCATGACAATGACTGGCAGTTGGCTAAATTTCACAAAGAGATCACACAAAGAATTGGAGCCCTGACTGATGATCTTTTGTCTGAGTCTCACAAAACACAGTATGAATTTATGTATAACAGGTCAGAGAAACAACTGTCAGTGATTAAAGCTAGGAAGGAAAGTGAGTTATAGAGGGATAAGTATGAATGTAAAGAAAATAATGCTTATCCTGTACCAACTTTTTCTGTGCATCATTACCATGACAACAAGTCAAACGATGCTCATATACTCAATTATTATGACTGGGTTTATCATGACAATATGACTAAAGAAGTTGTGGTTAGTGATGAAAATGTTGACTTTAATGACACAAAAGAATGCCATTAAGAAGGTCAGCAAGAATAGCCATTCAGAGAACCAACAACCTGAACACCTATACAATACCACAATGTGCAATGAGGAAATGACAAGGGTGTCCAGACAATGGAAAGATGGGATGGAATTAATTAGTCTGACTAATGAGTTCATGGATTTTGACTTTATTGACTGGTTTGACGGACATGATACAAGTATAAGTAATAAATCTTGTGGTACCACACAAGAAAAGACTACATGCTTATCTGACTTTTGATACTCCCCACTTATGTGCCAACAGAGCTTGTGGTATGAGAAGGGTATTCCATATTTACAAAAACACCAGTCTGACCATTACTGATAGAAATTTTAATTTGTTAGAAGGGGTTTCAGTTTTTTGCCTGCTCACCCTTTATAGTTTTCCTTAAGTTATTAGAAAATTGAAACTGCAATTAACATTTGAGAGACACGCTACTGACAAGAGAAGGTATGTATGAATCCATATTTTATCAAGATGGTGTACTTATAATCCACACCTCCACCTTACCTTATAGGTATCGAAATCCCTCTGTGAGAATGAATTTAGAACTCTTAAGCACGTGCACACAGAGTTTTACAATTTGACAGCTGTAGAAATGACAGTGTTAAAGGATGTTATGAAATCTGACGAAGGGGGTATAGTGTTTTTTATGGATACAACTGATTACTGTAGCAAGATGTTTATGATCCTGACAAATGAGAACATGTACAAACTGGTTTCTAGAAAGAACATTTTTACATCTTATGCTCATATCAATGATTTTTTGAATGATTTGCTGTTAGACTAAGGGCTTACATTTGATGAATTTAATTTTCTGATGGTCAAGAAACTACTGATTCCTGCTATTTTCAGTATCTTGAAAGTACGCAAGGACAGATGTTGCAGTGAATGATCTATGACTTAACCCTTGGCCATTCTTGTGGACACTAATCTTAAACAAATTTTTGATGAGATGAAGTACATTTTAACAGACTTTTGGTATCCTTTTAAGTTTATTACATGAATGTGAGTTTTGTAATACAAGCCATTTGGTAAGCTGAGATAGTAAAGATCTTTTCACTGTTATCCCCAGGATACAGGGCTGGAATGGTATGGTGAAGCAACTTTTACCTCTGTCTTGCTGACTCCCCATGTGCTTGCACTTTTACATGATTTTGTGGATACTGTACTTATAATTTTATTCATTTTGAAGGTGAGTATAACAAGCAATGTTCCTGGGTGGCTATGGGTGAGGCGGCAGCACCTATTTCTTCCAATACAGTACTGTGGCACTGGTGGGAAAAAATGGTGTTTAACATTAAATATGTGAAATATATGAAAGTATGTGCTCACTTTCTGGACAGTGGGCTAGATTCCAAAAAAGTTGATCTCAGTGAGACTCTGCCTTTATTCTGAAGTCCATGCTCTCAGTTTACGTGAATTATTAAATCTATAATAAAAATGTTTGACAAGACAGGCACAAAATGGAGTGAGTTGAAAAAGCAGGTTAATGCCTGTAATCAGGTAAATTCTGTGGTTATTTTTTATGTGAGATCCATTAAAGATGTGGTTACAAATACTGAAGCACAATTCTTACTGATGAATTTTGGGAGATTTTGGGCAATGGCTTATACTGGGAGGCCAGATTCCAAAATATCTGCTCTCGGCCTGCTCTCGGTGTAAAAATTCACTTACACTAAAATCAAGTCTTTTGGAATATGGTACAATATATTTATTATTTGTACAGGGGAGGCAGATAACTTGTAAGCTTGTTGATTATTTCAGAAATACTTAAAAATGTTTGAAGTCTGTGACACACAGTGACCCATTGAAGATGAACTTTTTAAATGTTTTAATTTCTACAGATGAAGAGAATGTATACTACAAGGTAACCCTCTGAAGTGTCCAGACCCACTAGAGCGAGTCTCAAAATGCAGAAAGAATGTAATTACATATACCAAGCACAAGATGCTGTTTCTTAGAACAGTCACTTTTATCTGAGGTATGGCAGTCTTGGAGTTGATATATATATATATATATATATATATATATATATATATATATATATATATATATATATATATATATGGTTCCCATTCAGAAGCCTGAAACATCATAAGCCTGAAAATCAAAATCCTGAAACCAAAAGCCTGAAAATTCAGAATCCTGAAAACTCAAAATCCTGAAAGCCCAAAATCCTGAAAGACCAAAATCCTGAAACTCAAAATCCTGAAAACACAAAATAGACATACTGATGTCATTGTGGCTTTGCTATTGTTAGCCCTGTGGTGTTAGGTCATGCGTTGGGGTCAGGTAAGTGTGCGGTTGGTTTTATTATAGGGTTAGTGTCGGGTTAAGTGAGTTAGAGTTAGGGCAGGTTAGGCATGTATGCAATAGTGACAAATATTGGGGTTAGGCGGTTTAAGTGAGTTAGGTTTAGGGCTGGTCAGGTGAGTGTGCGATAGTGACGGACCTTAGGGTTAGGGTTAGGGTCGGGGTCAGTTGGTAGATATTAGTGTCTTTATAGTGACATATTAGCATTATTTGTGTTTTCAGGATTTTGAGTTTCAGGATTTTGGTCTTTCAGGATTTTGGGCTTTCAGGATTTTGAGTTTTCAGGATTCTGAATTTTCAGGCTTTTGGTTTCAGGATTTTGATTTTCAGGCTTATGATGTTTCAGGCTTCTGAATGGGAACCATATATATATATATATATATATATATATATATATATATATATATATATATATATATGTATAAGTTCACAAGTGTGTGGAGGGCTTTCCCACAATATATATATATAAGTTCACTAGTGTGTGGAGGGCTTGCCCACACATTGGGTGGGGGGGGGGGGTGCAGGAGTTGCTGGCCCCCCTGCTAAAAGAAGTTTCAAGGAGAAGAACAATTTTCAAGATTCACTCTTCTCCTATGTTTTCAATCTTTTTTTTTTGGCTTGTTTGTTTGTTGTCACTCAGCATTTTGAATGCCGACATTTCAACAGGGAACCATATTACAAATCTACTAATTAAAGGAAGACAACATTCAGCAATAAGTATTTACAAATGTCTAGGATTTTTAGACTTGTAACCTGTGATGAAGAATTTTAGAATGAGTTGGTTGAGCTTAAGAAAATGTTGATTGTGAGGGGAATACCTCATTGCGATGTTAGATGAAACTGAGAATGAGATTCTAAATTAAAGTGACAATCAATATCAACCTATAATAAAAATATTTGAGAAGGTAGGCACAGAATGGGGTGAATTGAAAAAGCATGTTAATGCCAGTGATTGAGTAAATTCTGTAGTTGTTTCTTAAGGAGCACATCTGGGATCCATTAAAGATATGGTCAAAAAAATTGGAGCATAGTTCATACTGATGAACTGTGGGAGATTTTGGGCAATTATCCCACTTTTGCATACAAAAAGAATTTTAATGTGAAACAGATCCTTGAAAGTAACAAAAACAGTATGGATAAAAATGAGGGTAAAATGGTCGTGTGTGAAATGTATGTTGTTGCTGTTTGTCTTTTCGGGTTTTCCCGGTTAGGGGTCGCCACAGCGGAACTCCGGTTGGCTAATGATTGGCAGTCTATTTTTATGTTGCCAAGTTGCCAGCCCAACACCCAACCTTCAGTGAAGGAATGCCCATTCACGCATGTCTTTCGGAGGCCACTCGACCGTGGGGAGGACATGCAGACTCCACACAGAAGGCACTCCAGCCAAGAATCGAACAGGAGAACCTCTTGCTGTGAGGTAACAATGCTACCGCTGTACCACCGTGTGTGAAATGTATAAGGTATGTAAATACATTAATGATTCAATTTTGGCAAATGTCAAGTGTCCCTTTGATTGCAATACAAAAGGGGTAGTATAAATTAAAACATGTCTTTACTGTAAACATTTTTACGCAGGAAAAACACAGACAAGTTTTAACAGATGAATTTTGGAACACTTGAGAGATATCAAATTTAACAGATAATCCTGTGGCCTTAGTGAAGCATGCAGTGTCATGTAAGACAATTAAATATATATGTTTTTTTTGTTTGTTTTGCAGTATGTCTGACAAAAGTTAGGGGAGACTGTAAGTTATTATTGGATCAGAGGGAATTAAAATAGCAGATCAGGTTTAATGCTATGAGTTCTGCTCTCACTAATGTGGCATCAATTAACAGTGTCCTAAAGTTCAGAGTGGTTAGACTGTAGTCTGTTGGTTTAACCTTTTTTGATGCCATGCTATTAATTCTAACTTCATTTTTTAAAATATTGTTTTAATTTAATTTTCATTTGTCTTTCATTTTAATGTTAAAATATTGTAAAATGTTATATGTTTATATGTGTGTAATTCTAATGTAACCATGTTTTATTACTAGTGATTGACCTGTTTTATCCCATGATCTTTAATGTATTTATTAATGTACTTGTGATATGAATGTTAGTTCTGATGAAGTGCTGATATGAGGAAGAAAGAGCTTGACTCTGTTTTGAGAATACATATTTTTGATTGCTGGTTCATCATTTCAGCTTTGCGATTCTTTGATGATTGCTGCCTATAGCTATGCATGAAGGAAAGCACATGGGGCAGATAACATCTTTTCTCACACCCTGAAAATAGGCTGTGGATGTAAATATTTCAGGAAATAAAGCAAGCTAATAATAGCAAGCCTGAAATGGAGCAACAAGGGTCAAGTTACTGTGTTTCTTCTGAAAAAGTCCTCTTTAGTGAAAGGGACAGTTGGCACAAATAAAGCTGTACCTGAGTCACAGTTGTCAAAAGATGATAGACTTCCTATGAAATGGGAATGAGGAAGGATGACAAAGAGAGGGCTGCAGCAGATATATCTGGCAAGCCCACCTTACAAGACTCGGATTGAGTCAAGTAAACATCTGAGTCTCAAGGCCAGAATAAATCTGCATATTGGGATAAAGGTGTTGTAAAAATAAGCCAGCCAGAAGGTGGCTAGAGGGGAAGTGATGCAGCAGTTCCTAGTGCCAAGGGTCTACTGTCAGAAGCTCCACACCAATGTCCATTATGTTACTTTATCAGATCTGCAATGCATGAAAAAAAAGGCTTACAAAAGCTTTTATTGTCCTGTTCTTGCAAAGGACATGACAGAGTACTGTAATTAGGGTGAGAAGTCCACTAAGGTAGTCAAGGTAGAATACAAAGCTAGGGTTGCTTTAGTGCATTTGCTTGCCTTTGAAGAAGCATTTCAGATGGTAGCTATAGGGATTATAGGGCATCTTAATACCCAAAAGCACCACAGGAAGAATAAGGAGGACATTTATAATCAAGTCAATATGCCCCTGGGTGAGTTCAGTGTTGTCAGACAGACCTCTTAGACTAATGAGGTGAAATGCCACTTTGTTCAGGGTAACAGAAAGGCTTAGGAGAGTGATTACCTCATTCATGCTCATGATGATAATAAAATAAGCAGCTGTACACTATGGTGCATCCATTGCATTAAGTTAAGCCACCATATTTGTATGCTAAGGATGAAGTTTAATTTACAAACCTCTCAACTGTCCAGATTTTTGCAAAATCTCCACATCTTTCACTCATATTTTGTCATTTCTCATAAAATATGTGGCTTTCTGACAAATCATTGGGATGATCTGAGGATCGACGTCATTAAATAATAACATACGTTTGAGGTTCAGACTTCATATTCTTCAGAAAAATACATGCTAAGGCAAATCATAGTTTCAGACTTCATATTCTTCAGAAAAATGCATGCTAATACAAATAGTGTTATTGTATTAACTTTCTAAGTTTATAAGAACAATATTTATAATCTGTCCCTATTTTTGGGTATTTGTCCCCCCATTATGTCAGGCTTTGTCCAGATTTCTTGAGCTAAGATGTTAAGAGGTATGTTAATTTGTCTAGGCATAGAAATCTTCCTGAAGGTTGTCAGTGCATTCTTATGGAGAAATCTGCTGCCTTCTGTTGTGATAGCTGCAGTAAAAAGAAGGGCAAACGTTTAAAAGTAGAGTTGAAAACATCTAACTTACTATCTAGTCTTAAAAAAATAAATAAAGAGGTGTTCCCTAGGGGAAAAACATGTTTCTCTTTACCAGCACCTCCAGAGGTGTTCTGCCTTCCCAGGCAGACTGCCCTCTCCACTTAGAGAAACTAAGGCTGCATGTTTATGTTGGAAGGCAAGACAAGTGATAACTTTGATGTGTAAAAAGGATATCATATGGTAGAATTACTCTAAAGGCAGAGATATTTTCAAGGCAGTCAGCTTTATAGAATCCATTTTATTATGCTCACCTGAACACCCAGCCTTATGTGTGATTCCTCATATTGTTGGGTAGAATAATAAGATAGCTTAGTGAATAGATGGTTGTGGCCTTTCATATCTGTCCATGTAAGCTGATTATATTCATTGAGCTACATGAATGCTATAGGAAAGGAAAAGTGAATCTGCAACAGTACTGGAACTAGGATGGGATGAAGGGAAGGAGGCAACTGCCCTGGGTGCAAACTGTCAAAGGGTGTTACAGGCAGGTCTATATCAGCATATTGAAAATTTAATAGTTTGAATCACAAAATATCGAACTGAAATGATCGAACTATTACATTTTTGAATGCCGATATAAAAAAACAAAAAAAAACAAACAAAAAAACCCTGAAGGGTGTAGGCAGGGGGGCAAGCCCCCCTGCACCCCCACACCCTCCATTACTTAAATATACCAACTCCGAGACTGCACTACATTGAGATTTCCATTTACCCTTTCCATGTTCTACACTTTCAGCATTCTCGCGTCAACAATATCACATTCGATATTGTCAATGTTCGAGATGCTGATAGGAACCCATTACAGGCAGTGCAAAAGAACAGCTGCAGAAATTAATCACTCCAGCAGCCTCAATATCAGCAATAACTACTGAAATGCACGTGCTTAAGTATTTTCAAGCTTAAATGTAGCTATGTTCTTAAATTTGGAAGGACTATTTTCTTTTTTGGAGGCTCACAAGTCTGGGAACTGCCAAGTGTATCAAATAACTTGGCTACAGCTCTGATTTGCAGCTCTAAAGCATGGAATGTAATAGAAGGTAGTGGAAAGCAAACTGTTTTCACAGTCTGTAAGGTTCAACTACCAACTCACATGCTGTTAACATTTATCAGGAAAGAAGGCATTTGATTCTCTTAGTTGGTCATACTTACAAAAAATCTTTAAAGAATTTAACTTTACTTCAGATTTCACTTAACTGAGATTAAATATTTGTAGTGATTCTAAAGCATTTGTTAAGATTGGTTCATGTCTATCATCCCCAGTAAAAATTCATAAGGGAACTAGACAAGGTTGCCCTCCATCTCCATTATTTTTCACTTTATCAGTGGAACCTTTTGCTTCATTTATTAGAAATAACCCAAAATATCAAAGGATTTCAAGTTAATGAGGGATACTGTCCAAAAGTTAAACTTTTTACTAATGATATTCTACTAACATCCAGTGACATAGAAAGCTCTTTACAACATATCATAAATGCCATAACTCTATTTGGAAAAATCTCAGGGCTCAGTTTTAATCAAAGTAAAACCAAAACACTTTTAATCAATAAGAAAATGCATAGCAATTTGCAAAAATACAATAGATTAAACTGGGGAAAATGATAAGATAGATCATCTAGCAATAAGTATTAATAATAAGTGGAATAAGACTATTAAATTTAACTTCACTGACCGAGTAGCTATAATCAGTGACTTGACTAAAAAGTGGAACAAAATGTTTTTCACCATGGAAAACAGACTTTCATTAATAAAAATGATTTTTTTGCCCAAGATTGTACTTTACATACTACATACAATCATTAATTTTATTTCCTCCTAAAAAAATTCTTTAAACAAATAGATTCCCTATTACTAACTTTTTTTTGCTTCCCAAAGAAACCAAGAATAGCCTATAAATGGCATGTTAGAGCCTGGGACCGCAATGGGATTGGCTTTTCCAACATAGAATTATATTCCAAATCTGTTATTATTAACATAATACTACACTGGATTTCATCCATATACACCTCTAGCTGGAAACAACTACATGAAATACATATAACCTCCTCTGAGAACTCAGAAACCCAGTTTAAGGAAACCTTTGGAATTAACAAAATATTCTGGATACTCCATGAATATTGCCTATATAATAAGAAATTTAGCCACTTCTCACATAATATAAACCAAATATTTTATATTTTCAAAAATATAATTGACAACAATTATAGTTTAAAGAACACCTTTTTCATTACATTTCCCATAGCTTATACACCAGATTACCTAGATACCTTCAATATCAATAAGATGCGGAATCTTAAAGAGAATAATCTAAAGTCTTGGTACCAGTTTATGGACAATAAGAACATCCAACCAATGAACTTTCTCTTAGCCAGATATAATGTCTGTCAAGATAATTGACCCTGTAATCAATCTTTAAGCCAGTTTGTTGAAAATAAAGTGAGAGTGTCAATAAATCTGGAAACTGATATTATACCAAGATTGATACTACTATTCATATGGCGTAGTTCGATGAACATTGAACATAAATTAAGCATATCACCTGTATATAAAATCCTACGAGAAGACTTGATTACTTTTGACCCAGCTTTTTGAATTAGTCCATAAAGATTAATGGTGAACCTTTATCTAACAATAATAAGAAACAGTTATTAAATGCAATAAAAAATACTTCATCATCTTTATATTGGACACTATATACCTGGAGATTTATTCGTAGAAGGTTTTACACTCCACACAGAATTGATCTTACAACCAAGAGTAACGAAAGCAAATGCTGGAGGTATGGTGATATTCTTGAAGCCAACTGGGTTCATATGTTCATCGAATGTAAAACTCTCACACAATATTGGAGTGATTTTAGAAATTTCACAAAAGCCCTGTGGTCTGATAACTGTCACATTACTAGCTCTTTAATATTATTCAATGTTCTTACCCCGAGTGTAATTCCTAGACATCAGTTACTTTTTCTTTGGTTAATTCTTGCTATTGCTCAAAAAAGAATTCCATTGAACTGGAAAAATAAGCAAGATCTTATGTTTACTGAGTTTATTTCAATAGCAAAATCTGTATGTAAAAAGGAAATGTAAACTATTTATCAGAGATCATCAAATGTAACACACAAAAGACTAGATTGGCAAAAATTGGAAAGATTGTTAGATAAATATTGATTACCTTTCTTGGATAAAGCAAATGTTTATCATGGATGTTTGTATATAGTGTAAATAGTTATTATGTTTTATATTGTTTATTTCTAATACTTTATGTCCATGTTCACTAACAAAATTTAATAAAAATGTTTTTTGGAAAAAAAAGGAGAGAACTAGCTTTACAGTGTAGTCTGGATAAAATGGGGGGGGGGGTAAGAATGGATAAGGGACAGAAAGGATTAGGAGCAGAAAGCCAGACAACAACTGTGAATCAAGCAACATAGATGAAAATACAGGCTGGTAGGGAAAATTCCCCTTTTTCCTTGAAGGAGTTCTGTATCAGCATTTCTTCCCACACCCATCCACGCATAAATGCAAGGGCAGCAAGGGAGAATATATATTAAGTCTGATGTCAAGCAGAGTGCAAGGCAGTAAAGAATAGACCAGGGACATTAAGGCCCCATTTTCATACCAATAGGTCAAGTCAGCAATTTCTGTTCTCTTTTATTTATTTAGTTATTAATTATTTTTTTATTTTTATACCAATGAATTTTTTTTTAGATTTTTACTTTCCTAAATGGGAGTTGTTAAAGAGTAATGTAACACTCATGTAAGGGAGATGAGTAAAAGTACAAAAAAGTTTAATAGAGTCAGGCATATGACTTCTTAGCCCATCGTCTGCATAGAGAGAATTGCACTGAGGTGATCTGCATAGAGAGAATTGCACTGAGGTGAAGGTAATGTGACTCTTTAGCTAGGCCCCCTCTGTAATTCTGCACATGTTGCGACAAACTGTAGGCTGGTGATTCCTGCAGGTAATCTGCACAAAGGGTTAAGCATAAGGAATTTTTGATAAGGGTCTTATGTCATCATTAAAATCTACATTGGATAGATTAATTTCAGTGTTTGCTTTAGACCATTCCATCTCATGTACATCTGCTGAAACCGACTGCAATGAATAAAGGCTTATTTGACATAGTAAATATGTGAATATATGAATATGGCCTTTTTACTCCATTTCTGAGTGATTAGTGTGCTCACAAAGTTTATGTTTATTATATATATAGTGTGTGTGTGTGTGTGTGTGTGTGTGTGTGTGTGTGTGTGTGTGTGTGTGTGTTGGCGTTATATGTGCAAGTGTAAAATGTGATGTTTAATGATATTACGTGGTATACTGTGGAGGATAAATTTGTTCAAAACACAGAGGAAGTTCCTCTACTCTTTTTTTTGTTAAGTGACATGGGAATATTCCTATCCATCTGAGCTACCAAAACCTCTGTTGGGTGGGACCATAGTTTTTACCTCCTGCCAATTATTAAACAAAATATCATCTCATCAGCGCTGGAAAATTACTACAAGCAACAATAACTGATATGGGAGTAAGGACCACAGACTTTTCAACTTTCAGTATCTAAGGCAAGTACAATATCTGATTAGCTATAATAAATAATTATTATGGTTGAAAAGGATAATTTGAGTTTGAATTAGATGCAATGAAGAAAACCATTTTCATTGTTTGAATAAGGTTAATGAGATGTAACATAGTATCACTGTTTGAATATTAAGGATACTGAGATGTAACATAGTATCACTGTTTGAATATTAAGGATACTGAGATGTAACATAGTATCACTGTTTGAATATTAAGGACAATGAGATGTAACATAGTATCATTGTTTGAATATTAAGGATAATGCGATGTAACATAGTATCACTGTTTGAATATTAAGGATAACGAGATGTAACATAGTATCATTGGTTGAATATTAAGGATAATGAGATGTAACATAGTATCACTGTTTGAATATTAAGGATAACGAGATGTAACATAGTATCACTGTTTGAATATTAAGGATAATGAGATGTAACATAGTATCATTGTTTGAATATTAAGGTAATGAGATGTAACAGTATCATTGTTTGAATATTAAGGATAATGAGATGTAACATAGTATCATTGTTTGAATATTAAGGATAATGAGATGTAACATAGTATCACTGTTTGAATATTAAGGATAATGAGATGTAACATAGTATCATTGTTTGAATATTAAGGATAATGAGATGTAACATAGTATCATTGTTTGAATATTAAGGATAATGAGATGTAACATAGTATCATTGTTTGAATATTAAGGATAATGAGATGTAACATAGTAGTGCAGGAGTTAAGCATTCACACTCAGTGGCAAAAGTTTAGTGTTTCACAACTATCCTGGTATGAAGGTTCTAGATCAGGAGAAGAAATAGGGTGTGTATCAAGTGCTTACTGATGGAAGAAGGAATTAAGGCTATTGTGTTGTAATTACTACTTCCACTGGAGGATTTTGAATGCTTGCTAACATTACAACAAGAGAATGCAGCAGACCTCACTATGTTACTGGGTTATATATTACATCTGACACACCTGATCTTCATGAGGAGAAAGGAATTATTTTTTCCTTGGAAAAAGGCAATGGTAAATATAAGGCATTGTGAAAAATAAAATCCTTATAGCCAGCAGGAAAGCATTTAACTTTCCCATCCTGAAATGTTATTCATTGAAGCAATATAAGACAACAAAGAATGTTGGGTGGGACCATAGTTTTTACCTCCTGCCAATTATTAAACAAAATATCATCTCATCAGCCCTGGAAAATTACTACAAGCAACAATAACTGATATGGGAGTAAGGACCACAGACTTTTCAACTTTCAGTATCTAAGGCAAGTACAATATCTGATTAGCTATAATAAATAATTGTTATGGTTGAAAAGGATAATTTGAGTTTGAATTAGATGCAATGAAGAAAACCATTTTCATTGTTTGAATACGGTTAATGAGATGTAACATAGTATCACTGTTTGAATATTAAGGATACTGAGATGTAACATAGTATCACTGTTTGAATATTAAGGATACTGAGATGTAACATAGTATCACTGTTTGAATATTAAGGACAATGAGATGTAACATAGTATCATTGTTTGAATATTAAGGATAATGCGATGTAACATAGTATCACTGTTTGAATATTGAGGATAACGAGATGTAACATAGTATCATTGGTTGAATATTAAGGATAATGAGATGTAACATAGTATCACTGTTTGAATATTAAGGATAACGAGATGTAACATAGTATCACTGTTTGAATATTAAGGATAATGAGATGTAACATAGTATCATTGTTTGAATATTAAGGATAATGAGATGTAACAGTATCATTGTTTGAATATTAAGGATAATGAGATGTAACATAGTATCATTGTTTGAATATTAAGGATAATGAGATGTAACATAGTATCACTGTTTGAATATTAAGGATAATGAGATGTAACATAGTATCATTGTTTGAATATTAAGGATAATGAGATGTAACATAGTATCATTGTTTGAATATTAAGGATAATGAGATGTAACATAGTATCACTGTTTGAATATTAAGGATAATGAGATGTAACATAGTATCATTGTTTGAATATTAAGGACAATGAGATGTAACATAGTATCATTGTTTGGATATTAAGGATAATGAGATGTAACATAGTATCATTGTTTGAATATTAAGGATAATGAGATGTAACATAGTAGTGTAGGAGTTAAGCATTCACACTCAGTGGCAGAAGTTTAGGGTTTCACAACTATCCTGGTATGAAGGTTCTAGATCAGGAGAAGAAATAGGGTGTGTATCAAGTGCTTACTGATGGAAGAAGGAATTAAGGCTATTGTGTTGTAATTACTACTCCCACTGGAGGATTTTGAATGCTTGCTAACATTACAACAAGAGAATGCAGCAGACCTCACTATGTTACTGGGTTATATATTACATCTGACACACCTAATCTTCATGAGGAGAAAGGAATTATTTTTTCCTTGGAAAAAGGCAATGGTAAATATAAGGCATTGTGAAAAATAAAATCCTTATAGCCAGCAGGAAAGCATTTAACTTTCCCATCCTAAAATGTTATCCATTGAAGCAATATAAGACAACAAAGAATGGTCAATAAATCAGGGTAATTAGATGCTGGGAAAAAAGATGCACCAAAAACTGATTTGCTGTGCTATTACATTGTTATACTGTTACAATTATATCCTAATAAACTGTTTGATAACATCCGTAACTGTTTAATTAGACTGCATGAAGTTAAGATAAGCATACTTTAGACTCTAAATGCTTTTACAGAAAGCACAAATATATTCCACATGAACATTTAACAAATGCATGTGATTATTATTTATAAATATACAAATCATCTTACTCATTGATAGGTATATGGCAATAGTTTGCACTTATTGAATCGGGTATTAATTGAATCAAATATTTTCAGCAGTTCTGTGTATGGCTGGTATTCAGTTATTGGCACTTGCAAAAGGTGGAAAGAAAATAATATGTTAATTTCCTTGTTTGTTTGCCTTGTTGATAAAGGAAATTTATACAATATGCATTGTATACAATGGTTATGAAACAAAATAAAAGAAATTGGCAGAAAGAAAAGTAATACACAGTCCAGGAAGTCTGCTTTATCTCATTCTTCCTTGGTTTGAGTAGTGACTCCTAGTCCATATGTTGTTAAGGATGTTAGCATTTATTTAAATAGTATGTGACTTTTTTCAACTGAACCGAAACAGCATAGGAGCAATATTTAATGACTGCTGCTATCACTAAATAGTTTTAACATAGTGGAACTGCAATGTCTAGCAGTCACACATACAAAAAAAAAACAGAATATATATTTTTTTAGTTCCAAAGGAGTAAAATCATTTGCATTATCTGGCAAAATCCATTACATCATGGATCTCTGCAGGGATTTCATAAAATATTTTATGCTCCCTCCCATGCAGTATAATTTTTATTAGTCTGCAGCAACCTCTTTAATTTGAACCTAGTGATATTACAGAAAAGAAGTACCCAAAATTTCATTTCTTTCTGGCTGTTATTCACTTGGAGGGGTTTTATAGTGCAGTTTTATTAGTGTAGTATTTCTACTGTTGATTTTTCTAATAATGAAAAAAAGGTTATTAAAAAGGGTGTTTTGCCCATGGCAAGACAGAGTCTTACACTAATATTTGCTTTTCTGAATGATATTGAAAATCTGCTGGACAAAGCAAATATACAACAATGGGCATGTTTTACTAACACAAAAGGCATCAAGAAAATTGAAGTTTCTAGAATAGCATAGCCCATTGTGTACTGGGCAACTTCACATGTCTTTGTAGTAAATCTTTAAAATATTTTTCTGTAAGTAATATTCCTTAGCTTCAAATGAGAATGAAATGAAACAAAGAAATCATTCAGCATTGTACGAAAAGTCAAAAACATATTAAATCTTTTACATGCAGGTTGCTGAAGATTAGGCCCAATATATTTTATAATATTTCAAATACAAATTTCATACCATGGTTTACAGGTTCATATGTATATACTGGGCTAACAACCACCAGAGCCTTTATAAGGCAAGCTGTGCAATCCAAACCAATTGTGTCCCTGTGTATCATGATCATTTATTAGGAGGGGTATGTTAGGCAGTTTCTAGAGGTTATATGGAGAGGAGTATGTTAGATTGGGCATTACTGTCTCTGTCTGTCAGAGACATGGGGACCAAATCCAGGGTAAATTTTCAATTTCCCATTCAGTGATCAAGGTTATGCTTAAATAGGGTTTGGGATGGTCTCTGCTTCAAATGGATGGGCAGTCTGTTTCAGAGCATCGGGATCTTCTGAGAGAAATATCTGTCTCACCAACATGTCTTATTGATGTCACAAGCAAAATTTAAATCCTTGGATCTAACAGTTCTGATGCTGTTCATTTTGCAAATGTGCAAAAATTACATCAGTATTGGATCCCAGAACATCTTGTATGGCAGGCATTGTTCACTTTTCAGTAACCTGTACGAAACAGATTATAGATTTATGGTGGTCTATATAAGACAATGTGTTGATTTCCTGGATTCTCCTGGTAAGGAACCTTTATCGGCATTCCAACTGTTGCATATGTATGGTCAGGTCCATGCCAAAGGCAGCATTATACTCAATGATGGATCTGATAAGGGCCAAATAAACTGGCACTATGACTTCCTTGGACCTGGATGCCATGCTCTTACTTATAAGTTGGGAGATTTAGAATGATTTTCATACTAGCTTGGACACATGTTGGTCAAAGGCCAGATTACTGTCTACATATGCTTCCAGATCCCTGACTACTGAGTCAACTCTTTGGGGTGTCTTATCAATGGAGTAATTAGCGTTGGTGGTAGGTTTCTACAAAAGGCACTGTAATGCATTTTTTGGCAATGAGTTTTAATCCATAACTTTGGCATCAGTCATCTGTCTGTGTTAAACCCCCTTGTAAGATGTTTTTGTCATGGGGAGTCTAGGATAGCTCCCAATTTGCAGTTATCAGATAACTTGTTCAGCCAAAGTCCCTTTACACTAGCCTTTATCTCCAAGAAGTAAATGCCAAGTAGGAACAGTCCCAGCATGGAGCCCTGAGGTAACCAGCTGATGACTGGTCTCAAAGTGGAGGTAGTATCATCTGTCCTGAATTCCTGGTTCCTATTTGTGAGCCAGCTGACAATACAATGAATTATATAGGGGTTTATGCCCAGTTCAGTGACTTATGTTTTTGACCTTTGTAAGTGTCACCAGGACTTGGATCCTGTTTATAGCTGGGGGGGTTGTGCTAGTAGGTATTTCATGGGAGGAGACAGGGAGGGGAGGTGAGTGGGGGGGTGAAGTGTGCACTGAATCTGTCAGCCAATAAAGTCACTATACTGTATAACTCAGCTCATTAAAGGTGGCACCATTATACACCAGTTCGGGGTAAAGATGTTTTGCTAGCTTTGAAGTTTTGGACATAGCTGTAGATGTCCTTGGGGTTATCTTTAGCCTTTGAGGCTATCTTGACCTTGTAATTGACCTTGTTGGACTTAATTTGCCCTCTTAGTTTGCTATTTCCTTTTGTTATATGCTCTATTAATGTTAGGATTCAACCAATGTGGTTTGTTTTTAGAGTTTGTTTTGGGCTGACTTCTAATAGGTACATCAGCCTCTATAGAGCCATTTACATGGTTGAATAAGGTCTCTGTGATCAAATCCACATAGACTGCTGTGAATGGGATTGAAAGGGGCACTGAATTTTAACAAACTATCACTCAGTAGGATGGAGTTTGCTTTGGAATACTTCCTGACTGTTTCAGGGTTTGCTGGCATTACTGAGGTGATTTTTTTTTCAAAGGAGGCAGCCCTGTAGTCCAAATTCACCAGTGAGGATGTTACATGCAGCACTCTCAGACATTAGTGAGTACCATGTCCAGTAGGTTTGAACCTCTGGTGAGTGTGCACACTATCTAGCCAAGGGTTTTTCCATTAATAAAGTCCAGGATGCATTATACCTGTTAGTACGAGAAGGTATATGCTTCCCAGTCTATGAAGGGGTAGTTAAAGTCTCTCATAAATAGGGTCTTTGGCTAAATGGTGAGTGTCTCCAGTAGGTTTAGGTATGAGCTATGAGATTTTAAGGACATAGATGGTGACCTATAGCTTACTAGGATATGGTATGGGACTTTGTCTATGGTGATTTGCATGTGGATAAATGCCAAGACATCAACCTGTTTAACCAATGTAGACTTATGCATGTTGCTAATATAGTTTGAGACTCCTCCACCTTTTATCCCTGTCTGTGTAGCTGATGGTATAAATGAGTAAAACACACTAAAGCACTGCACTGTTGGAGTCATTTCTGCAGATTTAAACAATGTCTCAGTAATGGCAGAGATGTCTGTATTCTACAGAGTGAGGAGAGCCTGTAGGGTGTGGAGTTTCTTGTTTAGGCTCCTAGAGCTGAGCAGTAACACCTTTAGGTTTCTTTTTTATTTGCTATGTCAGTCGATGCATCAATTTAGCATTGCCCAAAAATGGTTCTAAGGGAGAGATTAATGTTTTAGACAATATTCAGAAGTCTTGGAGAGACAGCTGCAGACCTTCCTTTGCAAAGCAACTTGGTTTATTAACCATGTCCTCCCATGTTGACAAATATTGAATCCCCCGGGAAAAATACCAGAAACTAAGAAAATTATTGAAGTGAATCATCTTTTGTTCATACTGTAGCATTACCCTTGATGAAGGTAGAATGCCACTCAATGTAAGGTACATACCTGTTTGAGACACATATTCAGAAAGATTAACAGTGTCTCTCTTCATATAATCCAGGGAAGTACATCTCATGTCATTAATGCCCACATAAAATATGATAGAATCATACTACCACCTGTGGTGCAGTGACTTGAGTGCTACCTGTCTTAGACAATCCTGGCTCTGGATAAGCAATGAACCAGTATCTTCTTGTTGAGATTAATGAGTTGGACACCTGTGTGTCATACAATGGAATCCCCTATGACAAGAGTTATGGGTAATCTGTTTGCTTGTCTTATGTGATTTGCTCTGTGTCTCCATTGCATGTGAGATGTTTGGTATTGCTTTTGGTGAGTGCTTTAGAGATTACTGAAGATTGGCATCGCTGTTTATAGGCTTAGGAGGTCTTATGAGGTTTGGGAAGATTGATTTTTAGTGCATAAGCAGAAGTTGCTCTGTGTGTGTTGTGGGCAGTATGTGTGATGGATGTAGTGTGTGTGATCTTGACAACCTTGCTTGTGACCAAGATTTTTGCCTCCAGTGAAATTGTACATCTCTCATATACTGTCTTTGTTTATGTGTTTTATACTGATAAACAACTTCCCATGACTTTCCTATTCACATTTTCTATAAAGTAAGGTTTGCTTTCTGTATAAAAGCTGCAAAGCAACGCCTTTTTCAGTACTGATATGATGAGTAAAATTAAATTAATGTATCCTTCCCATGTATGAAATACATTTGTTAGCATGCATTAACTGTACGTAAAGTCTATTGCCATCACCAATTGTCTTTTCAGCTCCTTATGGGTCATTTAAATGTAGACCACATCATTAAATTAGTAAGAAAATGAACCACTCCACCTCGGCTGTGAGACATCAGATAAAATTCTTTTATTCAAATTAAAATCCTTGTTTCTAGTGTGAACATAAAATTATACTAGTAAATGGTAAAACTCCAAAGAATTCTTACAAAGATAAGCGCTTTCGGCTATGCCTTCTTCAGATCTTCTTATCTTTGGAAGAATTCTTTGGAGTTTTACCATTTACTAGTATAATTTTATGTTCACACTAGAAACAAGGATTTTAATTTGAATAAAATAATTTTAGCTGACGTCTCACTGCCGTGGTAGAGTGGTTAATTTTCTTACTAGTTGCATATTCTCTTACTTCTCCTCTGGCAGCTACCAGGTACTTTCAGTACACTATTAAGTTAAGTCATTCATATATACTACACCCCCCCAAAAAAAAATGTCTAGGGTTTTTATCTGCAAAGTTTTAAATTTCTGTTTAATATCAACATTATTTTCATTCCTACTAAAGTCATAGGTAGCAATCCAAATGTTTATTTTCATGACTTTTTTAAATGTATTCATATTTCAGTTTTATTGGCAGCTGTTATTTATTTATTTTTTTTGATGAACGTTATCTCATTATATGACTGTGTGTTAGTCTGACAAAGGCTGAGAGACTGAAACTGAAGATTACAGGATAATTAGCTGCTCATAGCCTAAACCACTGTATTATTTTGCACAGTGATAATGTATATCCTTCTTTGATTTATGCATTGTGATTTTATGTTTAGCTCTATTTTCCCATCAGAATGTGGAAAAATTAAACAAATTGTTAAATACCTTAGGAAGAAGTATTTGTTGTCTTACATTTCTGAGAATATTTTCTTGTATGTTGTTGAAAAATCAGTAAGTGCTGTTGTGAAGTATTAAGTGATATTTATTGTATTATCTTAGAAGTTCATTCCACTCTGTATGGTGACAAATGGCTTCAAACTGCTAGCATGTATTATTTATATTAATGATGATTTAAAAGTATTAGAAAATAAACCCTGTATACTAAGCCCTGATGACTAACTCGTACTAATCAATGCTGCCATGACTTGTAGAGTAACATGAAATGTTTTACCAATTATCAGAAAGTCTGTGAACATGAAAAGATAACAAGAGAGAATTAATAAAAATGAGCCCCAGTTGTATGTCTGGAGTCAAACAGATACGGAAGGAAATTTTAAAGTTGCCTGTCAACATTTAATTACAACTATTTACACATTTTCAGCTCCATCTGCAACAGTAGCAAATATATTTTCCTCACAGGAGTCATCGCTTTGCATTTGCAAATGCAGGGTTTTGAAAAATATGATATAAATTAATTGAATTACATAACATTAAATTCAGTGAGTAGTGGCCCCTCATTGCAAAGAATGATTGTTTGAGTATACTTGAGTTTGAAAATGCACACTGGGCTGTGGCTGATGTAAGAGAAATAATTATTTTCCAAGGATACAATCATTGCTGATTTTGTTTTAAGGGAGTACATGGATTCTAAGTATAGAGAGGCTTTCCTTCCTATAGCAACATGGTTTTAAAATGTTGTGGTATGGTAGTCTTTTTGAGTTTGCAAGAGAAAAGCATTAAAATATTTAGCCTCAAATCAGGGACATATATAATTAGATGTTTAATTGTGTATGACTAAGAATGTATTATTGGAAATGAAAGTCACACATAAATATTTAGAGCAAAATGTCTATATAGTGGAAAACTCTGTAAATACAAACCTAGTGTTCTAGGCCTATCATGCAAGCCTCCTTCCAACAGATTTTATAGTATAACAGATTCAGTAGAAGATAGCAAAGAGGTTGTAAAAAATATCTGCATTTCATTAACATGTGCCTGGAGACCATTGCAGGAGTGGAACATACTAAAGTGAGATTGCAGTTCAAAGATTTTATCGGCATATACTGTGCAGCACATCAGTATAATTACAATCATCTAATAGTATTTGTTGATGGTGTTCTGTGATTTTGAAAGAAGGCTGCCCTTTGCAGAATGTTTGGGTATGACAGAGATGCACACCTGAAACTACCAACAGAGACACAGAAACTTGAAGAGCTCTTTACCCCTTGGTCCCCAGAAGTATTAGTCTGTGGCATATACTGTATTCATCCCATTTCTTGCCACATGTGAGATAATTACTTTGCTTCTTGCCCACACAAATCTATGCAACAATCCAAGTTGTCTTGTTTACTTCACTTGTTTGCAGCCTGTCCAGAACAGAGGAGCTGATGTACCAGTGATTGGTGTCTTTTTCACAACCTGCCCATGCTTAGCCTATTAAGAAAACTGTAACTGTTGAACTTTTACCTTGTCTGTAAGTTCAGCACTGCCATCTTCTGCTGTCATAAAGCACCACTTTTAAATAAATAAAAAAAGCAAACTGATAGACCTTGAACTCATCAATTCTTCTTTCCACTGCCCATTGTCTTTGACTAAGGTGAGTGGTAACCTAAACAGTTGTATTGATTGTTATTCAATACTTAATTCTACTTAACCAGTGATTCTAGTCTTGAATGACATGCTTTTATGAAATGTAGATTGAATGACTTGTTTGCATCAGCAATCTGTGTTGTATATTATTTTGGACAATGTTTTGATATGTACTGCATGTAAAACACTGTTCTAGTAATAGTTTCTTTATAAACTGTCCCCCTCCGAATACTACTATGTATTTCTACCCTAGACTTGACACCATATTGCCTGTGATTGTATTGCAAGGAGAATGTAACACGACACAAATAGCTTTAACTTCATTGTTTAAATGTGTTCATGTAGGCACTTCTGGTACTTTTAGAGGGCACAAGAGCACTTCATTGTGACCATGATTAGGCCACATTTTGCTGCTGATTTGCTACTGCACTTTTTATGCTTCGTAGTACTATCACTGAACTGTCATGCCATTTACTAAACTGCCATGATCATACCTCTCAACTCTACAGATTTTTGCCTCATATTTTTGGTCTGTTCCTCATAAAAATTTTGGTTTTCTGGGGAATTATTGAACACTGAAGTCATTAAAAATAATACTAAATAAAGACAAAACATTTGAGTTTTTGACTTTATATTCTTCATAAAATGTGTAATAATGCAAAACCTTTTATTGTAGCAACTTTCTATGTTTATAGGAACAATATTTAAATTCTGTTCCTATTTTTTGGGCTTTTGTCCCCCCATTCTTTTTGGCTTTGTCCAGATTTCTTGCACTAAGAAGTTGCGAGGTATGACCATGATACATGTTTATGTTTTATGTATGGTAGGTGACTAAGATTGTTTTGTTTCATTTTTTCTACATTATGTTGTCACTTGAAGTCTCTGATGCCTTCACTCACAATGGGACAGTACCTTATTCCAACTATTGAATGTGTTTATTTTTATTATCGTTGTTACTGTTTAGTATTATTCTTATCTGTTAAATGTTGTTAATATAAGGAAGTTTGTAGATCACTATTTACTTATTTATTGATTTTCTCCTCCTGCATATGGAATCTGTTACATTATTCATGAACTACTCTCTATCTATAGATTGTGTTTCATTTCATTTGTACTAGTTGTACCAAACTATTTAAAGACTTTTAGAACACATTGGAGGAGACAATTTTAAATGCCTCTCCTAGTAAAAACATCATCAGGAGATTCCCCTCCTTTTATTTCAGCTGACATGCTCACCTTAACATTTGCAGCTTAACCATAATTGTTCAGTTCCTCCCCACCCACTAATAGTGCAGGACTGCACTGCAACTTTTAACTTTATACTTTCAAGATTAATCTACTAAAGGAAGAGTCTGGACTTTCCTTGTAGGCTACATCTGTATTTTTACACCTGAATCCACTGTCAGGTAAAATATAAAGCATGCCTAGGATTTTAACTCGCTTTATTTCTTAATCTCATGTTTCACAGTTAAATGTAGACTCCTGTCTTTCCTTTCAGTCTATGTTTTACAACTGCAACTTCTGTTTTGAGAATAATAGTTATATTAAATCTTCTGTCCATTTAGTTGTCAATGGTTGGGGGAGGCTTGGCTGTGTATTTCCCCACTGTTGAAGAATCGTAATTATTTTTCATTTTTCATCAAACATCAAGTTCAGTACTGTGGTATGCATAGCTAGGGGCCTACCCCATTTTACATTAGGAACCCCAATATGTTTAAATTCTTTCTAAGACAACAGTATTCTGATTCAGTTGTCCTAAATGCAGCGACTGTATGTGACCACATGGATTCACTTCATAACGCTAAAAATTCAAAACACTGAAAATGAGAAAACTTCATAATATAGAAGACCAAAACACTGAAACTTCAAAACACTGAAACTCAAAACACTGAAAACACATATCATACATATACTGAGTTTAAACAACATAAATAATAGCACTTTCCACCAAGTGTAAACTGGGGGGGCAAGCCCCCCAGCACCCCCATGTGGGGGGCTGCACATGATTGCACTTAGAGTACTGAAGTGTAATCTTGGAGTTGATATATATAAGTAACAGGGGGTGTAGGGGGGTTTGCCCCCTACTTACACTTGGTGGAAAGTGCTATGATTTATGTTGCTTAAACTCAGTATATGTATGATATGTGTTTTCTGTGTTTTGAGTTTCAGTGTTTTGAGTTTTTAAGATTTTGAAGTTTCAGTGTTTTGGTTTCAGGGTTTTGAGTTTCAGTGTTTTGAGCTTTCAGTGTTATGAAGTGAATCCGACCACATGTACTTTTCTAAGACAATAAAGATGGCCTCAGCTCACTGTTTCATCCTTTTTTTTTTTCAACAGACGGGACATATCTAATGAAGGCAACTGTTCTGTCACTCTCTCTTAGTTTTATACCATGCCCAGCATTCTAATAACCCTTTCTTACCTTCTTTCTTTCTTACTTTCTTCCCTCTAACTGATATAAACCATCCATCTATAATCTCCTTTTTCCTATTTTTACATGAGTTGGGGTATCAGATTAGCAGTCACCATCATCTAGAGCCAACGTTCTCCCCACCGGATGTCTTGCCCTGCCCAAGTAGAGTAACATACTACCATATTAAAATATCTCTTTGCCTGGCTGCAGGCAGTTAGAGCACTATCAATAGTTGTAAGCCCATTCAATTACCAAACAACCCTGGAACAAGTAACTAGTAGAAGAAACACTGAACCTTACCTCTACAGCAAAGCAACAAATGTTCCTCTTGTCTTCTAATCATTATATTGATGTACACATCTGTCAAAACACTTTAGGTTTGTAGATTTCTGCATTAAGACTGTTCAGTATTCATTTTACTGCTGGAACAGGCAACTTGAAGCAAGATAATGTGTATCACCCTAGTTTCTTTCAGGACAGCCCCCTCCATCTAATTGTAGCTAAACCATTATTCTACTGATTTTTTATGAACTGTAACAGTTCCAGTGATTAATCATGTTTACTATTAGCTTAATAAAACAAAACTCACAAAAGGGTGTCATCTCCACCAGAAACTTAATGGAATAAAACTCAGAAAAAGGTCTCAGATATGCAAAATACTTACTTGCAGAATCCTCTTGATTTTCCTGCCAAATTGTTTTTCTTGGAGTACATCATACCCATTCCCTACACTACCTCCCAGCATCATTTTTAAATTGCAGGCCTTTGTTCAGGGTTTTTTTTTGTAGTCTGAGGAATTAATTCTGCAATGGTCTCTCAGTGCAGTAACAGTTTTAACACCTCTGCAGTAGTGTGGGGGGAGGCGACTCTCAATTCCTCTTGAAGTACAAAAGAAAACACTGAACAAAGCCCTGCAATTTAGTTACTTTTCTGGCTGTTGCTGGATAACTTCTAAGTATAGTGTAAAACAAATTGCGAGCCAAACATAAATGAGGGTGAGTAGAGACAGAAAAGAAGCAGTCCTTTTATATAAGGTAAAGAAATTAACAGTGACCCTCCCAAATCCCATTACACGTCAATGGCATGGGAATTCAAAGTTACTTCCTTATGTCTAGTATGAGTCATACAAAGTATTATGGGAAACGATTGAGGGAGTATAAGATCATGTTGTAACATCAAGTCCCATTTGTAGCCATGTTGTGGAAAAACAGGCTAAAATTACAAAAAAAGCACTTAGAGTGATTCTGAGGTGTTAAAATAAGTCAGGAAACAAAGATAGAGTGAAAAAAACAGCTTTTTTAGTTCTAGGGTGGAGTTTTGCTTTAATAAATACATTACCAGTGCATATAGATATTGTTTTGGTTCCTGTAATAACCCTAATGCAGTTAGATTATCTTATGATAACTATTATTACTATTTATTGTTATCTCTTAAATATGTAAACACTGAAAAACTATATGGCCATGCAATCAGTTGTGAGGTATCAAAAAATTAGACAAAAGAAAGTATGATTACTGTTGGTGCATATTTTTTACATTAATGAGTTTTGTAAGTGAACATATATTTTATGGGTCTATATTAATTCACCGAAGGTTCATTTCAGCAAACCTTTTTTCATTTAACCCTAATCATCAAAAGTTAATTTCAGCAAACGATCTCATCAAACATAATTTTAAACAGTGAAATTAAGCACTTAGCCAAAACAACACCAGAACAGACAACACAGTATGTATGACCCAACAAATTGGGGGGCTTCTCCCCACACACTCCATGGGGGCTGCACCCCCCCACATACCCCCAACTATATATACCAACTCCGAGATTGCACTACAGTGGGGAAAATGGCAAACTTGTGCTGCTGGCCAACTGGTTCCTTTCCTTATGTAAATTTTTTTGCTGATATGAACATTTGCTGAAATTAACGTTCGATTGTTAGGGTTAAATGAATAAAAGTTCACTGAATTGAACCTTTGATGAATTAATATAGAACCATATTTTATTTGTATGGAGAAGAGACTTGGAACTCCATTTATATGCATGTTGTTTTTGATTTTATGAAATTGTTATGTATTGATGTGGTTAATGTATAATGCTTTTTCTTATGTGTACAAAAATAAGGTTGGGAAAATGCTGTGACTACATTTTTATGTTAGTGGTTCAAAATCCAGCACAAATCCTGTTCAGTATTAATATTTATTGTAGCAGAGGGGGGGATTAATGAGTACATCTGTGCTTGTTCTATATTTAGTAGCAGAATAAAATATGATATTCTTTCTGTTTGAAAACACTCACTAAAGTGGGTACTGGCTGACTGAGCCTTTTAAAAGGCTGTATCTCATGTTTCTCCCCTTATGGTAATCTGAGTTCCAAAGTCCCTCCCTTTCGTTTTTAATTGCTATTGTCTGTTGTCTGAGGTATTTATATACACTTTTCCTACCCACAACTCTAGAATACCCCTGTTGAAACCCAATCCTTAAACAATAATAGCCAATCCTAATACAGTACTGGACAATATGTATATACAATTTCCAAATGTCTCTTTAGCCAGACTTGGTAGATATGGGCATCATGAGATAATGTAGCCATTGTTTCATGTTCTCAGACAACCAGTTAATCCTTAAAGAAACTATCACTGCATGCAATAATTGTGAATACTCAAGTTCCTTAGAGGCACTAATCTCCCTTACAGAGGAGGCTGTGAATAACACACACAATACATCCTTCACACATGCCACTCATCACACACATTGATCTTCTTACTCTGATGCACTTAAAAAAAAACCTTCCAAAACCTCAGAGAACTCCTAAACCATCTAAGGGAAACACATTTCCTTGGTCAATCATTAAAACATACACCAAAAGCAACATCAAACACCACACATAAGCCTGCACCCAGTGGTCCACACAGAATGAAGCCCATAAGGCAAGCAAGCACTTTGCCTAATACTCTTGTCATTGGGAATTCAACTTTATAACACAAGGATACCCCACTCGCCAGGTTAGATGAGGAGAAGATAACTGTTAGTTGCCTATCCGGACCCAGAATCCACAATAGACACACGCACTCAAGTCTCTGCACATCATGTATCAGTGTGATTCTATCATAGTCCATATGGTTGTGAATTATCTGAGGCATCCCTCACTGGAATATATGAAAAGAGACATTGTAGATCTTTTTGATACATATCAAAGACAGGTACAAGTCTTGCAATCAGCAGCATTCTACCTTCACCAAAGCTGATGCCACTGGATGTGTACAGAATGACTGATTTTACATCAAGGATGATGCCACAGTATGTGCACAGAATGACTGAGTTAAATAATTGTCTTAACTTCTGGTTACTCCAGGGGAATATAATGCATGTCAGCATGGGAGGACATGGTTAAGCAGCCATGTTGTTTTGGCAAGGATGGTCTGCACCTATCCCTCCATATGATTTAAAATTTTATCCACGTGCTTAGAGGATTTTTAGGTAATGCCAAAATAACAAAATTACCAATATAGCAAAAAAGACTCAAAGCAACCTTAAGTTGTTACTTCTCAGTGGTAGGAGTGCAAATAAAAAAAACTCCACACCCTGCAAGCCCTCCTCACTATGGAGAATGTGAGCATCTGTGCCATTACCGAGACTTGGTTTAAAAGCCTTAGAAAATACTGCAGCAGTACAAGGTTGCAGTGAATTCCAGACATTTAAACCAAGTACAGCACAGAGAGGGACTAAAGGTAGCGGTGTTTCTATCTACATTAGTAACAAATATAACTCCAGGTTGGTCAAACGGGATGATGCTGTGAATTTCATTTATGTGCAGGTCACCTCAGATGGGGTCTCTTACCATATCCTAGCTAGCTAGAGATCACCATCTATGCCCCCAGAGTCTCACAACCCTTACTTACACCTATTAGAGGCACTCCCCATCCAACCAAGTAACCTATTCTTGGGTGACTTTAACTACCCTTTCATAGAGTGGGAAACATACACTGCCTCAAACTCACAGGCACAATGCTTTCTGGACTTTAATAACATGAAGCCACTAGATGAAATAGCATGAGGTCCAACCAGAGGAGCAGATATACTGGGTCTAGTACTGACCAACATGGGAGACCATTGCACACCCCTGTCTTATGTCCTCACATGTGAGATTGGATCACAGAACTGTCTCCTTTGAAATAAAAAACAACTCAGAAAACCAGTTAAATATGTAACAGTTAGGAACTATTCTAAGGCCAACTACATGCTATTAAGTGAAGTTTATCAAAATTCAAGTCTTCCCCTAAGCCCAAGACTACAGCTATCTATACAGAATTATTCACAGAAACCTTGTACAAACTAATGACTGCACAGAGGCTGCCAATCCCCAAAGCAAACAGCAAAAAACAAATCACACTTGTGAAAGCCTTACCTCAACAGGGTATATAACAAAAGAATAAGAAGTCCTGGCTAAAATCAGAAAGAACAACTTCTATAAAGAACAGAGCTCTCTGATTCACTAAACAAAAAACTAAGAGGACCAATCAAGCCTAACAAGGCCAACTATGAGAACAGGATACCCTTGCAGGCTAAGGGCAGTCACAAAGCCTTCTTCAGCTATGTCCAGTACATTAAAGGTAACACACTGCAGTGTGCTGAACTGTTGGTTAACGGCACAATCTTCACTAATTAGGGAGACATAGAGAATCTACTGACTGATACATTCAGCTCAGTCTTCATGCCCTCCTCCTCCCATCACAATTATCCCCTGTGAAATCCCTACTAGCACACTTTTCCCAACTATTTGCAGGGATCAGGTTGTGGCAATGCTCTCTAAGGCCAAAAACACTGCCTCAAAGCATCCTGACAATATCCATAGTTGCCTTCTGAATAGTCTAAAACATGACATATCAGGATCACTTGAGGCATACTTCAATTGCAGCTTCAAAACAAGTTACATGCCAAGTGAATAGAGGACCACAACTGTCAGTCCTCTTCATAAGAGTGGACCATCAACTGACCCCGGAAATATAGACCCATCAGTTTGGGAAGTCAACATGCAAGACAATTAGTAAATTATCATGAAAATGGTCAACAAGAACATTGGCAACCTACAGACACTGAATCCATCTCAGTTTGGCTTTGTTAAGAGATGGTCGTGCCTACTTAACCTGGTCGATTCCTTCAAGCAGGTCACAAAAGCAATGGATAAGGGGAAACAGTGCATACTGCATACCTTGACCTGGCCAAGGCAATTGATACAATACCTCACTCGGACATTGTTGACAGTCTTCCCAAACTAGGCATACATCCCTACATGGGTGTATATGATGCTATCAAATGGACTAAATAGTGAATGTTATTTAGTTGATCTGATACTGTTGAAATGGCAAAATAGAGAAATCACGGAACATCAAATTTTTTCCTAGGGAAAAAATTTGGTGGGCCGTCTTTGGAACTTTGCCATTTCCTCCACTATGGTGCGATCTCGAAGTTGGTATATTTGAGTAGGGTGTGTGTGGGGGGTGAAGACCCCCACTTAAATTTGTGTTTAAGTTTTTTTTTTTTTTTTTTTTTTTTTTTACGGAGCAGCAAATTTTTCCCCTGGGAAAAAAATTTGCTATTCCATTTGTCCGAAATTTTGTTGTTTCTATATTATCGATACAATGAAATAGCATTCGCTATTTTCATCATATGATAATATTATATAGATGCCCCTACATTACTCACTGGCTCACTGTCTGTCTCACTGATAGGGCATAATAAATCAGGATTGGTGAGACCACCTACACCAACAGAGTGGTCACCACTGGAGTATCTCAGGGCTACATGCCGGGCCTGCTCATGTTTGACATCTACTTCTTAGAAGTCAAGACTAATGTCAAAGGCCTTTGTCTCATGAAGTTCACAGATTACTGTAAATTGGGAGTTATCATACATTTTACCCTAGACCTAAACATCTTGCAACAGGGTCTAACACAGACAAATGACTGATACCAAAGTCAGGGTTTAAGACTCAATGCCAAGAAATGCATTATATTTCATCCAGCAACGTTAAGTACTCAATTGAGAAAACACCCCTAAGAGTCGATCTGCTAGTCAAGGATCTGGGAACATATGCAGACAGTATCATCCGTCTCTTTTGGCATGTACCTAACCAAACGCTTGCAACAGTTGGAATGCTCACAAAGTTTCCTCACCAGATGAATCTAGGGCATGAATACCCTTTCCTACACAGATTGCCTGAAAGCCCCATCTCTGTACCCAGTATCCTACAGACTCCTGAGAGGTGTCTAGGCCTGGCTTATAAGGCTTATAAGGCATCCTCAGATCCAGCCTGAATGATCTTTTGCACATCCACAAAACAAACAGCAGTAGAAATGCTAAATCCAAGGATTTGAACTTCAGTTGTGACATAAATAAAACATACTGGAGGAACAGATATGTAACTCAACAGATCTCAGTGTTATGGAATAGGTTTTCCATCTGTATGAAACAGAGTTTATCCCTGGCCCTATTCAAATGAAATGTTCACCATTGTTTGGGAAATTGCAGATTTATCGCCAGACTGGATCCCATGTCTCTGATAGAGACTGTCAGTAAGTATGATTTTTCTCCAGTTAACATCCCACAAAAGTCCCTTAACTACCTCCTTACTAACATACGCCCCCTCCTAATAGATATCCAGGGTACTCAGGAACATAATTGGTTTGGGGTGAATTGCTAGGTTTATAAAGGCCCTAGTGGCTTGTTAGCCAAGTAACAACCTTTGAACCTATGATAGAAAGCAGAGGTTCTATGAAGATAATAACATGAATTATAGGCATACTCATTTTGTTATTGTCTTTTAAGGTGATATTTAATGAATATCATGTAAGCAGGCAAGACAAAAAGCATCATGCCTGATTGGGATGTCAGAGAGATGAAGGCCACAAGACTTACAAATACATGAGAAGCTTTAATAGCTATGCAAAACAATAATTTCAGACAATGCTACAAGTTCCTTTATAGTAATCATCTTCGCCTTACTTTAAAAGCCAGACAACAGTTCTATGTCACATTGTATGTTTTACTTTTGTAGTGTAGCAGTGAGCAGGAGGGAAAATAGCTGTCACTTATTAAAAGCAATTCATTTCGCTTGCTGAAGAGTTAGTACAGTTATACAGAGGTCAGGTAGTAGTCTGCAGCTAGTAGAAGCAGTGTGATTGCTCAAGTAACCTAACCTCACTGTATTTTGTTAAGATAAATGATAGACTTCAGCTGTTGTTACTGTGCCAGCATTTCTACTTTTATGATTGAGCCCTCAGTTAATGCATGCAGAGCCGTTAATGTAGCTGGTAGGTCTGCTTCAGTTCAAGACGCTTATTTGCAGGGGACATGTTGATACTGTAACTGATAGAGTTCTTCTGTTAGGGAAGGGCATAGGATATTTGATTGTTTCACGTGTTTTGCTTTATCCATTTTGGAACATCCATGAAGTTTATAGTGAGGACAGCTGCTGACAGTAAAGTCTTTCTTAGTCATGATATAATAAGATTATGATAAAAATTACACACTGGGAGTTCAATCTAAGTTTCCTGCTATTACTAGTGAAAACTATTTCTAGGAAGGTGAATACAGTTCCACCTACAATATCCAGAGTTTTGGCTGCCTTTACTGTTCTCACTACCTCCCTCCTATAGCTGTCCTATTTACTTTAAATAAGAGATTTCTTTATAAATTTACTTTAACATGTTTTGTGAAAAAATAAAAGTTAATAATTGTATGAGTTGTTTTGTTTTTAATACAACTTAATTATATATATATATCCGCAGTGATATCAAATGTGAAATAATCTTAAGTCCAAGAGTCCGGTGGAGGGTGGCTACCAAAAATGGTCTAAATTGTGCCCTCTAACTGCTAAAGGCAGCCTTGATATTGGTGTAAGAAAACGTCTGCGAAATGATTTGAAATTAGGGATTCAGAATGAGAAAGAAATACATGTATATATAAGATGGAAGATAAATGATGACAGACTGCTAATTTACTCGTCTTTAAAATAAATTTTACAAATATTGTTTGGATTGCCCATCAATGGCCATTATATTTCAAGTAAATATGAAGCCAGTTAAAATAATGTCCAAATGATCAAGAACTAATTATTTTAGACAAAGATCAATGGTTATTCAGAGTAGTTTGATGGTTATATGTCAGTGTTCTTCTTTTACAGCATTCTAAAGAAAAAAAATGGGTCCAGTTTTTAAACTGGCTTATGATTGTAAATATTAGCAATGCCATTAACTCAATTACCTCATGCAACTTCTAAATAAAACTGAAATGACAGAAACCTGTAAGACATATAAATGAGAATTTGTGTGATTATTTCCATAATGTTCCTGAAAAAAGTGATGAGTAGGTTAAAGGTATTACTATTTTGGTTAAGTGCTACTGTCCCCTATTTCTGTATCTGAAAAAAATGACAGCAGCATTCATTCAGTCAATAGAATGTGAAAACACATTTTGCACAGTACATGAGGTCACAATAGGGAGTAGCTACTTAAATGATCTATACTTAATCTTTAGCAAATCCATCCTGTGAAGGCTATGACAAACCTTACAAATGAGCACTCAGCCCCATTACTTCTTTGCTAAGACACCTGGAGAATTACTAAAATCTTTGAAAAAAGTCATTAACCATTTTCTCTACCACTAATTGTGCCTCAGTCCTGCAGTTCTGCTTTCTTGGCATACCTCCATAAGAAAAGAACAGATTCTACAGATTGCAGTTCAGCTTTTTATGCTCTTACTAACCTCAAATTCACATCACTGAATAGTAATAAGTAGCACATTAAACCTTCAAATGTATGTCAGCTCTAGCGTTTGAAATAGCACGGGGTTTATTTGGATCTTGATACTACAAAACAATTGGAATGTCCCAGTAAAGTCTTACAAGTTTAGAGATTAATAATATGCATAAGAGTGTAGATTCACTGAGCTAATAGATATTCTTTATCATTTACATAAACATTTCCTTGAATGTAGAACTATGAATTGCCAATAGTTCATGGTGTAGTTTCATGGTTTACTATATCAAAAATATCTCAAGATGGGATAGAACAAAGGCTATTAGAGGAATTGCTAGTAGAAGGGTAAGGCATTTGATGATGTTGTCTAGCAGCCTTATTTCCAGGATGTTTGTCTGCAGTGAAAAGAGTCAGTATTTGAACATCTGCTTTTTAAGTCTGGAGGCAGGGCACAAGAAGCTAATATAAGCTAGTAACTCCTAGTGGTGATTAGGAGAAACTGTTACTTGTGCTGCTGCAGTTGCTGGGAGCAGACACCTTAATGGTTCACATACCCCAGCATATGCTCAACTAGCTTGATAATCCACAGATATCACTACAAATACAGGGTTGGCAGCTCTCCAGTTTGTTAGAATGTTTAATGTTTTTTGCACCCATCTGGCCCCATATGCCAAGGGCAGTAACTGCATGAACCAGCCTTGAAGGCACCAGCATCTGGAAGGGGCTGATAATGTTATCAGCCTTCATGGGTAGACACCAGAGATTCAGGAGGGACAATGAAATGAAGCAAAAGGTGCACACTGATGAAAAGAAATTATGTATGAAATATCACATAAGGAGGAACCTCACACAAATACAATGTACAGGGTTTGATTCAGATCTCTGGTTATCAGCTAAGCTTTTAACAGTCTGCAGACTGATAGCCTAGCATTTACCTTAGAGCCTATGAACCTATTAAAGGGAACTGGAAACAAGCAATCCTTGTAGTTCACACCTATAATCAGCCAATTTCCAAGTTATTCTTTAAGGCAGTTTACTTAAATAAACATCCTGTCTCCAATAAGAAGTGCTTCATTTTGCGTGCTGAAGAGTCTGAGATTATCATTTGTAAACTTACTCCGAACTACTTTTAAATTACATTTTGCAAGGATTTAGTAACACTGAAATGTGGTTTAAGAGGTCTAAATTTATCTTTAACTCAAAGAAATTAGAAAAGTGATCTCACCAATTCACAAATATAAAATAAGATTGCATTAAAAAAACTGACTCCTTGGGGGGGGGGGGCGTGGCCAAGATCAGCACTGAGTAACAGCACTTTCTCTCTTCTCTGCCTTTACAGAATATTTGTGACAGGATTTTTTGAATTTATCTATCCTAATTTTTTTTTTTTTACATATTTGGAGTCTACCATTTGGATAGTATATAAACATTTTTGCAACTTTATTTTTTCCTGTCAAAAAGTAGTAGAGAAAATATTTTGACTTCAGACTACAGAATGAGCTACTCCAAATCTACACTTCAAGAAAGAACTATTAAGAAGGAACTTCAGTCACTATTATCTAATATCCAAGAACTGACAGCAAATATCAATAGAATGGATGTAAAACTGGATAACTTCAAAGAAAAATGTTCCCAGCAAATGGAAATGCTACACGAAGACCTTAAGCAACAAAAGAGACAGATTACTGGTATAGAGACTTCACTAAATGATATGGACACTAGAATTCAAGAAGATGAGCATAATATAGACTTTCTCTTAAATCAAAATACTCTTTTACAAACAAAAATTGATGAGCGAGAGAATAGATCAAGAAGAAATAATATTAGAATTTTTGGTTTGCCTGATAATGTTGAAGAAGGTAATATGAAAAAAAATCTTAACTTCTTGGATCCCTGGGGTACTGCAGCATCCTGAAATTCTCTCATGTGGGCTAGAGAGAGCACACAGGTCCTTGGCTACTACAAAAAAGGTAAATCCATTTCTACTAAATCTGTTATAGTGAAGTTTCTATCATCTCATGACAAGGAGATAGTGTTAAAGACTGTGTGGACTAAATCTCCTATTAAATATAAAGAAAATGTCATACACCTTGATAATGATTACTCATCTTCTGTAATTGCCAAAAGAAAGCTTTTTTTGCCAGTGCTAAATTAACTAAAGAAAGCCCAAATAAAGACACACCTATTATTTCCTACCAGATTAAAAATATTTCTCCAAGATGGTCCAAAAATATTTGATGATACAGATTCTGCCATTACTTTTGTCAAAACAAAAAAACTGCTTGATAAAATAGAGGATATGGAGTGGGCAAATGCCAGCCTTAAAAGAAATGCAGATAACAGTTCCTGGAAGATTTCTGAACATAAAAAAAAGCTCAAGAATAAGTGATTAGTTAAACTATTTTACAATGGCTTTCATTTGCCTAAGTCTTAATAATTAACCCAGAAGTTGGGGAAGTGGAAATGGTTCAACAGGTGAGTCTTTGTTGTTTAAATTTCTTTTTATGGTACATAGTTTTAATGGTATTTTATAGTTTGTTATTATTAATTCTAGTTTATTTTATTTAAAGTAGATCAATTATTATAGCAAGTAAAAGCTATTTATTTACTTAATTATCTTTTAATATTAGTAGTTGTCTGTTATAATAAATGCTCCGTATGTTTGGGGATTGAATTTTATGGTATCTTGGGAACTATGGTAGATATGGAGACTTACAGATGAGGAAATGAGGATCTCTGTTGCAATAGAAATGGTTTCCTTTATTTTTGTTTGCTGTTTTATTTCCTTGTCTCTCTGTGAAGACTTTTCATTGATATTGTTGCCATAATGTTGCTTTAATGATTATGTTTCCCAGCTATTGCTCTTGTGCTAGAATGTGGTACTATTTGTGGTAATAGACATGTGAAATGTTCTTGTTTTGTCCCTTTTGGTGAGCTGATATGTTTTGAGTAAGTCATCAGACATTTATTTTTAAAAATGTGAATATGTTGCTGTAATGTTAAGCAAATGGCTTCTATTTGATGACTGGGGTGGTTTTCCCTGGTTATTGTACTGTGAAGAGGCTTTAATTTATTTATTTTTTCTTTCTTTTCATTTTTGCTGCTGGCTGTAGAGAAATGGAGGGTTTGGTATGGATTGATATATTTGTGGTGGTCTAGTGGTTTGCTGGTTTGGGAGATGGAGTTTGTTGGTTTTGCAATGTTTTATATTAGATCTCCCCCTCCCTTTTGCCTTTCTTTCTGTCCGTTTTTCTGTTTACTGGTCCTGCCATGAGGTAACTAACAGCTTTCTTGAAGAAAAGCTGCAAATGTTTTCACTCCTCAATCGTGTGCATCTGACCTGCTGAACAACCCTGCTATGTGATCACAGGGTCTATATTAGAATACCAAAACCTCACTTATGCGAATCCTGAAAGGCCCACACATACATAGCGAACCACAAGAACACTGAATGTCCTTAAGCACAAAATTCAAAATATTGAATTGCCATAGTTGGCCAACTCCACCGCCCGCTATGTACTCCTACCCAAACAAAATAAATATGAATGTATTACTATACATGCACTTACGTTAACCCGCACTCTAACCCTAAGGTCAGTAACTGTTGCACATTTACGTTAAGGAACTATACTGGATAAGGGAATCTCCTGCTGACATTTTACCTCACTAAACATGGTGTGGACAACTATGGCGATTCGGTATTTTGAATTTTGCACTTAAAGACGTTCAGTGTTCATGTAGTTTTCTGTTTATGTGTCAGCCTTTTGGGATTCGCATAAGTGAGATTTCATCATTCTAATATAGACCTGTGATCACACTGCGGCTGCCACAACTGAAAGCAAGAAAAAAGTGTCGTTTCCATGGAGACATTTACAGATTGAACTCTGTGTTGAGAAGCATCGCAAAGCTGGATAATAGCTTGAATGGACAGTCTCTAATTACATCTACAGGTCAAATGAAAGAACTGCAGCTAAGTAACCTGTATAATATGACTGTTATATTAAAGCATTTGCAAGTATTTATAAGCAGAGAAATTTTGATACATTTAAACCTTTATGTTTTTGCACTTGTATTTATAGTCCTACTATATTTAAGTAAAGCTTCTTTTGATTGGTATAACAAACATATAGCATATATAGCAGCATCTTTAAAATATTAAAACAAAAAATCTTTATATGAGACCTGTGCAGAATTTAATATTCTTCTACAAGACATAGAAAACAGATATGGGAATAATTCTAGTACAGATAGAAGATAAATAATGAATGAAACATAACATATTCTGAATGAAGCTAGCTTATTGCATACAGCATAGTCTGAGATACAGAGGTTTGGCATATTAACTAATATGTTGCTATATTCTAAGGAATATAGAAGCTGCTTCAGATTAGGAAAGGTTTGAAAGGAAGGAAAGGAATGAGGGAAAGGGGGGAGGGGAAGAGGAAAAAGAAAAAAAAAAACAGGAGACAACAGAAACATATATATATATATATATATATATATATATATATATATATATATATATAAAGTTAATCTCATGGAATAGTTGTCCTTTCACCTATAACTACTTCTCAGTCATAGACCATTCTCTATTTATTATAAATTTATGCTATATTCCTTTCTAGAAAATACTGAAGACTTTATTGGAATCTCATCTTACAGTGGGAAACTATAATGCAATATTTTTTATGCTCTTGTTTTCAGATACAGGGAGATGGGGAAATAGTGTTATTAGCTACTGGCACAATAAATAAAGAGACAGGGGATTGGTTCACTTATTGATCATTATAGCAATTCATTGCATATAAATTAGTTATAACCTTTATATTATTTGTATAATATATGATTGGTCTTTATGATATTTTAAACTCAATTTGACAAAAGTTAAAATGAAGCAGTTACATTTGACATATTTTAATTTGTTTTGTGAATGAGTGCATACAATTGTAATGGGTGTATTTTACTTCATAATTGATTTTTTTAATCACATATACTACCTTATATTGTTAAATTATGCAACAACAGGTATATTTAGGCGGGGAGGAGATGAGTGTTGTTGCTAGCTTAATGGTCAATTTGGGTGACAGATGTCTGTCAAATTAGGAGTTTTTAACTCCAGGGTGGGTTAGAAAGTGTTTATGTTATTAGTAAATGTTATAAGTTTCTGTTAATAGTTATGATGTTCACCAAGTCTTACAAAATTGAATTTGATATAAACATATTTCATTAGATAAAAGTTTTATATGTTTCATGTGTAAATTATAACTGTATTCCTAATAGTCAATTTCTATTGACTTATAAAATATGGGAAAAAGGAGAATTAATCAACAACAGATATTCAGAACATTAACATTTTATGACATCTTTAAAGTGTATATCATTAAACATCAATGGATTAAATAATCCTAGCAAGAGAAGATCTTTAAATAAGTATCTTAAATTATATAATTCTAAATTAATATTTCTCCAAGAAAGAGAAAACCAAAGAAACCGTGTTGGGTAAAACCTTGGTGCAGAAATAAATCCAAATTAAAGGTAAAAAGTAAAAAATGCACCAAGATAACACACAGCAAAACGTTTAATCACAGCAAAGTACAAAGTGGTAAGCACTTTCACAACCGAAGTTGCTTCATCAGACACCACAGTAAAAAATGCAGAGGTTTAAATAGAGATTCTAAAATGCCAATTAATCAATAAAAATCACACAATGATTAAGTAGCAGTGAAAAACAATTAAGCCTCATGCTCAAACTAAAAAAAGCATTGCTTAAAAACATTGCTTAAAAACATTGTACAAGAAGGAATCAAATACTATACATGAGAAAGCACTTAAAAAACTTATAAAATCATTATAAAACATGGAAAAATACTAGGCAGGAAAAGGTTAAATAGAATACTTGGAAACAGTTAAATACATTAGACTAATTTTGAAAGAACTTAGCTAATCTTAATGCTTGAGATGTCTAGCCTTTAAAAAAGGGACCAAGGAAATAGTAGCATTCAAACCAGGATACTTTTCAGCATTAAGTTTCAAAATACACTTCTGTTCATGTCCCTCTGTGATATTCTCAATGTCACCACCTCTGGGGTTTCTATGAATATGTTGTAGAACAAAGAACTTAAAGGAATGAGAACGGCCATTGGACATAACATGATTAGCTAGATCATTTGATGGTTTACTATTACTAATATCTCTTAGGTGGTCTAGAATACGATCTTTAAGCATTCTATTTGTTTTTCCTACATAAAAAGCAGGACATTGTACACAAAAAATTTAATAGACCATGTCTGTAGATCTGCAATCAGTGTATTGATTAGTGTACAAAGAAAATTTCCTAGTAGGATGTACATATTTATTTTTGCTATATATAAATTGACAAGCACTACAATTCCTGCATGGAAAAGTACCATGCTGATTGGATCTAATAATAGTTCTAGATAATTCACCATGACATAGATGTTGTTTAATTGATTTATTATTTCTAAAACTAAAAATAGGAGAATGTCCAACCTTGTCTACCAGTCCAGGCACTTCTTGTAGCAAATACCAATGCTTTTTGACTACATCTAAGTATTGATTGATGTTACTGGAAAACTGAAACACCACTCTAAAATCATTACTAGTTCTGTTAGTATATCTTGTATTGTCAACAGCATCACCAGCATTAAAATAAGGTTTACATCTAGTGCTTCTCATCTTCCAGGCATTAGAGATAGTCTGTTCAATGTCTGCAAGTGAGTATCCCCTATGTAAAAATTCTGTTTTTAAATTAGATAGGGCAACTACTGCATCTTCATCTCTGCTATGCACTCACAGTGTTATAAAAACCTGACCCTTGAGCACGTTCCTAGGAACGTGTCTGGGGTGCATACTAGATTTGTACAAAAGAGTATTTTTTCTAGTGGGTTTAAAATAAATATTACTGCAAAGACTATTTAAAACAGATTTACTAATCTGCACATCAAGGAAACTGATGTCAGTGTTGGAACTATGGTAAGTGAACCTTAAAAAATCAGTAGTTGAATGCAAATATTCCACAAACTGTGCCAAATCAATACCAGAGCCTCTCCACAGCATAAACACATCATCCACAAAGTGGACGTACCAAAGTATTTGTCCAAAGAATGGATTATTGTTTGACAACACATTTTGCTCTTCCCAGCTGACCAAAGCCAAGTTGGAGTAGCTATTTGCACATGCAGTGCCCATGGCCATGCCAACTTTCTGCAAAAAGAATTGCTCCTGGAACATAACAATGTTGTTCTCTCGGATAATCTCTAAGAGACTACAAATCAACTGTATCTTAGTGTTGGTGAAACACTTATTCACATAAAGAAAATCCCTAACGCTGTCAACACCCCAGGTGTTAGGTATACTAGTGAATAAAGATTCAATGTCTAATGTAACAAGGACAAAATTCTCATTAACATCAACACTTTCCATTCTATCATAAAGCCTTTGTAAAAACATATTTGTATCCTTCAATGTTGTATGGCAGTTTGCCAACAAACCATGTAAACATCCCTCTACATAAATAGAGAGGTTCAGTACACCACCCAGTGCCTGAAACAATAGAACGCATGGGTGGAGATAACAAATTTTTGTGTATTTTTGGTAGGGCATATACCCTGGGAACAAGAGGTTTATACACATTAAAATACTTAAAAAGTGAATCATCTATTAAATTCGTGATTAGTAAATCAAAAATTAAAAAAGAAACTTTATCTATAATAGCGTTAACAATAGGCTTGGAAATGCATTGATATGTATGCGTATCAAGTAAAAGTTTCTCCATTTGTATGACATATAAATCCTTATCCATTAACACTATACCACCTCCTTTATCTGCCTGCTTAATAACTATTGAATGTATATTTTGTAATTCTTGCAGGGCTCTGTGTTCATCTACTGTCAAGTTATAAAATGACATACTAGTATCAGTTAAGTTGTTTAATTCTCTAAAGGCAATTTCACATACATCTATGAATCGTTGAATACCTGTTGGTAAAGCTGGAACAAAGTTACTAGGTTTTCTGTATATATTATGTCCTTTATTACCTGCAGTAGTATCTGTAGGAAACAAACACTTCAGGGAAAGACTTCTGCCAAGTAGTCTTAAGTCCTTCAACATTTCTGCTGGGTCGGCCCTCCTTGCAGGTATAAAGGATAAACCTTTATTAAGAACACTAAGCTGTTCACTATTTAACACAAAAGAAGAAATATTTATAACTAAGTCTGAGACTACATGTGTCTCTTTTTGGATTGATGAGCTATCACATCCATGTGCTGGCTCTTGAATGTCTTGCCATTGTGTGTAAAGCTCTTTGAACGAGCTCTGTACGGCAGGGCTGTTCTCAAAGAGTAGTCCCCCTTCTTTGTCTTGTCTAAAAAAACTAGTTTCCTTGTTTAGTTCTTGCCCTTGAGTATTATTAACTACAGATACATTTGAAGTTGAAGGCATTACTGCTGATGCGTAAGTGGGACACACATCATTAATAAACTTGTTAGTGGTAAAGGAAGTCTCCAAACTGCTAAAAGCAGTAAAAGAAGGTTGCATACCTGGTTCTGCTTGCATAGCATTCGTAGATATGGGCGCCACAACTCCCCGATTGTCTGTAGTAGTAGGAACTGCCGAACTAGCAGTAACAGGAATTTGCAAACCTGGTTCCACTTCTGTAGCATTTGTAGATATGGGTGCCATAACTCCCCGATCATTCATAGAACCGGAAACAGGACCAGAGGAGCCAGTCGTGTTTCCCTGCGATGCAGTATTTGCGTTAAAGGGACCATTACTTTGAATAGATGTAGTTTTAACTTCTTTCGGCCAAGAAAAGCATTGTTTCTTGCAAAGTCGGTTTTATCTCTATTAAGTTTAGATAACTTAACAGACTGTAGTTTCTTTTCATAAGCAACTATATTATCCTGTAGTTGACTCATTTTGTTGAATGTAATATCACAAGAAAAATTGTTAGTGATTTTTGTTTCAAGATCAATAATCTGTGCTTTTAACTCAGCTTCAATAGGTGACAAAAAGTCTATTAAAAGTTCCATATATTGAGAACTAAATTGTAAATTTAATTCTTGCCATTTACGTAGCAGGACTGGATATGTATCACCATAGGTGGGCATATACAGAATTCTTAAGCCTCGTGGAATAATTTTGGCTTCCAACGAAGCTTGAAGATGTAACCTCTGCCATTGCAGTCTCTTGTATTTATACATCATATTTTCTAGATTCTTATATTGCTGAAAAAATTCTGTTAAACGTTGTTGATTAGAAAAAGTTTCATCCATACCAGCTTGTATAACAGTATTCAACAACAGATTCACAGGAATGTCTAGAATCCTTAGGAAACGGTGATGTTGTCCACTCACAGACTGCTCAGTTGTAGTATCTTCCATGGAGCTGTGCGTCCCTTCACCGAACAAAACCAAAAACAGAAAACCAAAGAAACTGTGTTGGGTAAAACCTTGGTGCAGAAATAAATCCAAATGAAAGGTAAAAAGTAAAAAATGCACCAAGATAACACACAGCAAAACGTTTAATCACAGCAAAGTACAAAGTGGTAAGCGCTTTCACAACTGAAGTTGCTTCATCAGACACCACAGTAAAAAATGCACAGGTTTAAATAGAGATTCTAAAATGCCAATTAATCAATAAAAATCAAACAATGATTAAGTAGCAGTGAAAAACAATTAAGCCTCATGCCCAAACTAAAAAAAGCATTGCTTAAAAACATTGCTTTAAAACATTGTACAAGAAGGAATCAAATACTATACATGAGAAAGCACTTAAAAAACTTATAAAATCATTATAACACATGGAAAAATACTAGGCTGGAAAAAGTTAAATAGAATACTTGGAAACTAATAGTTAAATACATTAGACTAATTTTGAAAGAACTTAGCTAATCTTAATGCTTGAGATGTCTAGCCTTTAAAAAAGGGACCAAGGAAGTAGTAGCATTCAAATTGGCACAATAAATAAAGAGACAGGGGATTGGTTCACTTATTGATCATTATAGCAATTCATTGCATATAAATTAGTTATAACCTTTATATTATTTGTATAATATATGATTGGTCTTTATGATATTTTAAACTCAATTTGACAAAAGTTAAAATGAAGCAGTTACATTTGACATATTTTAATTTGTTTTGTAAATGAGTGCATACAATTGTAATGGGTGTATTTTACTTCATAATTGATTTTTTAATCACATATAGTACCTTATATTGTTAAATTATGCAACAACAGGTATATTTAGGTGGGGAGGAGATGAGTGTTGTTGCTAGCTTAATGATCAATTTGGGTGACAGATGTCTGTCAAATTAGGAGTTTTTAACTCCAGGGTGGGTTAGAAAGTGTTTATGTTATTAGTAAATGTTATAAGTTTCTGTTAATAGTTATGATGTTCAACAAGTCTTACAAAATTGAATTTGATATAAACATATTTCATTAGATAAAAGTTTTATATGTTTCATGTGTAAATTATAACTGTATTCCTAATAGTCATAGGTTCATAGGTTCATAGGTTCATTGAAGAATACTATACCCATTTGCTTGTGTTGCTGTGCCCAGTGTGACACAGAGATGATCCGGTAAAACTCTGATCTCATCCCCTCACTGTCAAGAGATTCATTGAAACACAGCAGTGAGATGCTCTGTCTCACATGGTATTTATATCCGTGTGTTGAGGTTTAAGTCTCTTGCTCTTATGGCTCTGTGATTTGGATTTTTGAGGTGGAGCATGTCCACAGGTCACCTCTGACACTTGTGCTTGAGTCTGACATGGCACCAGCAACTCTAACCCTGTGGGTTCGCCAGACTGGTTTGAGTCTGACATGGCACCAGCAACTCTAACCCTGTGGGTTCTGTCTTATGGGTTTACATTTTTTACATTTGAGTGAGCTTTTCTATGATACCAGGGGTATTGTGTGTGAAAGCTTTTGCAAGGTCAAGGTAGGCTGTGTGAACATGGGGTAATTTACCAGGGTCTGTAGAAGCACCACCTTTGTGGGACCACAGTTGCTGTGCTGTGCGCCCTCTTTGAGGTGCGTATCACCATTTGAGATGATTGATTGGGAGGCTACACTCTGCTGATAGATATTTCTCCTTTGGGGGGAGAGGGAGAAATTTTCACTGAACCTGTCTGCCAGTATGTTTGCAATTGATCAGGTCTAGTATATTTTCACCTCTTTTTCTATTGACTTATAAACTATGGGAACAAGGAGAATTAATCAACAACAGATATTCAGAACATTAACATTTTATGACATCATTAAAGTGTATATCATTAAACATCAATGGATTAAATAATCCTAGCAAGAGAAGATCTTTAAATAAGTATCTTAAATTATATAATTCTAAATTAATATTTCTCCAAGAAACTCATCTCCTAACTGAAGATATCACAAAATTGGAATCCAAATATTTCAAACTTTTGATTAGCTCAGAACATACACAAAAAAAGAGAGGGGCGGCCATACTATGGAAAAATACATCCCCTTTGCCTAAAATAATTGACACTTACAAAGATAACAAAGGGATGTTATCTTCAGTGGTTATATAATTTAATAAGTACATTTTGACTTTAATAACTATATATATTGGATTCCTGGCATTGGACCTACAACAGTGAAACAACATATAGAGCATATAGTTCAGTTTTCTAAGAGTAGTATTATTCTTGCTGGGGATTTTAATAATATTTCTGCCATAAAAGACTCTAGTACCAATGGTAAAAGGAAAATTCCAGCTATAGCTAAATTATTGAATGACTTTTCAGATTCATACATAATGAAGGATATTAATAACTTTACAGATGCTAAGTCACTGTTCTATACATTCTACTTACATGGACATAATTCATATTTAAGAATAAATAGGGTATTAATCTCAATTAACTTAACTGATTTCTGTTAAACTCAAAAGTGATTTCATGTCCCCTTTTGGATCATAATTCCATAACATTTGATTTTATTCTAAACTCCACATTTAATGTTCAAATTAAAAGGATACCAGCGTACATAACTAAATTAAAAGACTTCATTGATTTCTTTACTATAGAAGTACAAAATTGTATTGAACTTAATAGCACACGGGAACTTCTGAAGTATACATTTGTGATGCTCTAAATGCTTACCTATATGGTAAGATTATTGATTGGTATAAAAAGAAAATAATTTCATGGGATAAAGACCTTCAAGATATATAAAGTTAGATGCTTTAAGACTTGATGCTTCAAGAAACCCAGATAAGAAAGACTGAATGAATGAAATAAATGCTTTAAACAATAAATATATGACAATTTTAAAACATAAAGTTATGATTAATCTTCAAAAATATAAACTTCTATCTCTTTCTATAAATCCTAGATCTATGAATATACTAGCTAACAAGACTAAAAGATTAAAAAAACTTAATCATATTAAAGAAATCTATTCTCCAACAAAAAAATGGTATCTGATTTACCAAATATATTAAGTGAGTTTAGAGACTTTTTTTAAACTAAACCAACCCAATGATATGGTTAATAGTACAAAAGATATTCAATCTTTTATAAATAATAATATAAAGAACAGACTATCAGAAACACAAATAAAATTAATAGATAAACAAATATCTTTTAAAGACATAAAAGATCAAATCACTAAACTTAAGCAAATTAAAGCTCCTGGTAACAATGGTATAATTTCTGAAATTTACAAAGTTTTGCCTGCCAAAATATTAACTCTGCTACACACAGTATTCAGTATAGCTCAAAATAATAATATTATACCCTCCTCTTGGAACTATACATTTATTTCTCCCATACTAAAGTCTGATAAATACCCTGCAAAATGTGCTTCATATAGGCCCATTTCATTATTAAACACAGACTATAAAATGTCCATGTCTATTTATGCTGATAGACTCAAAAACTTTTTACAATCCTTGGTAGACATGGATCAAATAGGTTTTATAATTAATAGAACTTCCTATGAAAACATCAAAACAACTATAACTTTAATTGAATCAGTAAAAGCCTTAAAAAATAATTTGACTCTTGTTAGTTTAGATATTAACTGTGCTTCGACTCAGTTAAACTTTTGTAAGAACTTTATTAATCTTTTAACTCAATTATATAATGTAAGTCAAGCATACATACAAATAGGTACAAATATATCGCAGAACATACCCATTGTAAAAGGAACCAGGCAAGGTTTCCCTTTATCTCATCTTTTATTCACGTTAATTATGGAACTTTGGGCTAACTTAATAAGTATACACATTTATAGATTAAACCTTAATAAAACATCAAAAATCCAAATGCTTGCCAGTGATGCATTAATCACTCTTGGTGGTACTAACCCCACCTTACAAGAATTGTTTAAAAACATGGATATATTTCAAAAAAGTTTTGGTCTTAACTTTAATAACAATAAAAGTCAAATTCTCCTAATTGGTTCCAAAAGTTATAATATAAAGACCAATATAAAAAATATATACCTCAATCTCAACAAATAACATATTTAGGTATAATTATAGCAACTAATATTAAAGACATGTTACACCTAAATTATACTAAAAGTATAACAATCATAGAGACACCAATAAGTAAATGGAACAAGATTCTATTTACAGTGGATGAAAAACTTTCCATTATAAAGATGATTTTGCTTCCAAAGATCTTATACATAATACAATGTATTTATATTCCCCCTGCAGGCTCTTTTATTAAAAAAAAAAATAACACATTGATTAAAAACTTTTTTGTGGCATCCGATAAAGCCTAGAATTGCATTGTCCTATCATATGTATATCTGGGAAAATGGAGTTATATCTTTACCAAATCTAGAACTTTATTCAGTTTCATCAGTTATTAAAACAATTGTTTATCTTATTTTTAAGCAAAAACAATTAATGTTTTGGCATCAAATGCTAAATAAAAATGAGGCAAAATCTGTTAATGCTCTTGCAGATGAATATAACCTTAACACTTTACTTTGGTCAGATTTGCAAGAGTTTAGAAAATATATTCTAGATAAGCTAGTTTCAATCCCCTCAAATGCTAAGAATTCAATACCCAAACTTATTCAGTAATTGATTTTATACACTTATAATACATTACCAGTTAAAATAGTATATCATATATTTATGGAGCAATTAAACAAGATCTAGATGTATATTCAGATAACTATTCGAATTCATTTTCTGTAATCAATAATTTTGTTCCCTCAGAAAAAGACAAAGTTAATTTCCTTCAGTCAGCCAACAAAACAACTTCCTCCATTAAATGGAGAATATTCACATGGAGATTTTTACATAAATATTTTATCACACCACAGAAAATGAATAAGATAACTAAACAAGATGTTGTTTTCTGGAGATGTAATGCAGAAACAAACACTGATTGGAACCATATATTTTATGACTGTGCACTATTAAAAAAATTTTGGGAAGAAGTTAATATTTTTTTACAGGCAATCTTTACAGACAATTATGCGGTTACAAAATCACTTATATTATTCAATACACCTGTTCCAGACTGTATAAATAAAAGCAAATATTCTTTGCACTGGTCTATACTGTCCATTGCCAGGAAAACAATTACAAAAAAATGGAATTCCTCATATGTTCCCTCATCTAAAGAGTTTAAAGGTCTTCTCTTGGAAATATCTAAGTTAAAAATGTTAACTATCAATCTAAATCTACGTATAGATACACAATTATATTACATGAATTATTGGCTAAAGAACTGGATAAATGCAGTGATCTTTCTTTTTTTATCCTTTATTCTTTATTTTTCTTCTGCAAAAAAATTAACTTAATTAATCTTGTTGTTTGATGTATAGTGAACATCATTGTATATAGTTTTATGTGTTATTATAGTTATTGTATTAATATTTTCTTTTTTAAATATTGTACTTTAAAAATTCAGCATATTCAATATTTTTCAAAATATCTGTTTATTATATTTGTGTTTTCAATAAAGCTGTTAAAAAAAAAGTGACTCCTTAATCACAATATTGAAGTGCTGGATCATGTCTCTCAAACTAAACCCTTAATGTCAATGTGAAACATAAAAAAATAGCACGGTAATCAGAATCAGAATTTTTATTAGACTATACTATTTCAAATTACTACCACCAGACTAGTTGAGTTTTATTTGAGATTAACTCTTATTCAAGGTGGGGCAGATTTCACTTTTTAGGACATTGTCTGCCACTGTGAGATGTCATCAAATTATGGTGCTTTCTAGTTCTAACTAGCTTAGCTTGTTGGGGGGCTTTAAAATGGTGTATCTTATTAAGGAAATTACTATTAAACCTATTCATTTTATTATATCATTATTTTAATTTGGTGAGTTAAATTAAATTGAGGTTGGTTAGTGTTATTTATAAACCAGTCTGGATAGCAGCAAGGTATGACCAGTGGTGATTCGTTCATGAACAGGGATGTGTGATCCCCTCCTGGACAACTAATTATACACCTTATGGAAAAAAAATCATACGGGAAGATATAAATATATTGACTGGCAATTGGCTGGCAAAACCTTTCTTCAGACTTTTCATCATCTGGTATAAACCTTTATAATTGCACACAGCTTATCCAAACACACCCTAGATTTAATAATATCAAGATTAAAGGTGCCATTCTTGACTGGATACTTATCTCTGATCCTAGTAAATTTACAACCTCTGCAACCTTTTCAAACTCACTTAGTGAACACCCCCAGTATCTCCACCTGACCCTAATTTACTCTCTATATCCATAGCTAACAACTTCCACTTAGAACCTGTCTCCACAACAATTACAAAAAAAAAAAAAAAAAAACTTCTACTTAAACTCAAGTCTGGCTCCACTGCAGCTGAAAACCCCTCACCTGAATACCTGAAGATAACTGCCAATGCCATTGTGTACCATCTCTATCCTTATTAATAGGTATCTATCTGAATCTTATGCACCCTCACTATTACAAAAATCCTGTAGTATCCCTTTTCATAAAGGTGGCATGTTAGTTGACATGTCTAACTTTTTGCCTATTGCAATAGTATCATCTCTCTCAAACATTCTTGAAAGATGCATTTATAATTAACTCCTCCACTATGTTCTACAAGAATGACTTTCAACATCCACCCAACATGGCTTTTGCCCAACACACAGTACAACTACCTCCCTATCATTTACTGATACCATAAACAAATACAGGGACTCAGGCAAACTTGCTTCCTCCTTATTCCTTGACTGGTCAAAGGCATTCAGTACAGTTTCTCACCTGAAATTCCTATATAAACTGTCTGAGTTTGGGTTATCCCCTTGTTCATTACTGCAGTTCAATAACTAATTAACTAACAGAGTTAGTCTGTAAAATGACAGAATAATCTCTCTCTATACCTGCAAGGCTCAACTGGTATATCACAAGGCTCTATTCTTGGTCCCTCTTTAATATCTTTAACAATGACCTCCATAGTTCAGTAAGCCCAGCTTCTCTTATACAATGTAATGATGATTCTTCACTTACATATGTATCTAATAACTTGTCTCAACTCCTCCAAATCATACAAGAAGCTTTTTCTTCAGTTGAAAAATGGTTCCATACTCCCCAGCTACTACTCAGGCCTAAAAAATCAAAGTTACTGCTATTTTCCCCAGTATCACAAATACTTGATAAAAACAGAATTTCAAAATATATTCATGAAAGAATATATAAACTGAAGTGGTCTCCATTCAGTACATCTTTGAGTGATTATAGATGATAACCTTAAATTTGACCTGCATGTTTAAAATAACATAAAAAACACCAAAAATTAAAAATGCTCTATTGGCATAAACACTTCCTTATCAAGACTACCAAAACCACGCTTGCCACTACCTTCCTTCTCATAGCTCTCTTATATTATGCACCCATCCTAACTAACCTTCAGGATATAGTTAAAAATAATCTGGGGGCATGCTATAATAAGGCTGGAAGATTTGCCACCAAAAACAATACTTCAGCCACTACTGCATTTCCATTAAAGTTTGAATTAGCTTAAACTACCTCATGATTAAGATTGCATGCAGCTTATCTCCACATACAAAATTATTCAAAAAGCTGGTGACTATCCTGTTTTTACTCCTATTCTCCATTCTTGCCACCCTAATAGATTACATTGATCTAATGAACTACATCATCTCAGCATATATAAACCCAACAAATCCTTTGGCCACACTGTTTACTCATATTCTGCTGCTAAAAAATGGAATTCTATCCCTCTGCAAATTAGATCTACCTTTAACCTCTCCAACTTCAAACTACTGCCACAAGGCTACCTAAATAACGCCTGACTCTGCTCCTGCACTGCCATAAGCTAAACTAGTCCCTCCCTCCTTCCACCACCAGCATACTTTGATTATGTTCAAAGAGAAGGAATTAGCAAAATCTGTTTCTTAGACAAAGAACAACTATATTTTTGTATAGGCTATATTAACTAGTCATCTCTGTTCCAAAGAGTGTGCTTAAGTGTATTTAATGTCACCTCTGTCAGCTGCAGCTTGAGAATACCTTTATCTACTGACAGTTTTCTTTTTGAACTTAGCTGACCAGATATTTTCACTATGTATGTAAAGGTTCATACTGTATGACCAGAACCTGAATGTTTACTTAGTTTATATGCCATTCTTCAGTATTAGGCTTTATAATAACTTTAACTGTTTTGTAATAATGTTAACTGTAAACACATTTTATCAATGTGGAGTTTTTCTCCTCAGGCCTCTGCTGAAAATGGGATATTATCCCAGTTGGACTTTCCTAGTAAACAAATGTCAAACAAATGAAATGAATGTAGCAACTGGCTTTGTGAAAAGTCCAAGTTTTGGCTTTGTTTTATAAATGGTGCAGCTGTTGTGGTGGTCAGATTTTAGGTTTGGTTTATTTAGTCTGGAATTGTGACATGTTATAAGTAGTGCAAGCTATTAAAAAATGGTCAAAGTTTATTGTACTACTGACTAATCCTGCATCTGAAAATCAGTTTAAGAGCAATCAGTGATATACAATAGTGAATGATAGTGAATGCTGTAGATAGGTATAATAATAAGGATGTTGTGATTTCTCCCTGTTTATGTCTTTGATTTTTGTTGTACATAAGTATAGTAGCGACGTATCTGCACTATTTCTTGGCCAAAAGCCTTTGCATCTGTGACAGCAGATTATTGATGAGAAGATATGTCAGCATTTAGTGATAGATGCATTTTCTTGAATTTTAGGGAGTGGACATAGGGTGGTTATGGACTTATAAATTGAGAGCTCAATGTGCATGCCTTCATGTAGGAGAGAGAGAAAAGGATACTGTAAGATTGTTTTTACATAATGAAAATATAGGATTATTGAATAAAGCAGATGTCCAATATAGATACAAGATATGCCATGGCTTTTACCTGTTTCTGGAGATATTTTGTTGGAAGGCTGTGTCAGACAAAAATATATTTTTTTAGTTTTTGTAGCAGCTTTCCTGATAGTGCTAGTTAGAACAAGATTGATAAGGAAGGTAGAAGTTTGAAAGATTTTGCAGCATGGTGCAGTGGCAAATACATGTTGCTTTATTAGAAAACTAATAGAATTTATAAAGAGTGTGTTGTGTTCAAGTGGTATTACAGGTAGTCTCAGAAGGGAGAGGTCTGTATTTCATTTCATTTTTTCTTTGGCCTGGTCTTGTAGCCTATTAATTGTGTTCCAGAAAAATGTATGTTGTTCTTTGTTTGCTGCAGTGTACTGTTTAGTAGCTCTCTATATTTTGATGAATATTAGGGATCCAGTTCATTTGTCATCTCTTTCAAGCTTTACCTCGGATATGCCCTACCTGCTTGGCATCATCAGATAATCTCTGAGCAGGAAAAGTTTTGACTGTCCTTACACATTTAATCTAGCAATGAATTAGAGCCTATACACAATATTTGTATGTTATGATTATGTAAATTTTTCAAATCTTTAACTGTCTGTAATCACTGTAATTTGCAACCTAACTTGTAATTTGCAACCTAACTTGTAATTTGTAATCTAACTTGTAATTTGTAACCTGATTTGTACCTTGTAATCTAACTGTGGGACATTTTTTCCCCTGGGACTCCACTGAAAATGAGTGGGCTAGTCATTCCAGTCAAACTTTCCTGGTAAACAAATGCTAAATAAATAAACAAATAAATAAAGTAAAATAAATTGTAGTCCTACAGAGTGAGCATGCTAAAGTTTGCTAAAGTATGTTTTCACTGGCACTGGTTGAGAAATTACTCTTGCTAGATATGTTTACATTTCCAACCTTTCTTCTCACGAATATTTTGATATATATTTTATTCTCTAAACGTAGCAGAGAGATGGTCTTATAATTGTTATATATTGTATGGTCCTACTTCAGTGCTGGGATCCTTATAACATTTCCTGTTACAGTGAGCCCTGGAAATTGCCCATTTGCTTTAATTACATTAAATAATAGTAGTAAAGGTTCATCTACAGCCTTCTTAAAAGTCTAAGAAAATTCAATAGTTACAACATCTGAATTTTCTTATATAATTTCTGTTCTGGTTGGTGGTGCTTATATCTTCCTCCTGTCATTTGCCTTAATTTTATTCAAAGATATCACATCCGAGAAAGAAGACAAGTCTTGTCTACTCTGTTTATGTTTTCAATAAGTGTTTATACAATTTAATTTATCTCATGTGGGTCTGGTGTGATTACTGTTTTCCCTTTTAACTCTGTCTATGAAAATACTTTATGCAATATAAAGCCATTGATGTAGTAAAGACATTTGACCCTGTCTTACCTTGCTGGTATATCTGTTAGTTGTTGTTGTTGTTAACATCTCCAATTTCAGCTTTGTTGCATTAATTTGTTGTGATAGCCACTTCCCATTGCACTCATCAGCTTTACACTGTTTAATATTGCTAATGTTTTCTAATAAATTCCAACCCTTGCTGACATTGTTTTGACATTTATCAATTATTATACCAACTGTTTACTTTTATCTTAAAGTATTCCCATCCAGTGCTATAAATCTATTATAATGTCTTCATCTTCCCTCAGATATTAACGCTCAAACTATCCTTTTCTGTAACAGTGACTACTTTGAATTTTTATTCACTTATCATGGGCCGTGCTGGTAACTTATATTTTCTTATTATATTACAAACTTTGAAGTGCTATGCTTTTTCTGGATTGGATCCATACAAATTATCAGTCAATAATTTGGGGGCAGGGCCTTGAATGATCTGACAATGCCACTGTCATCCTATCCTCCCCATGCAAGAGTGCAATTTTGCTCAACCCAAGTTTCATAGATTCACAGGTTCATAGGTGTGTTCTAGGCTAATGGCCCTGCAGCCTTTACAAGTCTAACCCATAGAAGTGCCCAGGCATCATGCCGCCCGACATTAGTTTCTGTGAATTAATGTTAATGTCCACCTCTTAGATGAATTAGTACAATTTTCTACTGTCTCCAGTATTTCTGGTCATTGTTAGTTTGTTTTAGTAATTGTTTGTTTACATGAGTTGGAATAGTTGTATGGCATTCACCTTTAGTGCAGCAGGTTCTTGATTTGATTCTATGAAGGGTCAGTTTTAACAGGTAGGTCATTTACAGTAATGCCTTGCTTCATATGTACTTGCTCAAATGCTTGCCATAACTGGAATAAGTGCAAGACTTCCGCACTAAGAAAATCAAGAGGATAAATCATAAAAAACTATGTGGGCAGTCTCAAAGTCTTGTTCCTCTTTTCACTATTATACAGGCTATTGACAGGTGACCTCTGCTTCATGTATGCAGCCTCAGCAGACCATATGTTGTAAGGTCTAGTACACATTCACAAGTCTAGTGTTGCCATAATTATCTGCTCAAAGGATCTCAGTTTATTCTACAATATAAACAGAACTTGTTGGCGTGATAAGTACAAATTTCAGAGAATCTCACATGTTGATATTATTGCTTCTATGGAACCATCCTCCACTTAAAATGAAGTACTTCTTTTACTCTCTTCAAACTTAATTTGGATGACTGGATGAGTAACTGCAATTTTACCCTCAGTCTAGCACCATTTTCCCTTATGGATAGGGGAAACATACAAATGTCTTAACTATCATTGGTCTGCCTGTCTCTTGGTCATTTCTACACAAAATATAAGGCATAAAAACTACCATAGGAATGTAAGGCTAAGCTTTTTGAGATCCTCACAGATCTATAACCTGGTAAGTACCTAAAAACGATTACTCATTTTTATCTAATTTCACTTCCTGAATAATGCTACATTTTTTCTCGTCCTGTAGCCTTATTTGGATGGAGATATGAAAATCATTTTATACTTCATGTCAAATATTTAGTTGTGTCGTGGTTATAAAAAATAACATTACCAGCAACCCAATAGATGGACTGGACATGATGCTTTTACTAAATATTGTTCAGCCTAAATATATATGGTTGAGAATAAACATCATATATAACACATTCAATAACATCTCCTTCTAATTAAACATAGTTAGCAATTCTAGTAGGCTATCAAAACATTTTCATGCTGTAAAACTATAGCATATTCAAATGTATTAGAGAAAAACGAAATATCAATTGTATCAAGTGGAAAAACTTCAGAAGGACTTAGTGTCAATACTTGAAAACAGATCAACACTGTCCACTCTCCTGTCCCCAAAACCACCTTTATTACCTGATATATTTTTGCTTCCCAGCTATTGTCACGCTACATTTAAAATTTATCATTAGAATCACGAGATTTATCTAATTTCAGCCTTCATTCATACTAGAGTAGATCACATCACATGACATCAGTTTGTAAAAATAATGGGGATAAATCATATTGCCTGCCATTTTATCTTGCAGCATTATGCATAAAAACATATCACATAATAATAGCAGTTTTTATATGCTGTCTGTCTTGAGCTATGTTACTCAAACATGCACATAAATCATATTGTACATGTAAAAGTTGCATAGCAGAAAAAATGTATTTTGAATGACTATGTTTTCCAATCGGTTGCAGTTCCTATTATTCCTGTGTGGATACAGCCCTTAATTACATCTGTATAAAGCTGCTGTTTGACATTTATTAATTTATGGCAGATGTAAGCAAATAATGATATTTCCTGTGATAGTGTGTAAAGACAGAACCCAGCAGTACAAATTATGTACCTTAAGGCATTTACAATTTTGCATGCCATTACAGTCCTTCTTTGAGTTACCCATTCAGTCTTAATTTTTATTAGATATCATACTTTGGTAATTCTCAACAGAATGCTCATTTTATAGCACACACTTCTCCTCATCCCAACTTTTGCAGTTGATCAAAATGTAAAGTTTCGACTAGTAAAGTGTGCAAAAATCAGGACTTTCGACATCTTAGTAAAAATATGAACGTAGACATTTTGTCTTTGTCTTTTCCCATCTTGCTGCACTGCTTTAAATTAAAAAAAAAATACATTCTACAATATACCACTACAGATTCTTGACAGATTCAATTCGAAGTCACATTCTTTAGGTACTCTTTGGTCTTATCCAACCAATCTGTTGGAATTTCTGAGGCACAAATGTTTATAATTCTTTTCCTTCTTTTCTGATCCCATTAAAGTCACCAACCCTTGGAGCCTATTATGGATTAACGGGCTCAGGTTTTCTTTAAGTTTACACTTTGTGATGATTTTACATGAACTTTATTGGTAGTCTACTCCTCCAGTTTCTTGTCTGTAATAGAGTCATTACGTTTATTGTTTCCTTTGTAATAGTTGCATAACAGGTTATTTTCTTTGATGTCTATTTAGTTAGAAATGTATCTGTTGCTATGGGTGTGTCAAATGAAAATGATATGATCCTTGCCAGAAGAAAAATGGAATCCAGCAGCAAGAGGTAACATTAAAATGTAACTCCCTAAACCTTCTTATATATGATACCATAGCTTTCAGTCACTAATATAAACTGTTAATTAGGTCAGGAGACAACTTAATAGTATGTGCTATAATTTTAACGTGCTCACCATTTCTGTTGCTTACCTGAGGATGTTGTCTCTCAGCATAAGACTCAAGCGCTTAAAACTGAAATGTCCAGGTATTCCTAAATTAAGATGCATTTCTCTGGGGTCATTCTACTATGTGGAGTCACTGGTGCCAAGTAGGGCCCACAATTCTTTTTTCACAAAAGTAACTTGAGTCCATATCACAATTTTGGATAGACCTATGATTTTAACATTAATTAATGTGGACCTATTTTCATATCTTCTAATTTGATTTTTAATAAGAAGATATTGCATATAGTTGTGATCACTTTTTTTTTGTTTTGCTAACCTCCTTCTGCTGTCACAGTAGCAGCTCATTCATTTGTCTTAACGTAGTGTTATGAATCAATACAATGTGTTTAGAGACCTTGACATCTGCGTTACATTCTGCATTACCACTGATAATATCACTATATAATTAGTTTTTTGCTAAACATTTGCTTTAACAGTCTGCCTATTAAATCACTAATTTACAGTTACAGTTAATCCAGCATTACTAGGGATGGAACCCAGAATGATGTAACCGGCCCCTGCACTCACATGAATAGTAATGCCATTATATGGCTTACTACATTCAGTCTTCTGTGTTTGGAAGCAATATCTAAAAATTGTTTTATGCATAGGTGCTAAATGAGCTTTTTTGTATAAAAAAATGTTTGCATGCATGATGACCCATGTGAACACATTTTTGTATACAAAAAACAAAGGTCATGTTGCACCTTTAGATTTGATCTTTAACAAAATCCTACATGGTCTAATGAAACCTAAAACCCATAGCCACCCTTAAATCACTTCCTATAGTAACTGTACCTCCCTTCATCTTAGCATTTAACCATTCATTCACCCCCCCAAACCTCATCACACACCCACACCAAACTATACCAATACTCCCAAATACCCCACCCCATCGACCCAAGAGTCTCTGGACAAATACATCTGTGCCCAAACTATGTTTATTTATTTTTATTTATTCATTTGACATTTGGTAAACAGGAAAGTCTGACTAGTTAGAGATTACCGTTTTCAATGGAGGCCTGGGGAGAAAAGCTCCAGAAATAAACAAGGAAAACAACTACACAACAGACAAACAACAATGAGAATTACATATGAGGATAAGTGACATTACAAAATTATAAAATGCATAATTAAGTATAGGATTTTCTGGTGAGATAATTCATTCTAATTAGTACAAATTTGTCCCTTAATTACAGATGATTCAAATGGCATAGCTTCTTAGTGGAAGGAGAGGAAAAAGTAATAGATAAGAAAACCGAAAGCTAAAAAATACTAGATTGCAAAGTTGAAGAGTTCTGGTAATAGTATAATAAGTATAGGGGTATAAGGCTGAAGAGCAGGAAGTTAGTTTGGCTAGATGGTATTACAGACTGTAGCTAGGAAGGAGAAGAACATGAGCAAATCCAGAATTTGGAGAGAGGTTCTTGAAGGTTTGGTAGTAAGAGACTTGTCTGATTGATAGTGGCAAGTTGTTCCAGGACTTGACTACATAAGAGTAGAGGCAGAGACCGCTTGACTCAGTGGTTTATAAATAGATGAGTTGTTTGTCAGAAGAGCATAGTTTCTGATGATGAAGATAATATTGTAAAAGGGTAGAACTGACAGGAGAAACTAAGGGGTTGTTGAGTATTTTATGAGGTGGTAGTAGCTGATTCGTGGTTAGTTGGTGAGGAAGTTCAAGCCAGTTAAGGTGTTTAATAGGTAGGTAGTGATGTGACTTGTGAGGTTGACCAGTAACAAATTTTGCTATTTTGTTGTAGCATTGGCTTAGTTTAGTTTTAAGTAAGGAGTTAAGATTCTTTAGAATAGGTGAGGCATAAAAAGGGAAGGTTAAGGGAAGGTTAAGAGGTGTGTGGCAGCAAGCTTAACTTTAGTAGAATTAGTTAGGAATTGTTTAGCCCTATTTAACATGCCAAGTTTTTGATGGGTCAGTTTGATGGTGTTATTTCTGTGCAAATCAAATTTGCAGTTTTCGTCAATTGGGACACTTAATAGTTTAGAATAAGGCACACCGTCAATTATGGTATTGTTCAGTGATGAAATTCTAAAGTTTACTTTATCCAGAGAATGTTGTTTATGAATGAATAATAGAAGTTTTGTTTTCATGGGATTAAGTAAGAGATGATTATTGGTAACAGGCCTCAATGGAGTTAAAGATGTCTTGTGTTAAAGTTTGTAGTTGAGTAAGGTTGTTAGAGGGAAGATTAGAGTAGAGTCATCAGAATATTGTATGAGAGTTGCATGTTTAGAAGCAAACAAAAGTTTGTTAATGAAAATATTAAATAGGAGATGGCCTTGGATTGAACCCTGTGGAACTCCAGTGCTGACTGGTAGATAAGGGGATTGAGTAAAGTCCTATTTGACTGAATAATGTCTGTTAGATAAGTAACTGCAGAACCATAGTATGGTAGTGTCAGTACAGCCAAGGAAAGAAAGTTGCCATAACAGTTTTGGATGAGAGACAGTATCCAAAGCTTTGATAAAATTGAGGAATAGGGATGCAACAAAATTACTCATGCCTCTGGCTTTGTTGACTGTATCAGTGAAAGACAAGAGCTGTGGTGGTACTATATGTAGATCTGAACAAACCTGACTATTAACTAATTAAGAACTACACTCATTGAAATGGCAATACTAGTGAAGAATGATTATGTCAAAAGTGTAGCTACAGAAATCTTGAACAGCAGTAACATGCACGTTACATGCATGTTACATGCACATGGGGATCACAGCAAAGCCCAAATAAACTTTTATTAACTGAAATGGAGCAAAAACAGGATTTATGAAAACCAGAAATGAGAAACAGTAACTGATGGAATATACAGAAGGTCACAGGGAAGGAAAGTATGGTTGTGGGGTGAGAAATGAGGGGTATACTTTTGGGATGAGCTGTTGGCCACTTTTTATATTTAGGGTAGAGGGAGAAGGATATAAGCAGAAGTCAGGGGATGGAAGGAGGACATAGGTATGGAAGCAAGGGCACACAAACATAAAATACAAAAGATCAACTTTTGATGTGCTGACAAAAGGGAGGAAGGTTGACTATGAATAAATACATACTAACAGAAGGAGGACACATACTAATTGGGAGAATTGTGCTACAAATAGGGGAAAGAGGAAGGTGGCACACTAGGCAGGAGAACACCAGGGCTGAGGATAGGGTTGGTTCCTGGCTGCTAATTGTGCTATCACAGGTGGGACCTAGACAGTTCTCAGTTGCCACTGTGATTGTCCTGCCTTCAGGGTCCTAACTTAGATGGCATATTAGTCATTGCCAGGAAGTGGTGCGACTCCGCTGGCTTTACAAGAAAGTTCTCTGTGTAGCTATCATCCAACTGCCATTGCATAACAAAATTTGACCCACCAACAGAGTCATCAGAGAGAGAGAGAAATATAACACCCTTTCCAGTTACTGACTACCAGAGGACACTGAGAACATTTCCATGTTGCCCCAACCAACATTACCTCCATAACATGATGGAGAAGCAGTCTTGGAGGCAGAGTTTGAGTTGGCAGAAGGATGAGCATGATGAAAGAGCAGAGACTGCTGCCCACCACAGACATAGTTGTGTCTGACATTGCATTAAACAGATACATAAATGCAGAGTAATAGAAAAAAAGTAAAAATAAATAAATATTATAAAAGAAAGATAACAAGAAAGAAATATATGAAGAAAAAAAAAGTACTAACCAGTCTGTATCTCATGATCAGTCTTCTGCCTACAGGTAGAACAAACAGCTACTGGGTGTGCTATTATGCCAGTGGCAATAAGGCTGACTAAACATAGAATGGTGTATGTTCTCGTTGGAGAATGTGTGCACAATGGTACAGCACCACTGCATCAGCTAGCATAGAGGGTGGCACTGATGTCAGGACAGTGCTGCTAATCATAGGAGGCCATGGAAAGTATTTTTGGGTGTGCCTCTGTGGCTATGTTATGTGTGAAAGGGACAAAGACTGGCCATGTGGACATGGACAGCATTATTAAATATACAGACCAACTGTCATACTGTGCCAATGTCTTGTACCAAAGGCAGACAAGACAGTGGTGGTTACACAGGCAGCTGTCAACATTTATTGGACAATCACTGTACAATAAGTTGACATTTACTACTGGACAGAGCTGTTGTAATTTATGAATGCCATGGGTATGCCATTTGGAAGTGGCACATGCATGGGCATTCTGTGAGCAGATACATGGCAAATATTATGAGACAGGTAACTTGCATGCTATAGGATTTCCTGCCCTGTGGCAATATCCACAGTATAGTAGTAGACAAACAGCCCTTCATGTCAGTCACCTTTTGATAATGCGCATGGTGTACAGGTATGCTAAGGTGGTCATATGTCTGCATATGAGGAATACGTGGATCCCATGAACATGTCCTGTGTGCATGTGGCTTGTCATGCTAGCATATATAGAGAGGTTGTAGTAAGCCTATGCAGTTGTGTCTCAAATGAGTGATATAGTTAAATCAGTACATTTTACAGCATGGGTAATATGATGCAACTAAGATATATAGAGCCTATGCCTAAGATGTCAGTAATCATACACACTCCTGCATCTCAAGAGATACCCATTCCTCTTCTCATACAGGAGGTTGTTATCCTCAGTCTGTTCTGGAGCTGAAAAAAAACAACAGCAATAATGAAAAGCATCATAAAGTGAGTGACTTGCAAAGGACCTTTTAACAGTTTGTAAAATAAGAGTGCAATGATGTGGCCTGCAGAGTTAATGTATCTGTCTGGCCTCTTCTTCACATTGCTATAGAAAGTGAAAATAGCATCTCTTCATGTCACTATAACAGTGCCTGCACTGCTCACCAGAGCAGCAGATGTCACTAACAGCAATCACTGTCCTGACAAAGGTGTGCCAGGGATTCATTTTATTCTGGTTATCTCCTCTGCATCTGTCATAGTTCCCGGGCTTGTGCTAATCACCTCTTGCTGCCAAGTTGTCACAGCAAGCTAGGATGCCAAGATATTAGCACAGGGTTCATCTTCTCCAGGGGTGAACTATCCTTGGTTGCCAGCAGTTCCACTGACAGGAGACATTGTGGCAGAGGTTTGAGTACCAATAGCATGCAATTCCATGTGTGCCACCCCATAGCACATCACATACTTCACACTCAGAAATCACTGTTTCATCTGTGCATGCTGTGGATCATGCCTTTGACAATCTACAAATACAGTGCCCCCATGGACAAAGGGCATACATGATCACTGCATAGATCTATTGCCTTACATCTGCCCAAAAGACCCCAACACAGTGTTTCATCTTCTGCTGCAGCTGTGTACACACACACCTGCACACACTGATTAGCCCTGCCCAGTGCTGTCCAGTCACAATGCAATGGTAACAAAAAGTGTATCCCTGATGAGTCTTTTATTAAAAAATATAAAAATGTATATAGGAAAGATGAAGAAGATGAGATAGAAGAAGGTTCTGAAATAAGAGATAACAAGTACATAAATTGGAAAGTAGTGAACAGAAGAAAAATTCTATTGGGAAAATGGTAAATGATAGTAAAAGAAAGTTTAAGGACATAAGTATGAAAGAAAATAAGAAAGGAAATGAGTGACATGCAGTAAAAAAATGTAAGAGAAAAGTATCTTAATAAAGAGATAGCATAACCTCTTATAAATTAAAAGAAAAAAAAAATTTTTTGAGTTCTTTTGGTAAATATGTATAGTATTAAACATAGTAAAAAGGATATGGGCTATTGTAAAGGTGTAATAAATGTGATATGGATCTAATTGTTTTGAACGTTGTATGATTTTTAGCAAATGAAGAAAGGCTACAGATAGAAAAATTATGGAGTAGAAAGATAATAAGGAAATGACTGATGCTTACAGGTAGCAGTAGTGTATAAAAGAGCAGTTAAAATAATCAATTAACATTGGTAAGAATTAATGATTAACTTTTGTGGATGTAAGATGGCAAGAAAAAGTATGTAGAATTACAGTGTTAAACTCTTATGTTACTTCTAGGGAAAGGGAGAGTTTATTTCAATTATGTGGTGGTAAGATAAAGAAGAAAGGAAATGTAAAAATGTTAGAAGTTAGGACATATGGTAAATTACCTATAAGGAATAAGAAATTCTGGACATATAGAAGGGGTATACATAAATCTGAAATTGATTATTTTATTATATCAAAGGGATTAAGTTAACATAGCGAGAGATAGTTTTAACAGGATTTACAGATCATTTGGCAACATAGATAGAAGTAAATGAAGAGAAGGAACATACTAGAATAAGAAAAGGAATAAAAAGGATAAACGAGAAAACATGGAAGGAAAGAGAAAAATAGTATTACAGTTATGGAAACATGCTGTTATGAGGTTATTTTATGCAAATTGGTCTGAATGCTGGAATTACAAAAGAAATATTAAAGATGCTAATTACAATGGCAAAATGCTGAAAGAAAGGTGAAAGAAAAGTATGAAGAGATATATAAAATGCTGTAGAAAATTTAGAGAAGAATGAAATAGTATTATGATAAATAAAAAGAAATATATTAAAGAAATAAAAACATGAGTTATTATTTGAATAAAAGTATTTTTACAAGCAAAAAAGAAGCGGTATCAGCATATTTAAGTACAAAATGAAAGAAGACAGTATAATGAGTGAAATGAAAAATATAAAAATAGAGATAAAAAGAGCACAGGAACAGATTAATTAATATTATTTATTATGTGTAAGAAATGCTTAAAGATAAAAATAAACAAATTATAAGGGAATGTGGGAAGTTAATGCAAAGCAAGTAAATACAAATTTTGAAAAACAGATTGCTGTATATGACTTGGATAAAATACTTGGTCAAGTGAATATAGACTCTGCTGCAGGCACTGATGGTAATAGGGCATGGCATGTAAACAAATTTAGAGACTTGGCAAAGAAATTCCTTTCTAAACATTTTGAATGAATGGTTAAATTAATATTTTGCTTATAAGGAGTTGTGTAGTAGAATATTAAAATTTATATGGAAGAAAGGAGAAAAGGAAATAAAAACTGAAGACCAATAGTCTTAATTAAAATGGATTATAAGATCTTTATGACAAATATACAGAAAAGAATGGAATGTAAAATAGAGAATGTAATGGAAAAAAGTTTATTTAGTATAAAGGGCAAGGGTTGTCAAGAATTATTAATAATGGCGAGAGAAAGTGTGAATGATATTATAGAAGAAAGAATGTGAAATTTTTGGTAGGAGGCATTAATAAAGCTTTTGATAAAATAAAACATGATACTTTAGGGGAAGTAATCATGATACAATTTATGTAACAAAATTTGGAACATTTGTATGTCAACATATTGCAACAATAAAATAAGTCTTATTATATGGTTGGTTAAGTAAAGAAATAGGGATGATGAATGGTATAAGATAAGGGCACTCAATGAGTTGAGTATTTTGTTGCTTTAATAATGAATGCGATAGTCTTCTTCTTTTCTTTTGGCTGCTCCCATAGGGGTCCCCAAAATGGATCATCTGTTTCCATTATGAATGTGATAGTGAGTGAGGTGAATTTTAAAATGAAGAATGCAGGGTATTGATGCACATGGAGTAATGATTCCAGTTCTTTGAAATACACGGATATTATTGTAGCAGCAAAATATAAACTTTGGATGAGGGAAGTAATATCTGTATTGCTGAATGTTTAAAAGAAATTGTCATGATATTAAATGAAAATAAAACAAACGAACTGGGTGCTCTGGAGGCAGGTGATGTATAATTTACAATGACATAGGTTTTGTTGTTAAGAATAAAAATTGGTAATAATGAGGCAAGCAGTATTCAATGGGAAAGCTAATAGAAGAATTGATAAACATTTGTTCATTATGGAAAACATAAAAGTTATAATTTAGAAAAAAGTTTTGCTTAATAAATTTTATATCGATGGGCATATTTATTTAGCATGTAAATGACTCTTAGAATATGTGAAAAAGAATAACTGCAGTAATGTTTTTTTAATTCATATAGAGTTGGAGAATGACTCTAGTAAAAATAGTCTTTTTTTAATTTGAATAAATATAAAGGAGAACTATGATAAATAAACATGGTGGTGTTTGCTTCTATTTAAAAGTTATATAAAGTATAACATTGGTTAAATAAAGAAGATGACAGATTAGAAATAAAGTGACAATAAAGAAAAGGAAAATTGTAAAGAAAATAAGATTATGTAAGATAATATAGAAGTGATAGAAAAAGAGAGAAAAGTATGATATAAAAACAGAATAATACAATACTATTATGTAGATACATGGAAAAACTTATCAGAAGAAAAATAAATAAATGCTGTTACAAGAGAGTAGAATGTCAATATTTTTTTATGAAGAATGATAATAAATAAACTACCAGTGAAAGGGAATATATCATATAAAAAGAAAGTGAAAGAGAATATACCATATTAAAAAAAAGTGGTGGTGGTGGTGGGGTTTGCAGAACAAGTTTCTGAAATTAAAATGAGCAGTAACATTATAGCATAAGTTATGTAAAGATTTTATGAAGATATAAAACAGATAAGATAGATATGGATATGATCACAAGTATTATAAGGGTAGCTACAAAGAACATATAAAAAGTTGTTTTATGTTGTATGGGTTATTTGGAATGACAGGATACATTAAATCATGTTCAGAGGAAAATGGATATTAGCAACAATATTATGAAAAATTGGATAGTGGCTGTAGATAAAGGAGTGAGGGGACTAGTATAATAATAAAGTCTAAAGTTTATTATCATAGAGAATACAAAATAAACATAATTATATTTATTAGTGTACAAGAATATCTATACATGTTTTATTCTGTGAAAATGTAAATAAATATGGTTTTGTATAAATAAAGGATCCCCTACTCTTTTTGATAGTTGCCGAAGAATCATTTACAACCACCTGTGATACCACCAACTCAGAACGGTTTCATTTTAGCATCTCTTCTGAAGGATGGCACACTCTGGAGTGCAGCACCTCGCCTTTATACTGCACTGTAGTGTCAGCAAACAATTTGCCTGTATTTGTACTCGAACCCACAGCCTTCTGCTCTAAAGATTAGTGTGCTACTTGCTGTGCCACCTTTGATTTTTTTTTGGGGGGGGTTGTGATACTAGGTTGTAACTTCTCCCTTAAAAAGCGGTGCAGAATATCACAGTTCCACTCAGCATCCTTCACCACACAGACATTTTTAAATGCTCACTTTGTGGCAGGCCCTCTTTAATAGCAATGCATTTCAATTTTACAATCATTTTGGGGGTTACAGTGCTTTGTTCTATATATTCCATGCTGAAAAAGTGCATTGCCAAATGTGATACCTCCTTCAGGCATCTCTAAATATGTCTTGTCAGTGCACAGTTTCACTATGTTTTTATCTATATGCCCTGATTTGTTTTTATGCACCAGTACTTTATTAAAATTTTATATACACTACTTTATCTGTCTATATATATATATCTATGTCTATTTATTCACATAAA
>NC_056735.1:1989204698-1989297198 GCF_019279795.1 Protopterus annectens
TTTCTTTTAAAGGTCAGACTGTATGTCAAAACAACACAACCAGATGTCAACAAATAGTCTTGCAGAAAAGCATGCCCCTCCTAAAATTGGAAATCACTTTGAAAAATTTTGAGGTAATAGTGCCAGCATTTAAAATGTGTCCCTAATTAAGGCTTTTTCCTTAATTATTTTTCACTTTGTTCCAAATTCAGATGGTAAAAATTGAGAGCTCCACAATGTTTTGTCCAAGTCATATAATTCCACAAAGCACCAAATGATTCATTTTGTGTTGTGACCCTAAATGTCCCATGAATGGAAACAATCATTAGATAGTTTTATAATTTAATTGTGGTTGTGGCTTTTGCTATACTTGTTACAATCAGAGCCCTCCTTTCAGTCAGTTGCAGTTGTAGCTCTATTGACATCAGAACACCCAACATCGATTGTGTCATGAGCCCATGGGCATGGCTAATAGTCCAAGGCTTGTGAGGGGAATTGATTGTAAAAAATACTGATATAAAGGAGACACGTGGAATTTCCCAGCACTCAGTTATTTTAAGACAAAATTCATGACTTTCCAGCAAATTTCTGACAGTTGAAATATGGATAGAAGGCAGTGCCTGTTGCCAAAAGCAATAATTAAGGTAGACTCATTTACTTGGAAAAATTGTAGTATATCATACTGTGGCAGTTTCATTGTGCATTGGACTTGCAGTGCTCTGCAAGAATAAATAAAATAAAATAAAATAGAATAAACATTTTTAAAAGCATTCTGTTACATGAGTAACCAGTATGTTATAGGTAATATATCATAGGATAGTCATTAGGCAGGAGATCCAGCAGACTACTGAAGAGGCTAGCCCAATTTCCAAAGTGTTCCAGAATGCTATTTGGTTAAGTAAATTCACAGAGTTGCACATTAGGTGATTGGGGTTGGAAGGAATCAACACTGGACTGCAGGAAGCAGTTAATTAGCATGAAGCATTAATCCTCTGCACTACCTACCAGCCTCTAATTGCCATTAGCTACTGGTTCGGTGTTTGGTGTTTTCTCCCAAGTTCCACCTTACAGTAATCAGCAAATGCTCTCTCAAAATAAACATTTTCTGGCAGGGGTGGCAAAGTTCAGTTACAGACAGCACCCTACTGTTCTTGTTTTGGAAAGGACTGTGAATCTAAACATAAGCTTGATCACTTTCAAATCAAGACTGAAGAATTATTAACTCTTCAGTCACTGCATGCAATATTTGTAGTGACTGACAGTGCTGAAAATGTTAGGGAAACTATATAGTTTATAGATCTGACCTATGTACTTTCCTTTTTGACAAAATGTTAGTGTGGTAGTGAAAAACTTTAACATGTTCAGATACTCATAAACTAAGAACATCCCGCTCAAAAAAGTTCTTTAACCCTGATAACTTCCTTACTGAATTGCAAGCATGTGACTGGTCACCACTAACTCACCTTGAACTTAATAAAGCAGTGACCTACTTTAATACAAACTTTCTTCAAATCCTTGATCATCATGCCCCTTTTCACTCTACTAGAATAAGATCCAAATCTGCTCCAATGCTATCTAAGCAAACAAAAGAAAAAATGATCCTCAGAAATAAAATCTGGGCCAAATGGAGAGCTAATAAATGTCCATCTGATCATCTCCTCTTCAAACAATTAAGAAATGCCACCAAAAAAGATACTGTTAGAGATAAAAAGGAATATTATCTTCACCTTCAGCAAAGTAGTCAAAAAACCCCTCAAAAATTCTGGACAAGCGTTAATAAACTTCTTAAACCAGGACATTCACCTACTCCTACCCCTACAGGCTTTCACCTCAACAATGCTACACATATCCCTGATGCCTTTAATAAGTATTTTACAGAAGCCATTCAATCCCTAGCTAACTCATTACCTACACCAACTGCATCCTTACCAAATACCTCTCTACCAAGAACTTTCAAATTCAACCTACAGCTCTTATTTATAAGCTTCTTAAGAAACTCAAACCTTGCACCCCATCTGCTGACCAACTCCCATCTGAATACCTACAAATAGCTGCTAAAGCTATCAATTATCCAGTATCCATACTGATAAATAGGACTGTCACTGAAGGAACAGTCCCCACCTTATGGAAAATATCTCATATAATTCCCTTACATAAAGGAGGCTCATCAACTGAACTCTCAAATTTTCACCCTATTGCCTTACTTTCCCCATTAGCCAAGATTATGGAAAGATGTGTCCACAAACAAATTCTCAACTACCTTCTTCAAAACAAACTTCTAGCCAACTGTCAACATGGGTTTAGACCATTCCACAGCACTACAACTGCCCTCCTTTCCTTCTCTGACTCCATAAACAATAATAGAAACAATAATTGTTTCTCCTCAGCACTTTTCATAGATCTTTCAAAAGCCTTTGATATGGTTAACCACAATATACTTCTTGACAAACTAAACCTTTATTCTCTCAGCCCACACTCACTACAGTGGTTTAGGAGCTATCTCCATAACAGGCAACAAGCAGTCCTTTGGGAGAACAACCTATCTTCCTTACTCCCAGTAAATATTGGTGTTCCACAAGGATCAATCCTAGGTCCCCTTCTTTTTTCCTTATTTATCAATGACCTACATCTGAATATGCCACAAGCCACCTGCATTCAATATGCTGATGACTCAACGTTCATCTGCACTGCTAAAAATATTCCCTCTCTCCAGTCCCTCACCCAAACAGTCTTCCAATATGTCGAAAATTGGTTTATGCAACACTGCCTCCTCCTTAACCCCAAAAAAACTAAGCTTCTTCTCTTTACTCCTACTCATAAATCTCCCACACCTCTCTTTACTATCTCCTCAAATAATGCAACCAGTATAAACCCTGATAAGACCACACGACTGCTAGGTGTAACTATTGATAACCATCTCAATTACGATGAACACATTAACACCACTATTAAAACTGTCAACAAAAAAATTGGGACACTCTACAGAATTAGACCCTTTCTTACCCCAGAAGCTAGAAAAAACATTGCTCAGACACACCTGATCTCCACCCTCTTTTATGCCTCACCCATCTATACTAACTTATCCAAAAATAACATTACCAAACTCTCTGTCTGCTACAATAGTATAGCCAGATTCATTACTGCTACTCCCCTAAGAACTCACCATTGTCTTAACCTCAAACATCTAGATTGGTTAGAGCTAAATAACCACCTACTCTATCAACAACTACTCATCATTCATAAGACCCTTTACTACCCTGATGTCACCCCTAGCCTTACAAAACTGATTATACCATATAAAAACCTAGCCACACTCCGTTCTGCTAATAAACTCCTAGTATCTCTAACTAAATCATATAATAAAGCTGGGGATTCATTACTTTCAAATTCCATAGGTAAAATATGGAATCAACTCCCTCAAGAAATAACTAATCAAAACTCTACCTCTCTTTTCAAAAAACACATTAAAGAACATCTCAAAACACAATGGATGTGTCCTTGTGCAAATCCCGACTGAAATCATGTCCTCACTCACCTATTTTTACCCCCCATCCCCCTTACTGAGCTCCTCACTAAAACTTTCAAGAGTTTGAGAGTTATATCTAAGAATTAGGCTTTACCAGTAACCTTTTTATCTGTCTGTGTAACTTCATTTTGTGTTATTGTTACTGTTTTATAAGTCCAATATAGTTGCATTTAGTATAAGTTCATCTCCTATTTTTAGTATTTGTTTGGTGTTGAAACTTATTTTTCTTTCTACCTTGTATTGTTTACTCATATTATGCTTTATGTGATAAATCATTGTTTATTGCCTGTACTGGAGCTTTTCTCCCCTGGCCTCTACTGAAAACGGATATTATGTCCAGCTAGACTAGCCCAGTGAACAAATGTAAAATAAAATAAATAAATAAATATTAACTGATCCTTCCTACTCTCTTTACACTTATTTTTTCAAGCATTGTGATGCCCCTCTCAGTAGGTTTCTTTAGTCCTCACCTATCTATAAATTTATTCATTCATCCCTTCAATTAGCATCCAAGAACACTGTAAGCAAAAGGCAATATAAGATAATAAGGACCTTAATCTAGTATGGTTTAAGAGTTTTTTTCTGTATTGTTTTAATTCCCTCCCCTATTGTAGACAGGCCTACCATGTACAATAGTAGTCCAATGGTGCATGTCTTTAATCATACATACACACACACACGCACACACACACACACACACACACACACACACACACACACACACACACACACAGACACACACAAACACACACACTCACACCAAATGCAGTTGCATCACTTAATATTGTCAGGGAGAGTTTGCCATTTGTCCATGACCCTGATGAAGCTGCTACATCACCTGACTTCCACCATATGGTAGAATCACAGTGGGCTGAACAAGCTATGTCTGTTTGGGTTAGGAATAACAGCCTCATCTGCTCACTCACTCATCCGGTTCTGCTGATACTAATTGAATCATGGTCTCCAGGACTGGAATCAGGGCTTCATAACTCTATTTCTGCACTCGTTTGTTTTGTGAAAGTCTAATCCTTGATAAAGTACTTAATTAGGATATGAGGTATAATAATGGGAATGTGGCATTCTATATACACAGACTTCACTGAATCTTGCTTCAGTCAATATATATATATTGCAGAAATTAGTTTCAGAAATAGTAGAACATTTTCTTTTATGCACTGATATGCAACCTCTGAGTAGGTATATTTTAAATGGGGGGGTGGGCTTACCCCCCTGGCAAAAAACAATTTGTTTTGCGGTTTGCTGAAAGTGACTTTGGAAAAAAATATTTCATTGAAATAGTATTAAGTGAAAGTGTTGCTGATGTATTGACATGAATCCTTAACAATTATTCCCTGTCATTTGCACATAATGGATATTTTTTGTTAATATTCTATCACCCTATTAGGAGGCCATGTAAGCTGTGAGATGTCATGCTTTCTGGGCTCATTTATTATATCTTACCATAGGGTTCAGAGATCTAATTAATTCTACAGCACAATCATACATCTCTATCATTGGTGACAACTATTTTTCATTCCATTCAGACCATTGAAAGTATTTTTTTTTTTTTGCTGCTGATCAGATTATATATACCTGAAATGCAGAACTATGCATTTTGTGATGATACTAGATCCACGTTTTAGGGACTTCACCCATGTATTCTTCAAACAGTTCAACTTAAAATCATGGTTTACTATACTGCAGCATTTCCCAAGCACGAGGTTTGCTTCTATGACATACTTCAAAAGAAAATATATCATTAGATAAAATGTAAGGAAACATGAATAAAATAAACTGAAATATTTTGGAAAAATACTCCTGACTATCAAACAGTAGAAATAATATTTAAAATACCAGTTACTGTTTTCTTCCTGAAGAAAACAAGACAACTAGTGGATCTTCAGAAGTATCACTCCCAGGAAAAATTGTAAATGGTTACTCTGTAAAGCAGTCAACTTTATCCCACTTAAAAAAATCAGGTAATGATAACTGTACCAGACAACCCACATCAAATCCAAAATGTAAAAATATCATCATAATCCTAAGTAAAAGTACTATAAACCTAAGAAATACTTTTGTGGAATAGTTTCTAAGTAAAAACAATAGCCTGATCCATAAAGATGAAATATGATAACCTGACGTTTAAATCAAAAACATATACTTCTAGTAATAATGGAACACCAAGAAAACAATTCCAGAAAGAATATATTCAGCTTATATAAGGCCACAAAAATGAGCCAACTGATTTTTTTAATAGTCATCTAATAAGCATTGCAGTCTTTTTTTCACTTTGATGAGATAGAAGAAGGCACATGGATAATTAGTATCTAGGTCAAAACAAACTCAGAGACCACTAGCTATTATAAAATCTGTATCTTGTTCTGATATATTGTTACTGCTCATAAGTGATTGGAGCAAATCAGACAGAAAGTGACATATTCTGTTAATCCACTATGACAATATAAAAATGCCATTTTTTAGTATAATGCATATATAATTTCCTTTACTCAGTCCAGCGGATTGCATTCCTGAGAGCATGTATTAGCTTGCACCTCATTATAGAAGACAATGGGTATATAACCTCCTCATGCACGCAACATAGATCATCAGATGGATCTCATATTCATTCTACTGGGAAACATATGTGGAAAAAAAAGAGAAGAATTCCTTAATCAATAAAATCATAGTTAATCAACTTTTTGAAAAAAAATAGTTCCCTTCAGCTGCTAACCATCAGTGCTCACATTAACTGCTCACTTATTTTCCATGACTTGGACAAGAACTGTTCAAAGTGTAGCCATCATGCAGGAAGCCTTTTCCCCTGACAGCTAACATACAACCTGCAACTGAAACAAAATGGAAGTGCCAGTATTGGTTGCGCTGCACATTCCCATCTCCATTCTTTGGCTCCTTCAATACCTGGGATGCTTTTCATTACTGGGTCCTCTGGGTTAGAGTTGGGTCTTTAACTGTGTGTGCCATGAAGATGATACTAAGTAAATAATGAATGTTCAAGAATTGGTTCTTGAAATATCAAATTTTAGTGTCTAAAATAAAATATCTTGCAATACAATGACTAAAGTATGAAAATAATTCAAATTTTATATTATCTTGTATTATATTCTGCTTAAAAGAATCATAAAACCCCACCGCTTATAGGTCGCAGTAATCTAATTTTAGAATAATTGCTTCTGGTAAATTTCTGATTCTTCAATTTTCACAAACATTTATTCTGTTATATTAGTAAACTCAAGGAATTTGCATCTGTATTTATGCATGGACATCAGTATCCACTTAGTTTTAACTCTGATGACTCATTTAATACTGTTATTAGTAGCATAAATACAGAACATTAACATTCACTGTCTCCCCTTGACCTTTAGCCTGATGGTTTGAATTGCACATGAATATTTGATTTATATTTCATAGATATAGGCCTGTATCCTGAAATAACTTGTTCTAGTAGTACTTGTCTTCTCCCCTTTGATGTTTTTTTTTTCATATCCACTTCTACTTCAGTCACTGCAGATTAATTTATGCATATTGTATCCTCCTATGTATGTTTCGTAATTTACATTCATCGCTAAGCATGTTTTGTACACTGATTAATACATACATTGTTGAACTGATTTCTTTTAATGGAAAACAGAGTAATTTATGTGAGCAATATAGTTCATCATTCAGAAACAGGTAACTTTTTCTTCTGTTCACTGACATCTAGTAAATATCCTGGAGGCCATGGATATGTGTTTTGTGGCAATAAGAGAATGCAGCCTGAGTGGCTGGGTCTATATGATTGCTCCTCCTCATGTCTGAGTTAGAAAAAATCCTGACTGTATCTAATAGTAGTGTATTATACAACTAAATAATATAGGTTGGTGCAACAGGAGTATAGTCAGTATAGCTTATTATTACAAGTTTGGAAAGTCTTTCCATATAGAAGTAATAAACTATAGAGAACTCAATGACTTTGTATCGGGATCTGATCTGCGGCCCAGTGGTTTTATCTTTACTGACCCTGAACTGTCTCATAGGCACATTAATTTTTTGTAGATGGAGATAAAGACAGGCTCCAATGCTTACTGCAGCATAATAAACTGTTGCCATCATGTGCTGTGCCAGAGGCTGCTTTCTGCCTTGGGATTAATGTAATTTAGTTCCCACCAAGCTGACTGAGAGGGAAACAGAGAAGTGATGCACATTCTTAATTAGTTCCCATTTGTGAATCACTCCCATTAATTTTAAAGTACAAATATAAGTTCCTCATAAAACAATAGACCTAATTACATTTATTTGAGGAACTTAAGAACCTTTATTCCAGAAAATTATTTATTGTTCCCCATGCATGAAATTAACAATCTGTGAGGAATGGGCATCTTGTTCAGATTTAGTTCACTGCCTTGAGTCTAATGAATGTAAAGACAGGCTCCATTTTCCCTCCAACCTGTAAGTGGAGAATGCATTACTGAGTGAACATAAGTTGTCTCTTTAATTATTCCAATACAACAACTGAAAATAGATTACTATGTTGGCATATAGCACAGTTGTGAAAATTATATAACTTAAAATGAATGAGACCTGGTACTTACCCAAAGCAGCACAGGTGCATTGTCTTGTATTAGAGTATAATCAAACTATGTTAAAAAGTAGCTACATATCTACTGTATGGACATTTACTCTATCTCTCCACCCTTTATGATTATCCCACTCTTTTTTCATGCACTTTCTTTCAACTCACAACAGCCTAATGTTGGGATAAACCACATGTCATAAGTAAATCAATTAGTTTTTTAACCACACAAGAGGCAATTGTTGTAAGGTTGGTTTCAGGAGTAAAACTATGCTGCATCCTTCATTTCAAAATAAAACTGCAAAAATTGTTTCCCCACAGCATTTTCTAAATGTCTGAAGTTGATCATTGTGTGCAGATGGCTGGCTTCCTTATTTAGCATTTTACATATTTGCAGTTATGTCCTTGGAAGTATACCAACTTAAAGCATGATATCTGTCATTGTGGATTAGTTTTATGTGCAATTGACATAGCCATTTCAGAAAGTGAACATTTAGGCATTATGGGGGAACAGGTTGGAAAGTCAAAGGAGCCTAAACTAAAAGATGCATTTTCCTGTAAGTACTCCATTCTATTACTGCTAGGCATTATTACTGTACTCACCTCTGTGACTTTGCCACCTCATTAACATGATGAGGATATAATTTAATGCTACTTGAATTATCTGCTTATCATTGCTCTTCTCGTCTTTCTGAAATCTTATATGACGGCAGATGCATTGGCGTAATACTTTCACTAGCTATCAAAGTGTACAGAATTTTAGTTACTATATATTTTTGTTTCAGACCAAATATTACCAGGCATTTGCTAAGGCTTGCAGAATTATATTTTTACAGACATGCATGTGTATTGCTGATGTACATAAATTTATTTCTCCTGAGCAAAGCTTTCAATGGAAAGATTCATAGTGTTGTGCAAACTATCGATACTAACCATAGCTCACAATGAATTAGGGACAAATCACAAAAGAATCAGTGACAAATCCAGAAATAACAGGGACAATCAGGGATACTTAAAAATATTAACATGAGACATAAACAACTTAAGAAAATGTGAATCAGTGTATGTTTCTGAAGTAAAAGAAGTCTATAATTTTAATTAGATGCCACGGTGGTACGGCGGTAGCGTTGTTACCTCACAGCAAGAGGTTCTCCTGTTCGATTCTCGGCTGGGCTTGGGAGTGCCTCCTGTGTGGAGTCTGCATGTCCTCCCGGTGGTTGGGTAGCATTTGAAAGACATACGTGTGTTAATGGGTGTGCCTTCGGTGAAGGTTGAGCGCCGATTTGGCACCTCAGCATTTCGTAAAAATCTACTGCCAATCATTAGTGGACCGGAGTTCCGCTGTGGCGACCCCTTACCGGGAAAAGCTGAAAGACAAACAAACATCATTTATTTATTTTGTAATCCACCACTTTTTCTCCAAAAGCCACCATTTTTAAGAGGGATTAATATGGACAGAGCTAAAATTTGAGTCAGCTTTGTAAATGAGGCTCCTTCTTACTTGTTTTCTACTGCACCATATTCTGATCTATTGGGCTATCCTGCCTGAAAGAAGGCAGCCCCACCAAACTGCAGACACTGCCATGTGTCCCACAGCTCTGTACTTCCCACAACTACCATATATTGGGCATCTCCAGATGGAAATAGCCTTATTGTGAACATAACCTTTGGTGTGCAGCAGTCAGATGTGGGGCCATAATAATACAGATAATCTGTGCTACACTGACATACTGACTTACTGCCAGCAGTATGTGAAAGTGCCCTGAAGTATTACAAGGGGCTGCAGCAACCAGCCTCTGCAATATCTTTCTCCCTTCTACTTCCTGCATGCTCTAACTGGGATTTGTTGATTTGTGGCCCGGTCTCCACTAGGAACAGGAAATGGTAAGCCTCCCATCATGTCATCATTGTTTCCTTCCTGCCTGAGACAGACAAGTAGACTTTGCCATTTGCACTTGTCTCTTTCCTCTGATGGCTTCTGCAGCTACAGGATTTACTAGTTAAACTTGAGTCATCTTGGTTGTATTCAAAACTCCATCTCTCTCTTTATGCCACAAAGCTAAGAATGAGCCTTTCACAATTGCAAATAAAACAACTACTGGATCTTTCCAGCTCAGCTGCTGATGTTTGCTTTTTATAATTTAGTGATGGCAACTTGGGAAATAGGAAATGACCTATATGTGGGACAGGATGAGACAGCATTATTAATATCATAATGTTTTGGTTATATTTCTAGAATCATCTTTAGGTAATTTAAATCCAGCCTACTTCCATTTTATTATGCACATTACACTGATTCAGTCTCACTGGGCGGTCATGGTGGTGCAGCGGTTAGTGTTGCCACATCACAGCAGGAGGTTCTCTGGTTCGATCTTCAGCTGGGGTGCCTTCTGTGTGGAGTCTGAATGTCCTCCCTGTGGTCGCATGGGTTTCCTCCAGGTGCTCTGGTTTCCTCCCATATCCCAAAGACATGCTGTAGGCGGACTGGACACTCTAAATTGGCCCTAGGTGTGAGTGTGTGCATGTGTGTGCCTTCTGTGGAAGGTTGTCACCGGGCTGGCAACTCGGCACTGTAAAACTCCACTGCCAATCATGAGCAGACAGGTGATCCCCTGTGGTGACCCCTAACTGGGAAAAGCCGAAAGAAGAAGAAAGAAGACACTGATTCAGTCTCACTGAATGCAGTAATAAAAGTTCACCTTTTATTTATTTATTTTATCAGAAGAACTCCTTATTCTTTACCTGTGTTAGTGATCATTGCTGCTAACAATTAACAGATTCCTGTTTAGTTTTGAGATTATTTAGGCTGCATTCTTTTAGCTTTCAGTACCAGTACAGAAAGGTGTCTTTTATGAGGGTATAGAATATATTCCTATATAGTGTGCAGTGTTTTGTATGTAGTTATTTATATACTATAGTCTCCTGTCTGTTATAAATTAAACTGTGGTCACAGTGTCACACATAACCCAAATAATGCCTCTAAAATTTATTTTATCACACATCTTCCAATAAATCCTGAGGTCTAAGTGACTCAGAAGATTAGAAATGAGATGATATTCACATAATAAATAATAAATCATCTGAAGGAAAATACACTCATTAGATATAAACAGGCTTCATATTGCCATAAAAAATGAATTAGATGTGTTGTAATATTCCGATCAGTTCAGCTAGGCATTGTTTTTCCTTCAGTGACTCACCTCTGCTTGCAGGAATATTACAAACTTACTATGACAAGCTATTTGTTTGCATTCAGTTTATGCATTTCGTCTGGAAAAAAGATTAGCCATTTTGATGAAATGGAACTTTATGAACTAAAATAACTAAATAAGTAAATAAAATAGTGCTTTATCAATTGCAAAATAATGGATAAAGTAAAGGATACTGTCAGAGGTGTGGGTAATCTAAATATGTTGTACCATAGAATGCAGTTTTGTCATTGATAATGATTATATTTACACCAGGAAATTGGTGATAAATCAAGCAGGGCTATAATTAAGAGTGCCTGTTTTTCCTCTATTGTAAATGATTAAAGAAGTTAATTTTACTTCTCTTACAGTTCCAATCCCTGTCCATCAGCTTTGGCTAAATGTCTAACTTATGGACAGAGACTTGCAAGTTAATAGGCACAGTATGACAAAATCTGCAAAAGATTATTTCTTTATACATTATTTGCATGTTTGTCGTAGTCAAAGAAGGCTTGACAGATCTTACTGATCAAACTCCCTCCTACAAGCTTTGCAGCAATTTCAAGTCATTTAATACATTTCATTTCTATAAAGTTGTAACTATGCTTGCATGTCCAGATGCTAAATCCATTCAATTTCTGGAGGTTAGCCCATGAATTTGTCATGGTCAGAGTATTTAAGGACAGTTTAAGTTAGTTCCTTCAAAGTTTGGAGGAGCTCATCTGTCTTTTGATGTTCTACTGCATATACAGTGGAATTAACTTCATGCATTCCTGAATGTTAAACTAAAAGACTGATCTTAACTTCAGTAGTGAAAATGTAATTTGTCTTTAGGACAGCCTAACAAGCAATTTTTTTAGCAACAAACCATATATAATCTCAATAAATAATATGTTCAAGATATTGAAAACAGAAAACAGGACATTAAAACCATGAGAGAGTATGATAGGACAATTTTATCAATTATCTTCTTTCCAAAATTAAGCAAACTACAATAAATAATTTAACATATTATTGGATGATCCCCTCAAAAATAAGAAAAAATTATGTTAGCATATTTGACAACATATGAAAAACATCTATAACTATCTAAATAAAAAGGTAAGTTCATCACCTAGTAAACTTATGCCCCATTCCCTATACCAATTACATAGATCTGTATAAATATAATTAATATCCTGTTAAGAAAATACATATTAACACATTCTTAACTGCATCCAATCACCACACTTTAAGCAGTGTAAATTATGAAGACCTGTTTATGCAGTCAGACAGAATAGAATTCTGTAATAGGCCTAATCACTCCAAGAAATGAACAGATAGACTTCCAGCTAAATCACTTCACTAAACTAAAATGATGGAGTTCTATCAGGAAATAATCCACCCTGAACATGGAAATTATTGTTAGCTGTGTTCTGCTTAACACCCTTGCAGGGCTTTATTAAGCAGGTTACTACCCTCTGCATTACTGCTTATAACAGTTTTTTTTATCTAGCACTGCTAAGATAGTAAAACAATTTTATACATACTTCAGTCTAGTTAGACCATTGTGTGGCATCATTTAGAAAAGCAAACATGACCAGGTCTTTCTTCTGTGGGTGAAGTGAGAGCTGGAACCATTTTCCAGAAGTTAGCTGCATCCATTTGTGACCCATATCTTCAGTTACTTGGAGGTCAACAATTGTTGTAGTGGATGCATGTCTGCTACCACACATGCCATGCTCCTGGTACAAGTACGCAGATGCAGTGTGGGTACTGAGGCATTTAAAGCCACTGTCTGAACTAATATAACGCAAAGAACCAAAAGCACTAATGTCAAGGACATAACTCTTATGTGTGGGCATGCTTGTCTGAACAAGTTAAATATGCAGAACAGACCATTAGCCTAGTATTATATTAAAAACTAATCAGACAAGGGAAACATTGACCTTAGCTTGAGAACTGAATCCAGAACCTCATGCATTCTATACAATTAACACTGCCACTGGATCAACAAGAAGTCTCCTGACAATTAGATACATGGTTTCCAAAAGAGCAATTTATCGTTTCCACTAAGAAACTTCCATAATGGTAATTTTTAAACAGACAAGTATCCAATGTACAACATGCCAAAAAACTAGTATCATATTAACACCTAAACAGGAAAGCAAAACAGTGGTTTTAAAAAAATGTGTTATCCAATCAGTGTATCTACTTTATATATTTGTAAGAATTATCGCTGTTAATTTTAATCAGTCTCCACCAAAGGCATTTGCAGAGGCACCTGAAGGTTAATAAAGCTGTTTTAAGATTTGACTGCCAGTCTTAATTTGTTGTATCTTATTAATTTTTAACTTTCCCTCCTCATCCTCAAATCAACATGTGTGTTTGAACGGGTTATTATTGTATGCAACTTGTACATAATTCATGTGCATTATGTTGTCAATCCTGCCAATTGTATATGTGTAAACTCACTGTTGTATACATATGATATATTCAGTTGTAAACTTTATTACCCTACCGAGCTTTTCTGCATTGGACTCTGATGAAAATGGGGTACCAGCCATACCTCTCAACTTTTGCTGTTTTTACAGAATACCAATTGTTTTGCCTCATATTTTACCCTGTCCCTTGTAAAATGTTTGATCTTCCGTTAAATCTTTGAGGATTGCTGGACTCTGGAGTTTCATGCTACCTCCATGTCCAGTACATGCAATTCCCTGATTCTGGACCTTCACAACCCCACCCTTATTTTTATCTTTGTCCAGACTTCTTCAGCAAAGATGCTTTAAGAGGTATTTTGCAAGCCCAGCTAGATTAGTCCAGTTATTGAATGAAAAGCAGTGGACTTCCGTGGTGGTGCAGTGGTAGCATTGTTGCCTCACAGCAAGAGGTTCTCCCGTTCGATTCTCGGCTTGGGTTGGGAATGCCTTCTATGTGGAGTCTGCATGTCCTCCCCGCAGTTGAGTGGGCATTCGAAAGACATGTGTTGAATGGGTGTGCCTTCGTTGAAGCTTGGGTGTCGGGCTAGGAACTCAACACCATAAAATCCAAATGCCAATCATTAGCAGACCGGAGTTCCACTGTGCCAACCCTATCTGTGAAAAGCCGAAAGACAAACAACAACATTGAACGAAAAGCAGTAAAACATAAATAATAATAATAATAATAATAATTATTATTATTATAAATTAAAAATGGCAAAACTAGATCTAGTGGACTGAAAAGTCTGAGCTGCAAAGCCATAGAATGCATCACATCTGGTCTCATAAACTATGATATTAAAACCCCTATTAATCAAGGCCCACAACAGTATGACTTTGTGAAAGAGAGATACTGCCTACTCAGTTTAGTTAAAATATTCAAGAAGGTCACACATGACAGCAGATATTCTGTTCTCTCAGCTTATTTGTATCTGCTGAAGACATTTGACACTATACCCCATGCTGGTATCCTCAATAAGCTAAGTGCCTTGAAAGTAGATCCATACATGGTGAGGTTGATAGCTAAATGGGGGAAAGTTATAACTCTCACAATTACAATACTGGGTAGTCTCCTCAAAATTATGGAGGCAACTAGTTATGCCCCCCTGGCTCAATAATAGAACCCCTCCTTTTTGGAATCTACTACTCCAATACCCAGGCTGGACCTCTCCTGCAAACTGAGCATTATTGTAAAACTTCTGTCTGAAATAGATTCATTAGAGCAGAACCTAACTAGCAAACAATTAGTGTACGGAAAAAGGCTAAAACTAAATGTCGGAAATGTAGCATTTGATAAATAACTCTCTCCCTAAATGCACAGTATAGTCAATGCTCCACTCCAAAATGATAAACTAGTCAGGAATCTTGGAACCAGGATTGATAATTCCCTCCTGAATGACTACCATAAAGCTATAGTAGTCAGGAAATAGTTCTGTTTAGCACAAGCAAAATCTAAAGGCTTAACACTCAATTCAAAATAATTTATTCTTCTTCTATATGAAGACCTAATTAGACCAGTTGTAGAGTGCAACCCCCAAATGCATTTTTCTAGAGATATGACACATTTTCAAAGGCCACAAAAGTTCCTAACAAAGATAAATGTTGGTCTAAAGTGCTTTCGCCACCAGAAGCAGCTTAAAGTGTTGTCCCTTTACTTAGTAGATTTTTTTTTAATCAGCTCCTGTGAGATAATTGCTGTCTTGCACTCTTTGCTATTAGGGCCACCATCCTGCTTGATCTTCGGTATCTTCACAAATTAGATAGCTCCTTTAAAACCAAAACAAGGGACTTAAATCTGAATAAGCACATACATAATAAATTTATCACTCCACCAAGGTTTATGTAATACTTATTTAAACTCTGGAATAGACTTTCCTCTCCGAGTTAAACAAACTGACACCCTAGAGACTTCAGCTGGAAAAGTACCCATAACTTTACACTGGGGGTGACTTGTGTTGTCTACTTTAGAAGGCGGTGCATAATGAAAGTTGATATTGTCAAGGTAAAGGTAGTTGTGTTTCAGTTGCCTTATATTTTACATCAAACTATGACTCTATGAACAAACAACTATGAAGGCTTACTGGTCTGGTTATGCCAAGTAATATAGGACCAAATCTTGTAAAAGCATGAATTTCCTAGCAAATTTCTGAGAAAACTATGAATTGAGTTTTTGCTATAAAATCCACTTAGGAATCTGTATATAAATATATATATATATATATATATATATATATATATATATATATATATATATATATATGTATAGACACACACACATATCTAATTCAGTAGATTGACTTACCAGAAAACCGAAGTCCAGATACCCGAGATGGAGGAACAGAACAGACTTGGACACTGAACATACAAAACATCAAAAACTAACAACAGGAAAATGGTAAGTTGTCCAACACCACCACGTAAACAAACCACACTAAACTCAACCAAACCAAGTGAGGTGCTTCGCCCCCAACATCCCCCTTACTTAAAAATACCAACTCTGAGATTGCACTACAGTGTAGAAAAGGGCAAAGGTCACCATGTTCGTCAACTGACTCTTTTCCTGTTCAAAACTACCGCTGTTTTGCCATTTGGTGTCCTCATCTTTTCGGTCTCTTTGTCTCGGGTATCTGGGCTTTAATTTTCAGTAAGTCGGTCTTCTGAAGTAGACCGATATATATATATATATATATATATATATATATATATATATATATATATATATATTCACTTTATAATCTCGAAATACTGAAATATCGAATTTCAGTATCTCGAGACTATAAAGCTGAAAAATCAAAAACCCGAAACTTTAAAACCACGAAATTTCAAACCACGAATGTAACACAAACAAAACCCTACACAACACAAACACAAATACACCTACCTGCCAACACTACAAAAAAACAAACCAACAAACACAACAAAACTAACACAAACACAATCTTGCTAAGTGTGTTATTGCACGTAACTTGTACATAATTCATGTGCATAATGTTGTCAATCCTGCCAATTGTATATTTGTATTTATAATATATATTCAGTTGTAAATTTTATTACCCTACTGAGCTTTTCTGCCTCAGACTCTGATGGAAATCGCCCCCACTTATATATACTAACTCCGAGGTCGCACTAAACACACAAACACATAAAACTCACCACTACACGCACTCATGCACACTAAAATCCCTACCCAGTACCCTAACAAAAACACCACTTACTTCAAACCCCAGCTAAATCCACAAACCGCATTGCATGTCATGTATGCAAACACAATGGTGAATGTATCATTTCCGCATTCGCTATTATGCAGTTTCGCGTAACTGCACTTTCGACTTTATAATCTCTAAATACTGAAATTCGACATTTCAATATTTCAAGATTATAAAGTGAAACTATATATATATATATATATATATATATATATATATATATATATATATTTATTTATTTATTTTGAGTTTTTTAATACAAAATAATCAGTGCACTCCACGATAATGACATAAGTAGTAATATAGCACAAAACACACATAATAGAAAACAAACATCAGACTGAAAACAGATGAAAAATTAGTCTATAAAATCATGAGCAGATTTCTAAGTCTAGTCATCTCGGCCTCCTTCCATTTGGAAAACCTTTTCTTGTCAATTAACTTAAAGCATTTTCTTTGTAATAATATCTATGAAATATTTAACATTAGCATTGTGAAAGATGGTCCATAGGTTTATAGGCTCAACATTGTTACTAGGCTAATGACCACTAAGGCCCTTACAGGCCTAGCCATCCACCAGATACTATTTGCATCCCGAGTATCACTGGTGTCTATGTGTGGGGTGATGTGGGGCATGTTAGTAGGGCGGTAACTAAAGATTTGTAGGATGGGGGTTAGCTATGATAATACTTTTCATATTAATGGCCTCTGTCCATAGGGGACATGAGGACTAGACTGGGGCTAAATTTATTATTTCCCACCCAGTTGTCAAGGTTTCATTTGAATAGGTTCAGGGTTAAACTGTATTTTACATAGATATGGGACTATGCTACAGTGAGGGTTCCTTTGGGACACACATCTGTCTCTCCAGCACATTCTGTTTATGTCACGTGAATTTCAGATTCCTGGAGCTAGTTTTTCTAGTTCTGTTCATTTTGCATGTGTAACAGTTCCATCAGGGCTGGGTATGTGGAAGCCCTGCAAGCCAGGCAAAGATCTCCTATCAACAGCTTGTAAGAGACTGAATACAAAGACAGAGCCTTTAAGCAGTCAGTTTAGGACAGGCTGTTCATGCTCTGAATTCTCCTGGTGAGAAACCTTTGTGAGAGTTTCGACTGTTGCAAGTGTCAAGTTAGATACATTCCAAAGGGGGCATTGTATTCAATGATAGGTCTGATTAGGGCCAGGTAGAGTAGTACTATAACTTCTTAGACCTGGATGCCATACCCTTACCTATAAGTGGGGCAACATAGCATGATTTCTTAGTATCTTAGCTATGCATTGGTCAAAGGCCAAATAGCTGTCTATATACATCCTCAGATCTCTTACTACTGGGTCAATTCTTAGGAATGTTTTATCAATGGGGCAATTAACTTGCATTGACAGTTTCCCAAAGCTATTATAATGCATTTTTTAGCACTGATGTTTAGGCCATGGCTTTGGAACCAGTCATTTGTCTGTGTTAAACCTTCTTAAAAGATGTTGGTGTCTTGGGGTGAATCTGTCATAGCTCCCAATTTGCAATCATCTGTGCACTTGATAAGTGTAAGGCTTTGAATGTTAGCTTTCAGTTCTGAGAAGTAGATACCAAAGAGGAGTATGCCCAGCACATAACCCTGGATACTCCAATGGTGACTAGTCTCTTGGTTGAGGTGGTCTCACCAATCCTGACTTCTTGCGACCTGTCTGTGAGCCAGCTGTCAAACAAGTGGGTTATATAAGGATTTATGCCTAAGTCAGCTTGTCAACAATGCCTAAGTGGGGTATTGTACTGAAAGCATTGGCTAGGTCAAGATATGCAATATGCACTGTTTTACTCTCATCCATTGCCTTGGTGAAACTCTCAAAGATGTCCACCAGGTTAAACAGGCATGATATTCCCTTAACAAAGCCAACTTCTGATGGATCTAGTGTCTGCAGGTTGTCAAGGTCCTTGTTTATCATTTCCATGATAATTTGTTCTATCGCTTTGCATGTTAGGCTTGTTAGAGTGATGAATTTCTAGGGTGGGTGTTATTCAGAAAACCCAACCTCACGATGTGGCTATGCCAAATATGGTGGGTCAGCTGCCTTAATGGTTGTATAATGAAGTTCTGTAAATGATAAAGATGTACAACAACATGATGGTGCAATTCAGAAACATTTAAATTCCACACAGCAATGCTGCACTTAGCTTAGATTTGAACTCAGCCATATGCCTGTGTTCAGATGAGATGCATCATATGAATAGACTTGGAGTTGCAGCAAGCATTGTAAACATCAGTATGCAGGTGGTTCTGATCTCAGCTGATTTACCAAAAAAAAAGAAACAAAAACTAAAATACCTATTTAAAATACATATGCAAAAATAGATGCACACGTGTGTGTGTGTGTGTGTGTGTGTGTGTGTGTGTGTGTGTGTGTGTGTGTGTGTGTGTGTGTGTGTGTGTGTGTGTGTGTGTGTGTGTGTGTGTGTGTGTGTGTGTGTGTGTGTGTGGGTGTGTGTGTGTATATATATATATATATATATATATATATATATATATATATATATATGGCACTGCTCTAGGGAAGTAGTATTACTGTTATAAATATACTTGTCTATATATATATATATATATATATATATATATATATGTGTGTGTGTGTGTATTAATACATATACAATAATAATTCAGTGTCTCTGGGAAACTATTAGTGGCTTGCGCATACCCATAGGTAAACTGAATAAGAAGCCAGAACACAGTTGTCATTAGTTGTACAGCTGAGTAAGGAAGCTGGCTCTACTAGGAAGTGCATTGGATTAAACCTGATTAGAAGTTTGTGCACTAAAACTTTTTCTTTTCTACAGTGAGGCTTTCTGCCTGACATAGTATAGATTCATCCCTCTGGGCATGATGAGTATGCTCAATTCATGGCTGCTTCTGAATTGCTCGATTTGTGCGATGAGCACACCTGTTACACATCATGAACATTACTACACCATGCTGTGCACCCTGTGGAGGAACTGTGGGCAGCTTTGTACACATACCAGATGACAATTACATTAGGGTGAGCAGAATTGCCATCCCATAATTAATCATCTGAAGATGGAGCTACTGTAGAGCATACATTCTCAGTAACATATAGAAAGCTGGAGGCGTGTCATATTTCACACCATAAATGTTATAGGAACTATGGTAATACAGTAAACATATTTTTTAGTTTGCTATCCACTACACAATTTAGATGACCATCAATGCCATTACAGCTCAGAGGATAGACATGTGAGAACTGTTTTGGTAATAGTTTGCTGCCATTTTTCTTGAGATCCTTAAAAGTGGGGTTAGTGCACCTTTTGTGCACATATGTTTCATGAGGATGAGTCCAAGATTTTTCTGGACATCCTTTGAAAAAAAATCAGCTGAAGGCTGCAACAGGAGGGCTACAGTAGATCACAGTATAGGGTTGAAGCCTGGAATAATGTGTCCAAGGCTGTCACCTGTGCTACCAATACCAGTTGCATTGGGAAAAGTGCCATCACCACTACAGTGACACAAGTCAATGCAAGTCTAATGTCCTTCACCAGTAGGAGGCAGCATTTACGGTGCAGTCTCCACCTCAGTGCCATAAGTATATTATCTTTTTGGCTAAACAAATAATCTGCTTCTGCATGCCACCATACAGTTTTTCATTATGCCATGTTAGTGTCTCTATTCCCTGCAGAGATTGAAAGAAATATGGAGATGCAGAAGAGCAGCCTAAACTACCTTAGAGAATGCTGGGGCTCAGTATACATGCTGTTGTGAAGAATGCCTCAGGTGGTATTGCAGCAGCTGTAGCCATTACAAATAATTTTGTATAACTTTTATACAGCAGAACCACACCTGTCAGTACTGGCACTGCTCGAGGGAAGTAGTATTGCTGTGCAATGTTAGAAATGTGCTTCTGCATGCTTCTTCCTGCATAGGTGAATAAGTGAATCATAATATTTAGTCTGTGTGTACAAAGATTGTTAGGATGGCTGTAGGTTAAAATCCATCCCCTACAAAAAAAAGTTTTGTTGTCATGACAAAATATCTTTGTCATCTCACTAATAACAATGCACCTCTACAAGGTATGTAATGCCCATAATTAGCAGTAGTTTACTTGGTATTTCACGTGATACAACAGAAGTATCTGTCCTTTGTCTATCACTTGTGCTGGAAAAATTTATTTTGTGAGTAGACAGTTTATTTTGTGTTTGTACATTTTGTTATTATTGTCAAAACTCAAATAGCATCACGGGTCACAGGTACGGAAGTGCTTTCTTGATGAAAACATCTCCTGCAGTTAGTATTCTCTTATGTCAGACAACATACGAGAATAGCTTATGCCTTTGCCCTTCCCCCTTATCATATAATCAGACAAGCAGGTTAATAACATACCTGTGTAAGTCTTACTATTAAGAGGTTATTATGTTTACTGTATCAGTATCAACATAGTTAAGAATGCAACATTCATTATTTCTCTTCTCCATGCTTCTTGCTGCTGTCCTGTCTTTATATATATAAATATATATATATATATATATATATATATATATATATATATATATATATATATATATATATATATATATATATATATATTTTTTTTTTTATTTGGTTTCTCTTCATTTCTGCTGCCATGGTATGCAGCACCACAGGAAACTTCCACCTGTTCCTGTGGCAAGTTCTGTTATCCCGCAGCAGTAGCACTACCACGGCCACCTCCAGAGGCATCCAGCACATCTGGGTCTCAACCTGCCACAGTTATCTCCACACCCCCTGCATTGCTTGTACCATGTTTTCCACCAAGATCTCAAATGTATTTACCAGTGCTTCTGATTCATGTAAGGACTCATTGTTATCAACTGACAATCCCTCAGGTAATGTAGGCAACTTTTCTTCCCATTCATGTAACTTGGTCATGTTTAATAACATTCTTCAGAAAAACTGTGAAGGCCTTCTTGATATCTTCCCTGCCACTGGAAAGTCCAGCACCAGAATATCTGACAGCCATGGCTAACCTCTAATTTTGCATCAGTTTCAGTCTGCAGGCAAGTAAATTAACTGACCTTTACAATCTGCCTTGTATAGGGTCCCTGCCAAGTCACTGGAAAAGTGCATTTTTGCTCCTTATGTTGGATTGTTGGATTTTGCTTCTACTTGTAATTCCCATATACCTGCTCTATGATGATCCATCTAGGAATCAGAAATTAGAAGTTTCTGATTCTTATGCTATATGGTGATTATTCTTAGTTTTCTTGTGGCAGTATTTGCCACTTTTACTTATGCTACACTTGGATAACATTTTATTGACACAGTCATTCACCATCACTTCACACAATTCTACGTAATACCTTTGGTCCCATCATAACCCTTGTAATTACTTTAAAGTTCCTTTACCTGTGAATGAATCATATCCATCAGAATCAATTATTAAATAGCATTTAATCAATTTTTACAGTCTTGAACTCTTCTTATCTGCCCTACCCAGCAGTAAGACTACCACATGTCCATGATCAAAGAAAACATATTCCATGATGTACAGTCAGCAGATAATATTACATTAAAAGTAATTTTCAGATCAAGTTTACTGCCCAACCTTTTTACAGGATAAATTATATAAATTTAGTGACCTACTGGGTGTGTAATCCTCCAGTATATGGAATAACATTGCAACTTGTAATCATGCCTACAGTATGGCAGCCATTTTAAGACTGTGCTGATGAGACCATAATGCGTTATGTAGCTGCTCATAAAGGATTGTATTGAAGTATTTCCCTCCACATAATAATAGTACTAATCCTGGTAGCCATAATGACAAAAAAAAAGAAAGAAATTCACCAAGGGGAACTGATGAGTCAGCATTAAGACTGATGCATTTGGAATGATTAACATTTAAAATGTGATACTTACAGGAAGTACAATGGTGTAAAGAACTAGCTAAACAACATTCTCAGTACTAGCAAGAAGTACAAAGCACATTTTAATAAAGAACTGTACATGGGATGGGAAAAGTATTGGCTCTTTATCACACGTGTGAGACTGGTAACTAGGAGTTCTGCAGCCACAAAAAATGAAGCCCAAATATGAAAGGATTGCATCAGATTTCAAAACTCAGTATAACAGATTGAAATATATGTGTGTGTATATATATATATATATATATATATATATATATATATATATATATATATATATTTTTTTTTTTTTTTTGCTAGTGAGGGCTTCACCCGTTCCTGTACACCCCACTGTGGGGAAGCTGTAACTGCAAACATGTGATACTTGATTACATCAACTTACAGATCACTTTATTTTGGAGTTAGAGGAATATTCCAACTTACTTTAACCTTGGACTTGTTACATATTCTCCATATCTGAATTTACATTCCTGTTCTTCTGAGGATCAATGTTGCAGTCCTTGAATATTGTTGGGCACCTGCTGTCAGAAATGCTAGACAAATATATATAGTGAGTGGCAAACAAATCACCTGAGCAAAGCTTGACTCATACATTCTTGGCAAGCCCAACATGGCTATCCTCTGCAATGAAGTAGTTATGCAGCAAATAAAAAACAGGCCACAATGTGACTAACTGCAGGGATAAGCATCCAACTATGACAATGTGCTACAAACATCTATGTACAAAGCATCACGTGAACTACTGTGTAATATGTTCAACACACACTACTCATAATCTATAAACAGTCATGGAAACAATGATAATAAATATATCACAGATGAATATTAAAATGAATAACTCGAACATAGTTGTTTTGGTCCATTCCAAACAGATCTAACATCTTTTATTGAACACACATGCCACCTACACTACATATAGCTATCATTAGGCAAAAACAAGAAAAAAGTGAGCTAATCTAGGAGGAGAATGTTCATCAACACAGCATAAGGCGTTGAAAATGCTGATTAATAATTCTGACAAGAAAGCATGAACTCCAAGCATACATGCCTAGCCAAATTTCCAATTTGGTGCCTGGAACTATTCATTTTGATTACTGTTTAGATTAATCTTACACATTCATGAAATGTATTTCTGTTAGTTCTCATGGTAGTAAAAAGGATCATGTGATACATGGAAAATTTGTAATTTGTCTCACAATGCCAACATCTTGGCTATGGGACTATCACTCACAAGGTCTTCTCTGTGAATGGCATTACTGAAGAGGTCTACCACAGGGCCTGCCTGTGAGCTTCTTATTACTAGGATATATACCCTTAGATACCATAGTGAACCAGTCAATTGAAAGATGAGTACAGGAATATACAGTAGCTGTTAAGGAGGGTAAACAGTGTCAGTTCTATATATATATATATATATATATATATATATATATATATATATATATATATATATATATAGCATGAAGATCTATTATTGTATACTAAACTTGAAATATAGCATTTCTAGAAATAGCAAGGTTCCACCCTCATACAAAATGAGAGAATACAACTGTAGGGATTAATTAAAATGCTTGCATATTGATAGTGTTCAGAGCATCTGGTGGCAGTACCCACAAACTGCTAATGCTTCTACATGCTTGATCAGAAGCAATATAAATATAAACGATGCAGTGGTACAGTGGTAGTTTTGTCGCCTCATAGCAAGAGGTTCTCTGGTGCCTTCTGTGTGGAGTCTGTATGTCCTCCCTGCATTTGTGTGGGCTTCATCCAGGTGCTTTGGTTTCCTCCTACATTTCAAAGATGTGTCTGGAGAATTTCTCCAAGGGCCTCTGGTGAAAATTGGCACTATTCCAAGTCAGACTTTCCTGGTAAACAAATGTTAAAATAAATGTAACCAGAGGCATTTCATTTTTATGTTTTATTCCAGGAAAAATATTAGTAAACACCAGAACTAGACTGAATATTGCAAAACATGAGCTTTTCATGAAATTTGATATTTTGGGCCATACCTGTTATTTACCGTAACTTGTATTCTTTTTGGTATTAATACTTATAATGCTTTCAGTCTGCTTTTTGAGTGAACAGTACTTAGAATCTGTTCTAACTTGGCATATATCTATGTACAATACAAAATTATAACAAGTAATAGTAATAACTAGAAATTGCTTTTAATATCTGTGGGTGTAATTCCCAGATTTCATCTCATGAAAATAGAATTTTATTTTTTTTTTAAGAACTGTAAATCAGTACCCCTGACTATAACATTCAAACTCAAAAATACCATCTGGGAGTCTGAGTCATGCCTTTACAAGATATATTTCTTAGGCTATTTCAGATAAAGCACACTTTAAGATTCCACTTATTTTTCTATTCAGTTACTATTATGCATGCTTTTGAATGCACTGTGAATGTTTCTATGGGATAACCGACTGGTGGCTAAATATTAAAGTCTCAAGCGTCAGCTGCCTGAAGTTTAACCTGGAGAGGACTGGCGCTCTCCATTGGAAATCACTGTCAGAAAGGTGTGCCAGCAGTGATTCCCTTATTGGGGGTAGGTTTCTCCCTTCTTCACACTGGAGTGATCATAGAGCCTGCATATAGAAGTTCATGGGTTGTGGGTGGCTTTCCCATCCTGCAATAAAACACTTAAAATGTTTTTTTTTTTGGCCGTTTTATTTGAGGGGGGTGCAGTTTGTGGATTCCAGTCCTCAGAGGTTTGTACTTTGCCCACTTCTAGTTGACATGTTCCTATGTAACTGCTTTCATTTTAACCCTTTTGCATTTTATATCATAAGAGATGCATGCATTCCGTGGTTTATGGGAGTCAGTAGTTTCAGGATTGAGCAGTTGGTTGAAGTGTAAAACTGCTCCATGATATGGAGTGACCAAATGAGAAGTCCGTTTCTTCCGCCGCTTTGGAATTTGTTACTGCTTATCTGCTCTGCCCATTGTGAGATGATTTAAGTCACTGAACTGACATAACAGTGGGAGTCAGGATGGCATAAAAGAAAAGACAAATAGCAGTTGCATGTGCTTACTCAGTGTGTTTCAGGCTGCACAGTACTTATAGTATATCAGTTCCATGATTTACATTCTGAACTCTGAGCCAGAGAAATGCACTGCATATCTTAAAGCTACACATATATTAGATCCAGTTCCAAAAATGATGAATACATGCTTTACTTTGAGGTACATTATATGTTTAAATACTGAAATTTGATGGCAAAATGTTTCTACATGTCCAGGACTGCATTTTTGGGTATTCCTTCAATAAGAAAATTCATGAGTGTATTGAGAATATTTTATTCAAATTCAAAGACATCCCAATTCTTTTAACAAGTTTCAATTTCCTATTTTCATATAAAAAGCATCAGCACTTTAATAGTGCACTGCATAACTGGAACATAAGAAGTCAAACTTAATGTTTGCAGATCTATAAATCATGCCTATGTCTTCATTGTTGTCTGTTGATAATGATCTTCAAAAGTCTTTCGGACACACAACAGTCATTCTACTACCTAAAGTCTATTTACCTTCATAACCCCACAATTTTAGACCATAGCAAATTCTTCCCATCAATAAAATATATAAAACCATGAATTTTAGAGCCATATGTTTGAATATATAAGTAGCAATGGAGTCCTTTTAGGTGCAGAACATAGCTTCCTTATAGGTTGTCAGCTATTCTGTTAGGACACTATTTATTTAAGCACAAACGATCATCATCACTTTAGGCATATTTCTGGCCATGGCAAACTTGCTTTGTAAATACACCTTTGGAACAGCTTTACTTTAATATGAACATAAATATTTAAAAAAATGTAATTTATATTATCTATCTGATGTGGATGTGTATTATTGTACCATTATTAACATTTTCTGAATTAACTGTTTTTAACTGTTGTTTACACCTAATACTTTTTCCAAATTTTGCTGCATATTTGCAATACTACTGCAATGTCCTGTTTATGCTCCTTAGAGTGTCTAGATCTTGCCTCTAAAAGACTGGCCAATTAGTCCACCTACATTGTAATCATGTGGTCAGCATTTGTAATATTCCATACCCATTCTGCTAATGTCAGGAGTAAAAAAAAAAATAGACAGAGCAAACTTCAAATAGCATGAAAGAATGAGCACACCCAGAAACCAATATCACTGAAAAAGTTTTGTTGAAGGTAAAGGGCATTTTATTGTATTTGTGGAAAAGGTTCAAATTAACTCTTTGCTTTTACTGGCTTCTTTTAGGCTCCCAGCAGCTCAGTAGCATCTGCTGCCATTTCCTCTACTTCTTCATGTGCTGGTCTAGCAGTTCCTTTCCTGACCAATGTCTGAGGCCAGTGAGGGGATCAAGGACCGTGACACAGCATCATACTGCTGCAGGGGAGTGTACTTTCTGCAAATTCACCATCCAGCTAGCATTCATATTGACATCCCTCAAGTGTAAAATGTGCAGTGGGTGTCAACACTGAACTACACTTCACTACCACAAGGGACTAACGTCAGTGTCATCTCGAATTTTCTCTCGCACAATAGATCCTATGTTTCTCATGGACATTTTTTTTTTAATTAACAGTGACATTGTATCGTTGAGGTTCTTTCTGTAGTCTCTGCCTAAGGAAATCATCTGCTCTAGTGTGCCTTCTGCATGTGGTCCTATTACCTCCCCTACAAGATGGGCATGGTCATCCTCCCCTACCAGTGCCTCAGATGCCTGATCTGCTATTCAAACCGAGATTGTCTAAGCCATTGTCAGGACATTACCCCTCTTTGCCACAGTACTGGCTTAATTAGCACTTTATTTTATAAACTTCTTGACTTGAACCACTGCATTTCATTGCATATTCCTTTACACCAAAAAAAAAAACTAAAAACCTGTACAAGAACATTAATGATGCTCAGCACCAACCAAACAGCTTACAGAATCACCCTCTTTATCACACGTGCAGCAAAATATTTTTGTCATGGTTTAAAAAATGGAATAACATTTCTGAGTGTATCAGATTTCTATCCTTCGTGCATTTTTTCCTCCAAAAATTGTAAGCGTTAACTTTTAAGAAATGGACATCATGACTGTAACAGTATTATAATATAAAAAACTGGTTTAACATTGGAGAAAACAACTTACCATAACAGTAGATGTTCAAATGATCATTGCTGCAGTAGCAGTTGCCTAATCTTTATGAGTTATGTCTTACCAAGGAGAAGAAGCCCAGTTAGCTTACATAGTTTCAGGGCAGATTTCATGCTCCCAAACCGTTACCTCAAGCTGAGCAGTGGAAAAGTTAGATCTGAGTGCCAAGCCCTTCAGAGCTTTAATAGCAACAGACAGAGCAAGGCTAAAGCTCTGTGAATGACAATACTAGGAAAATAATACATTTCTACATCCTGGCATAAAAAAACATACATTTTGGATATCTATAAACCCCAAAAAATCAGCCAACATCTATATAGTTAACCTATTGCCTTAGCTTAGAATAAACTCCCTCTGCCCATCAGAACTATAACTAATACTTGTAACTTCAAAAATACCTTAAAAGAAATATTAGTAAACTCATGGATCTGCTCCTGCCAAAGCCCAACCTAACACTCTGTCTCTTGGTCACCTTAATATCTCTCAACCTTCCAATCCTCTACCTCCCTTACTTCTCTGAGCATATTGAGCATTTCACTCTTTTTACATTCTGATGTTGTTTTTATATTCCTTCTGTACTGCACTTATCTTCTCTACTCCACTGTACTATTTTATATCCTACTGTTCTTTTTTTTTCTCTCCTTAGCTTCCTTACCTGCTCTGTCTTGTACTATTTAAATACTTCTGGACATATTTTGTGACCATAGTAACCAACATTGACTTCATGTATCTTTTACACCACTGCATGCTGAATTTAATAGTTCATGTATTGTGTGTATTGTATTTAAGTTCTTATCTGTAGCTTAATTCTTCTCTGTACTTGAGTATACACTTGTATTTGAAACTTTTCTGTGCATATTGTGAGCATAAACTTGTATTCAAAACTTCCCTGTGCATATTATTATACACTGACTTGCCAAGTTTTTTGATACGAGCTTTTCTCCCTGGGCCTTCGGTGAAAATAGACTCATGCTCAGTCGACCACACATGGTTAAGAGATGTCAAATAAATAAATGAAATAAAAAATAAATGTCCAGGCCCTGGCATAAAAAACATACCAAAAAAAAAAAAGTGGGGGATGGGGTGGAGGGAGGGAGCAGTTACTATGGCAGTTAAATTCAAACATCTACTGTTATGATAAGTTTACTTACCCAGCTGTATTAGATCACTGCTGCAATATATTACCATAGCTTTGCTAGACTGGGAGAAAGAAGGATGATGGTCCATTAGCTTCCGGAGAATGGTCCTAGCAAAGCCTGTGCTAGACTTGGAGAAGGAATCTAGCTGATACTGCTTTGTTATAGTCTGTACAGAGGTCCAGTTTGCTGCTTCTTGAATACTTCTACTCAGAAGCATATTTGGTTCAACCAGTACCCACCCCCTCTGCTCTTAAAGTGAAAAAAAAGCACTTCACTGCTTTGCTGTAATAAGTCAGTCACTACACTGTAAGTGAATGGATTATTACAGTTAGATCTATGTCCCCTCCCCCCACTCTTCCACTGAAAAGCCAAAAAAAAAAAAAAAATTGACGTTCAGACATTCCTTGTACTGGCACACCAACCAGGTCATCAGATACACAACACACACCCCATCCTACCTGCCCCAGCCATTTAGGTCCAGTTTATGTGCACTTCCCTCAACCCTCCTTCAACATGTTGAAGTGAAAAAAAACACTTTCTTCTTTTAAACTGAATTAAACTCTTTGATACAAATGTAGCAGTTACAAGAGCTTATGCCCTGATTGCATAGACCACTACAGTGCTCATGTTTCAGTTAAAAAAAATCTTCTTCTTTTTAAACTGTAGCAAACTGCTTGCTAGAAATGTAGCAAACAGATGGAACAGTTTATACTCTGACTGCACAGAGTGCTAGGGGACTCATATTTCAATTAAAAGAAAAAAAACATTTCTTCTTCTTTTTAAACTGTAGCAAACTGCTTGCTACAAATGCTGCTTACAATTGCTACAGTTTATACGGTGCCTGCCAGAGTGCAACACCATTAATGTTTCAGTTAACAGTAAACATTTTTTTTTTTACTTTTAAGCTGTAGCAGATTACATGCTACAATGCAGAAAGCAATTGCTACAGTTTAGACCACACACAGTACACTACAGTGCTCAGGTTTGGCCACAAATGCAATACTGGCCTTTAAAGCCCGTATTGCATTAAAGAGAGATCGGAATCTGCTGATCATGCCCCCAGCACTGTATGACCCACCGTAGCTATATTACTGTTTCTAGAATCCAACCCTTTCCAAAAAGCCACAGAGGAAGCCAAGGCACTGGCAGAATGAGCATTGAACCTGCCTACAATTGTTGTGATGGGTGTAATAACATGTAATATCATGAGAAAGCCATTTGGGAACACTTTTTTGTGACATTGGTTATCCACTTTTATTCCCTTCAGAAGTAATGAATAACTGAGCAGAAATTCTGAAAGATTTTGTTCTGTCAAGATATTACCTGAATTGTCTGTAGATATCCAAGGTATGAAGTAACCCTTCTTCCTCATTTCTAGGTTTTGGAAAGAAGACAGAGAGAAGTATAGCTTGGCTTAAAGTAAATTTGGATACCACTTTAGAAATAAAAGGATTAGTTTTGAAAGAAATCCATTTCTTGTGAAAAATGAAATGGGCTGGCAACTCAGATAGACTTCTTGCAGAGGTCAGAACAATGAGCACAACTGTTTTCCATGTCAAAAATCTTAAGTCAGCCTGATGAGCTGGTTCAAATGGAGCAAAAGGCAGAAAGTTAAGATCCTATGGAGGAGCAATCTGTTTATGATGTCTAGTGTAACATCCCCTTCAAAAACATTTCACATGAGATTCATTGAAAGAGGGGGATACACAGGTACACATGCTGAAATAGCCAACAAATAACCCTTGATTAAGGAGTAAGACAGACATAAGATAGTGACTAAGACAAATAATCTAAAACTAGGGAAACACTAGCCCTGAATGGATGCTGGTTCTTTTGCTGGCACCAACTAGAAAACCTTTTTTCCATTTGCTAGTATATGAATATCTAGTAGCTGGCTTTCTTGCCTACATTTATACCTGCTGCAGATCCACAGAAAAAAGGTGCTTTAAAGGTATTAAGATTTGGTCATCCATACAGGCAGTTACATTTGTATGCAGTCAGGATGTGTCAAGCAGCCCTGCTCTTGTATGAGCAAGGTCAGTCTATAAAAAAGCTTATGGTAATTGCCCCTGGCCATTTCCAGAAGAAGGAAGAACCACTGCTGCTTGGGCCAGAAGGAAGTCACTACAATGACCTTTAGTCTGTCTTAATCTGTACCCTGGATTTCAGTGGAAAGGTTTAAAAAATCATACATGAACATTCTTTCCAAGGAAAAGAAAAGGCTTCAGTCTTCCAAGCCTTCTTGCATGATGTCCTGGAACAGAATTTTTGCCAATTGATTGTTTAGAGAAAAGACAGAAAGATCCATTTGAGGTGTTCCCCACATGGATGAATCAAATTTTGGAAGGCCCCCTGATTCAAGTTCCATTCATGCGGGTCTGTCCTTGTTCTGCTCACCTTGTCTGCCACACAACTTTGCTCTGACAGAAGATGCCTGTAGAGTGAGATTGTGCTGGAAAGCTACATTCCAGGCTGCTGTGGCTATTCTACACAGAAGGAAAGATGTGGTTCCCTCTTGCATGGTGTTGTCTGTTCTAGGTACCACAGGTGATTTTGAGAACTGAGAACATTTATGAGAGCTAGCATCCCTTTTTTTGTTGATGAGTTTTGGCCTGTACTTTTTGTTTCAAAGCCACTGCACTTTTGTCCCCACTGACACTGCTCCTTAAGCAAAGTCTGACACATCTGTTGTGACTGACTGTGCTAGCGCAGGAGAGGAGAATGGTAGACACGGATTCTGAGATATTTGGCATCTCCACCACATACTCTCCCTTTTCACAAATCTTAAAATTTGAATTTAAAAGGTGAAGTGATACTGGTGATGTGAACATAGATATTTCAGATACTGCTGTAACTTTCTCATGTGGAGTCTTACAAAAAGTAACATGAGTATCATTGATGCCATGAGTCCCAGAATCCTGAGGAATTCCCCTGCTGACATCAACGTCAGAGTGGAAAACCTTAGGAATAGTTCAAAGACAGAGCTATCTTTTTCTTGTGCAAGAAAATATCCCTGTGACCTAAGGTGCCCGGCAGGCACCCAAGAAAAATGATCCTGTCAGGAGTCAGAAAAGACTCATGAATAATCTGTTAGAATCCAAGCCTGTCTAAAAGATCCCTGCCCGATTGTGAGGGATTCCTGACAGATTGAAACAGGCTGTGCAAGTGTGCAAAGATAAGCAAGTTGTCTACACAAGGAAAAACATAAATATCTTGGAGTCGGCAGTAGGCTATTACAAGAGCTAGACACTTTGTGAACACCCTTGGAGCAGTAGTCCAAACACTAAGGCAGAGCAGAGAACTAATAATTTGTTCCAGACACAAAATGTTATGAAATGCCAGAAATCTGAATCTATAGGAATTTGATGATATACATCATTTAAATCTAAGGTCACATAAAAGTCAAATTGGGAATATGAGGTTACAAGCTGTGAAGTGACAAAATTTTGAACTTGGGCATCAGAAATTAGTTCAGAAGGAATAGGTCCAGAACTGGTTTCCAAGAGGCTTCTTTCTTTGGCACCAGAAACATCTTTGAAAAACATCCTTCTAAATGAGGAGGGAGGACAGTTTTTATCACCCCTTGAGCCAGCATATCCTGGATGACAGGAGGTAAGAGTTTGGTCTGGTTAATGAACAGGAGGACACTTCCACTGTCATCAATGAACTTGATGAAATACTCTCAAAACCCATCTGTCTGAAACAGTCTGACAAAGAGAAAAATGTGGGTTCAGACTTTTCTGGAAGAATTAAATGGACTGTCATGGCTGGAAGAAGGAGGAAAATTCTGTCATAGAATCATTCAGATGTATTCAACTTTCCTTTGTTCCGGGGGTTCCTGCTTCCTTTTTGGAACCTTCCTGCCACTGCTTTTTAAATGTCAACTTACCTGCAGATTGCTTTGATAGCTTTTTTTTTTAAACTTTTAATTGAAATTGGGTGACAGAGAGTAGAATCTTTTGATAAACTTCAAGAAGGAGGGCTGAAAAATCTGAAAGATCCCTTGAATCATCTTTATCCTGTCATCACTTTTTTAATGAATTCTGGAGCAGAAGGTCCCAAAACTAGCTCTCTATCCAATCAACTATCCAAAATTAAATTTCTGATATCCTCTGGTGGCGTCTTGTGAATATAGCCAGGCAAACCTCATCACGGCAGTTAGATTGACAACAGCCCTGAAAATGGCATCAGTACAGTCATAAGTACATTTTAAACAATGGGTAGTGACTTGAGAAACAGTAAAAGCCAGATTGCGCAAAGCATATGTTTCTTCACAAAAGGCAACCAAGGCCAAAATATTCCTCACATTCTTACAAGTGGTCAGAATATACTTTAACATACAAGTCTGACAGCTGAGAATTCTAAAAACAAGACCTGCAGAAGCATTCACTTTTTTTCCTTAAAGCTTATCAGAGGGTTTCTTTAATATATGCTACCAACTCCTTTTCCCCACTACCCTACCCCATACTTGTTGACTACATCCAAGGGCAACTTCCCTCTTTGAGTATACCTTCCCTTAGCAAGTATAATTAGTGAATGCCCTCCCACATAGGATGGGCATATCCATCCATTCCTGCCACTCTGTTAGACACCTATGCAGCTAATGAAACCCTGAAAAAAATTATACATTTTACAGAAAATGTAACTTTTTTCAAAATAATTAAGTGGATTTTTTTTCCTCTGATGGGAGCCTATCTGTCCAGCAAAGAAACAGCTTTAGCTGAATGCCGATCCTCAAAGGCCCTGATGACAGCGATCTGCTTGACAAAAGGAGAGCTCTGAAGGGCTTGGTTTCTAAACCTAACTTTTAGTCAGCTCAACTCAAGCTCATTAATGGCTTGGGCATGTGGAAGATGCCCTGGAGCTTTGGAAGCTGGATGGCTGTTATATTCTTAGCAGGGCATAACTCATATAGTTTTGACTACTGCAGCAACGTTCAAGTGAAGAACATCCGATATTCAACTGGGTCTATATTGGATGATCGAACTTTCAAAAGTTCGTCTGTCATATGGTCGACACCATATGATCAAATTTTTGAAAGTTTGAACATTTTAACGGAGATCTCCGTACAGCTCGGAATGGGTAATGTTTCCCTTTTCTGCACTGTAGTGTGATCTCAGAGTTGGCATATTTTAAGAGTGGGGGTGTGGGGGGTGCAGCGGGGCTTGTCCCCCTGCTTAAAATATTCAGGTCGGTTATTTGTGTAGTTTATTTTTCTTTATTAGATTTTCAAACTTTTAAAAGTTCGATCATATGGTGTTGACCATATGACAGTCGAACTTTTGAAAGTTTGATTATCTAATATAGACTCATTAGACTCAAAACACTGTTATGTTCAAAATGTGACTGCATATTAGAAGTATGTGACCTAATCCTATGAGTCTGGCGTACCCAAAATGTACACTGCAATTCAAACAAAACAAAACAACACTTTTGAAACTTTCTGTTATACATTGAAAACATTTTATTTGTGTAGAAAGACAGTCACTAATCTTAGGGTCCTTGCCACAGTTATACCTCAATATAACCCTCAGAGCTGTGGTGACTAAAGATGTGGATATCTATACAAATGCAGTGCCTTTTGGTTTGTATGTGTTAAGGCTATGAGTTTAAGTCCCATATAGGTTGTATATTGGTCTGACAGGTGGCACAGATGATTAAGGCTGTGAGCTGTAGTTCTTGTGGTGAAGAGTTTGATTTCTTTACCCCTCATTTGCTTACCTTCTGACTTTGAGAAAATCCCTTAACCAGGCAATTCTTGGAGCAACTGGGGATTTGGCCTAGGTTCCTCAATGGTGCCCTGGTCTGCAAGCCTAGTAATGGCCTACGAACCTGTGAATCAATGAATGTTGCGTGTCTAGCAACCTATACACATTCTGATATTCCAGATTATTTCCTGAAAAAAATCAATGCTTTCAACAATACTTGTTGACATTTTGTGAGTAGTAAATGCCATTAAAACTGTTGAAACAAGAATGTTATAAATAAAACTTTTTCTTTAGCATAATAATAGTATATTCACAGTCTTAACATCTATAGTGTTTTATATGCATATATATATATATATATATATATATATATATATATATATTACAATGCACATATACCCCAAATTATAATTTTGTTTAGGCACGCTTGTGCTTTCACATGACAGCAAGAAATTCAAAGTGCTTACTTATAGATGTATTAACAGAAAAAAAAGGAAAAAAATTATGCTTATGTGCATAATTAACAATGTAAATAACATTAAATATCTTTCAAAAATAAGACTTGGACTGTAGATATCAATGCCAGTGTTCCAGCACCACAAGTTTTTGCTTGATGCCATGTAATTATTTGCAAATTTCTTGTATTTTGAAATATCAATGTATACTGTGGAAATATTATATATCTTAATAACTGCTAGCAAACAGTAGTAAAATATCCATTTACAGTGTACGATACATGGATGTCCATACTTTTCTGTCTAACATTATGACATTTCACATTGTGCTACTCAGTAGCATGGGGCTCTCTCAGATATGAAAATATGAATATAAATATAAAAATATGAATAACAAGTGACAATGATTAATGTCTTCTTTGTAGGGAATCTTAGATTAACAGCCTGAAGGTCATTTTGTTAGTCACTCATTGCGCATTCTTTTACTGCTTATTGTTAAATGGTAAGTCACTTAGTTATGAAAGACAGTCCACACAAAGGTCAGGATGCCATAAGAATCTATGGGTGCTTAGCAGATGTCTACAAAAAAGGCATTGTAGGCATAGGTGAGATATATTATCTCCAAGACCGCTTTATACCAAATTAGGGAGCATGTTCTAACCACAGTTTTCAATGTTATATACAAACACATATACAGGTTGTATAGATATTATTTTCCCCCAAATTTACATTTTCTCTTCCACAATTCCAAAAATCATAGCTATGATTCTTGGATTTTCAGCTGAGGCCAATAGGTCATGGTGGTCTTGTATAAGTCTTGCCTGTATATTTTATATCTCCTTTGGATAGTTTTGCTAACACATCTGTTGAAGGCTGAAGTTTCACACACTCACATGTACACTTATTGGCACTTGCTACATTACTTAATATATTTTTAACTTGGTCATGATTGAAAAAGACCCTTGCATTCTACCCATCTACCTATAAAATACAATAAAATATTGAAATATTCCTTTTATTTGGCTTCATAAAGGTAACCATACCACTGATGCATTCACAAGGCTCAGTCTATTTCTTAACTGTGCACATTTTCTCCATACAATTTTACTCCTTGAGTCTTATTTCACAAAACTCATTCAACCATCCTTGAAGCATGCATTAAATTTAATACTGTAAGACCTGACGGAATATCATAAACTTTCTTTTTATATTTTCACTCATGATCATTTTCTGATCCCCCATTTATACATAAAAATAAGAATAAGTAAGCACTTTACAAAACAGCTGCCTCATTAATTCAAATTGTTGAGCAAACAATAAATTACAGTATCTAACAGGTGCTAGACTAAACATAACATTTTATGCTTATTTAAAGCTTCTCTTCCCAGATTTTCAACTTAATTTCTTTTTCACACAAATAACTCAATGTTTATACTTTGTTAATACATAGTTTCTTTCTGACTGAGATTTTAGATTGCATCCCCACAATGTCTACATAGCTGTTTAGCTACAGGACATTTTAATCATGTTTATAATACACATGATTTTTTCCATGCCACATAATACACATGATTTTTTTCTATGCCACATGCATCACATATTTGGCAAATACATACTTGCTTATTTTATGCTGTTTTATCATTTTCATCTTGTCCATCTGACAAGCCACTCTGTTTATATCATATTCATTAGTATTCTTCTTTAAGCATGATAATGTAATCTCACTTGATGTATGTGCATCGTTCATATTACACAATGCTAAATCTAATTTTCACAGTATTCTTTCATTGTCATGAACTTTCTTTTTGGCTGTCTATATCATCCTTTGTAGTTACCCTCCAATGAGCCTTGTTATTTTATGGAGTGAGAGACCTAAGACTCATTTATACATTTGGGCAGAAGCCAGGTTGCTGAGAGAGAAAACTGCCATCCCCCGAGAGCTTGTGATATATTGTCCATGCTTCCTCTTGTGAATCAACCAAAGCCCAGGACCCGTGTGTACATTAATGCTGCATAACCACAATCTGCACTAGATGTCCTTCTGCAGAGACTTTACCTGGGGGTTTGCACCCATCACCCCACGGAGAGGAGATCAGGCCCTACTTCTTTATTCATACCTCTCCCATGCCAGCTCCATCAGGCACTTGAGCCATTAATTGAACTCCGGTCATCTTGGTCACAGTTGTGCTTTATCCTGCTATGACAATTGAAATGGTGTTGATTCTCCCAACATTCTGACCATTGCCTGGTAATTTCTGATGCCACATGTGATTCTGTCTTGAACTGGGGAACTCTGTAATTAAACACAAAGTCTGCTTCAATAATATAGTCATTAATATCATCAGGTGGAAGCTATGTACTTACCAAGAACAAATGGCATACGTATGACGTTTTTTTTTGTTACAGTAGCAATAAAGCTTCTGAAACACGACTGCAATATTTACTCTTTTCCCTATCAGAATTCAAAGATAGGAACTTTCAGCTCTTCTCTGTGGCATGCATAAATATAACACACTGTACCTTTTCAAGCACTGTGGATATTCCACTCACAGTCCAAAGTAAAATAATTTTTGGATGTAGAACTATCAATTCCCAGAAAAAATTACTATGAAGGGAAGGGTTTCCATGGCAGGTAGGTAAAGTTAGATAATTTCTCAAAAAAAAAAATAAAATAAAATTACTTATTAGTTATAATTTATAACATCATGTAACAATTAGTACTGCAAGTGACCTGAATAATGAGACAGACACTATGTGTATGCAACCAGCTTCATGAGAATGCATTTCAGTCTGGACAACAGATAACAGGAAACAGTTCTACATGATGTAGATTTTGAACTCTGATTCAGGTGAGAGGTTTCACATACCTTAACACTGATGCTATCACAGGAAAAGGCTTTTGATAACTTAGTGGTAGGCAGAAATCAGAGATGAGGATTTGCTTGAAAAATAACTGATCAGAAACACACCCAATCCAATGAAAATCCTTCCCCAAAGAATATACTGTCTAAATACAAAGTCATCACATATGCATAGATTGCAGTAAACATCATCTTCAGCATTCAATATGATATGTAACGTCCCATCCATACCCTCTGCAGGACATAGCATAATCATTACATGTAATGCTAAACATAACCCTACCCTTAACATCCATCCATTCATCCATACCACTTTTTCCCAATTTTGCACATGGGGTCGGGGAATTACTTCAACAGTGACAATAATCTAGAGCCAAGGTTCACATCGCCAGGTGGCTAACCCTGCCATGGCAATGGCAAGCCTAGCCTTAACATGACACCTTTTTTTCTAGGCATTTTTGTCTCTGAACCTGCTGACCATCAGGCTTTCTCAAATGTCTTAAACCTATCTGTTCCTTTAACATTGGCAAAATGATCAATGCCCCATGCAAGAGACAATAAGAGAAAGACCTCATGCAGTTAAGCAATTTTTACCCCAGCTGTCTGCAAAATGTCACCTTTCCTATAACTGTTCCCCCCATCCCTGTTCATCTTGACTGATAGCCCAGGAGCCTTTAGGACAAAGTTAATATCACCATCAGCCCTCACCTGTAGCCTTAAAGCCACCTACTAAATACTGCCTCTTAGAAGATGAGAAAAGCAGTTATCAGCATGTGGCTTTCTATATTATTCCTCTATGCAGGCATGTGCCTACACATATCTAGTAAGTGCCTTCATTATCAGCTTTGTACAGCTAACCTCATACTCCTGATCTGTGGCTGTTCTACTACTTTCTGCAAATCTCCAGTTGATTATGGTGGACAACCAACAGAACATATGATTCTATAGCCTAGAATGAGTGAACCAGCATGAGGTATATCTTCCCATCCACATTTGTCCTGATCCTTCAGTGCCTGAGCTACTAATGGCTTATAGCTGGGCTGCATGACCTGAAACTTGAAACTAGCCATTAATGTAATCCTAACCATAATGGCAGCAGACACGATCCCCCTCAAAAAAAAAAAAATCTAGATCTAATTATGAAGTCACTGACTTTTATTTATTTATTTATTCATTCATTTAGTCAGTCATTCATTTACATTTTTTGCTGGGATAGTCTGACTGGGTCAGCAAAAGTAAAAACCCTTTTTCAGAAGAGAGCCACTGAGAAAAGTTCCATACATGAACATGGAAAAGGCAATGTCCAACAAAAGAGAAAATAAAGTTACAATAATATTCCTAATGGGATACCAAAACACAGAGTTTGCTTATTATCAAATAGTATCAAAAGAAAGAGATAATCCTTCAGACTTATAATTACACTGATAACTTTATCATAATTACATATACAAAGCAGATTCAGCATAGATCATTTGTGAAAATCAATCACTTTCATGTACAGCTGCATCGCAGTATCAGAGCACAATGGGGGTAGTAGGTGTGATGCAGTACAGAGAATACATGGGAGTAACAGAAAGGAGTCCTCAGGTAACAGCCAGACAGATTGTGTAGAGTAAAGGTAAGGAAAGAAGAGTCTAGGTCTGCAGTTAGACTGTGTGTTAGGGAAAGGGAAGGAAAGTAGAGTGGGAAACGTTAGGAAAGAACAGACAACAAGTTAGTAGAGCTGGAGAGGAGTAATGTAATCAGAAGGCATTTGAAATGGAATATGAGTAAGGAAAGGGAATGGAGAAAACAGACCTGTTAAATTTAACACTTTTATAAAATATCATGTGAATGAGGAAAGAAGAAGGGAGGAAAAGCTGTCTAAAAAGGTGAAGGCATTGCAGGTTTAGCCTGGTGTGCATCATAAGCAGAGCAATGCATCCAGTAAGTGGTGTTTGAGTATAACTTTGAAAAGTCAAAGCCAGAGACTTCCCATGCTTTGGAACAGGATCCCAGTTCGTATTAGGCAGAGCCCCTCACTGACTCTCTTCAAGAGAAATCTTGATGAGTGGATGGGAGATCGTAAGTTTACCCCAGGGGTTACATCTGTGTCACTGCTAGACAGGGGCACAGTAAACTAATTCTATTATATAAGGGGACCTTCACTGTGTCACTACTAGACAGAGGCACAGTATTCTAAATTTATTCTGTACATTTTTGTACCATTTCATGGGGTGGCAAAAGCCACATCACTATGGCTAGGCTTACAAATGCCCCAGGGCAGATAGCCTAGTACTATACTATGAAACTATTGTCATTTTGTCTGAGTAGTAGGAGCAAAGAGATGTACAGTCTAGATACACAGGAGGACTAGACAGATCACCAGCTGAATTATTAGATGGGGTTATGTGGAAAAGTAGGTAAGTGAAGCAGAGCTGTCAATTTGTAGAGTTATGTTACTCAGAAATGGATGTTAGTCAGGTCTGTAGATGAATGCTTGTCTGGTTAGTAGCTATGAGAAGCATAAGTAATGGGATAGTATTAGCCATAAAGGTTTTTTTTCAGATCGAGGCAATGGTGTGCTTTTAAAGATTAGTTGGTGGTAAAGTGTGCAACATTAGTATAATATTGCTAAAGGAGGTTGGATTGCGAGGCTTGTAGGTTCATCAGAACTGAAATGACATAGAGGAGTATGGGAATCAGGAAGGCTGAGGCAACGTATTGACTTGCAGAGCTTGTTAAATAAGTAGATATCCTGTATGGTGATCCTAGCTTCAGATGGGTTTTCTTAACATGTTCTTTTATATGGTTGTCAAATTTTAGTTGTTCATCAGTGGTAACCTCTAACACCTTAGTATTGGATACTGGCTCTATTTTTGTGATGTTTGAGGATGTTATGATGAGTATTGTTTTCTGATTAAAGACATGTTTGGGATAAATAAGATTTCTTTAGATTTCAGGAACATTTGAGAGTTGGAGAGTGAGACTTCAATGAACATGACATATTCCTAGGTTAACTTTTGAAGTTCATTATAATTTTAGCTGTACAGAGGAGTGTTGAGTCATCTACCTACTGCACAATGGTGGCATGTTTACTGGGTGTGTACTTGTCAGTAATGAATATTTTAAAGAATAGGGTCAGAGAAGGGATCATTGGGGTATTCCTACTGAGACAGTGAGGAAGGAGGAGAAAATATTTTGCCATTTTACAGCCTTCATACCTGGACATGCAGCTTATGAAACAGGACATTGATGATGTATTCAGTCCCAGAAAAGTAAGTTTCTGAATCAGCCTAGTATGGGAAACTAAGAAGGGTTACGGCAGTAATATAATGTGGCTAGAAACCATGTTGTACTTTTACAAGTACAAACTAAATCTTTGTTTAGTCAGTTACATTTAATTCAATATAAAATTTGATAAATCAAATTTCTAATCATTAGAACCTTATGATAAATGACAATTAATTAAAAGGAGGCAAACAAATTGCTTTCCCCAGCCTTCCTATAAGTGCCATACCATGTGCCCTTTGATACCATGTTGAAAAAGGTCATAGTAATGTAGTGTACTATTTTGGAGTTCATGAGCTAACTGTCCTTTTGCTGAGAGGTGGTGAGTGTTGTGGTGAGATTCACACTGACGAGGATGTAACATAATACATTATTTTGCTTTGCACCACTTTTATTCTCTGCTGAAGTCTTAATTCTTAGCAGCAGGCCATAATATAAAAGAGGATTTATTTATATTAATTTAGATGTCTTTAGCTAGTACATGAAAAAGAGAAACAGAGACAGAGAGAGCAGATCAGCATTTGTATATCTAAGATTTCATATATTGGAAATGTATTTTGATAAACTGGTAATTATTTGGCATTGTAGATGAGCATATTATATTATGGAATGATTCCCAAATTACATTTTTTCAGAGTTCATCTGTGATTTAATTTAAATAGACAGTGAATTTGTCTTAATACGGTAAAGTCCTGATCCCTTACTTATAGCTCAATGATTGGAGTATATGCAAACTGGTAAGTCACCGACCCAAACTATCATTCCTAGATCACTGCAGTCAAATGGGAGGGATGTGTTATAACCAGAGAACAGAACTGATCCTGGGATGTAACTCTGACTGATCTCCAAGAGGGGTAGTAGTGGATAATGGGTACACCTCAGTATTTAATGAGCATATTCTGAGTGGCAAGTCATTCCTAATCATCATGTCACCTAGCTTTTGAAATCAGTATGCCATCATTTATTGAGTAACAGAGGATATAAACATCACCTTGTATTGAATTAACATCTTAGTACAGTAACCCTGTTACATTTCCTTAGTTCTTATTTCTTTAGGAGGTGCCAGCAGAGGAACAGAATGCATTAGTATTAGTCCACAGATAGACATCATCTGAGGGGTAACAGGTTTTTTGAAAGTGCATGTATAAGTGAAAATAAAAGTTTTACAAGTCATACCTTAATAGGCCATGTACATCAGGAAACAATGTTGCACACATTCTGAGTTCTTTTGGGTTTGCCTCTGTGATGTACATTTTTCTATTTCCACTCTGCTGCAATAAGGAATTTCATAACTGTGTGCCAATCATTTATGTTTCTGTTTATAATTTTGCACTACCAATGGATCATAAATGAAAAGTTACTTTGTAGTCCCTCTTTATCTATCTAAAAACTAAAATGAAAATAAAAACTTTACATGAATATTCAAATTTTTTTTTTGCTATGACGAAATGACACACATTCTCCATACTGTGATATGTGAGCTTTGCTGCATGTAGCTGTCTTTATTAAATGCAAAAGAAGATTGTCCTTGCAGAGACCACCATAGAACAGAGATGTTTGTTTCACTCCAACACTGCAGATTGACTAGGTGTCATCAGGCAGCATATAACTGTATTGCAGCCTTATCTAAAACCATGTTGCTGCTGAGTAAGAGTGCACAGGTATGCATATATGTTTCAACAGGACAGATACTAAGGTTTCAGTGATTTTCCAAATAGGAGTATGTGTGTTGATTGGTCCCTAGTTGCAAGTGTGTATATAGTTACCACATTTGGGGATAGGTAGGGGTAATGATTTAAAATGTCAGGACCTGCTTGAACTAGTCCCAAACACGGACCCAAAAACTGGACTTAAGTTAGAAATGAACATTTCACAGGCTCTTTCCTTCTCTCTGAGGTATGGTGATCTCAGAGTTAATATATATATGAGTCCTGGGACTGTGGGGGGCTTTAAGTAGATTAAATAACTAATTTGGTAATGACTGATTAGCAGTCTGTTAGAACTGCATAGACAATGAGCATTTATATCAGGGCTTTCTTCGCAGATGTTAGCAAAAAGCTTGGGTAAGCATCAGAGAATGCACTTGAATGCACTTTGTGCCCTTTGAGGGAATGACCATTAAATAACTATTTGTTGATTTTTTGTGTTTGTATCATCCTGTCTTTGCTTCATTCGTTCAGTTAGATAATTTATTTTGGGAATATTTTCTCATATAGAGACATGCATGTTCTTCAGAAACGTATAAATATAATTATTACAAAGAATAAAGATGTAGTTGTAGAATATTCTTTCATTATTTCCAAAGTAAACATTGTCATGGGCGACTATCTCAGTTTCTTCTTAAAACAACTAACTACAGCACATTTAAGGCACTGTGTCTTACAGCAGATCTTAATAGCCATCTCAGATCATAAACCCCTCAGTTTTCTATATAATCTACTGACCTTACAGAACTGTCTTAAGTTTAATATTAGTACAAATCAATGCTTCTTTGAAAAAGTGAAGCCACACATGTGAAGGAAATGTGGATTTTACACGTTTTGCCTTTAACCTTAAGGTATAACTGACTTTTTCTCTTTCATTATATCATGCAGTCTAAAGTGCAAACTGGATTTCACCTTGTGTTTGTAAATCACTGTGTGATTCAGATATGACTTAACTTTTTGTACTCTTTAGAGCAATACCAGTAGTCCTTGGATCATCAGTCTTTAGCTGTGATGACAGAAATACCACTGTTGTTATTATAATGTTTCATTTTATTGTATACTTTCTGAGAAAAAAAAAAAACAGTAACAGCAATACACATATCTTTCTTGTTGTTTACGGCTATCATGATTGCATACACAGCATGTTTTGTGCATAGAATATGGATTACTCTTTCTTTTCATTGTACTTGAGATGCACTGTATCATTTTATATGACTGCATATTGCTTATGCCAGAAATCCACATTCCAAACAAATCAAAGATGCTACTAAAATTCCACTATATCTGAAGGAAAGGATAGGTCTTCTGAAAACTGATAGTTACCACAGCAGTGGCTGATATCAGCTTAGGGCTGCTTTGCATAGTAACAGCTCATTAATGCTCTTGTCTGTACTGGCTACATTAATATCCGAGTACCATGCACCGTCTTTTTCTTCACTGCACAGGGCCTTAGGTCTTGGAGAACAGAGTGGTATATTTTTTCTTGTTATGATTAACATTCAAAATGACAAGCTATTCCCCAGGTAAGGAATAGGAGAAACAAATGAGCAATGACATGTGATACCTTTTAACATATATGATTATATCTGAATATAATATACCTTAGCACTATATAAATTATCCAACTTAATCTGTAATTGCCTACTTATTTATGCATACATATAATGTACATTTAATCAAAAAACCCTAAAAGAACAAAAAAAAAATATTAAGTGAGGTTGTCCTACTTCAGTGGATAGTTGACTCAAAAAGTTGTGATTGTAATTACTTTCAACAAATCAGCCTGTTAAAATGGAAACATACCTTTTAATGTATTTGTTTTTTCTTTGTTTTATGTGTTTATATATCCTTGATTGTTTTCTTTTTATTTTTATTGTATATGTATTGTTAACTGAATTGTCCAGCTGGGTTGAGGCCATTTGAAGGGGAGCTCTGCGAGCACAGTCCAGTTAACTCTTTCATACCTGAATGCCAATTAAGCTGTATCCCACTTCACACCTGCAGCATCAGCTGAGGGGGCTGCCGTGTCTTAACTCATCACATCCGAGTGACGCCTCCAGGTGCAGATGCGGTTAACTCCTACTAATGCCTCTATGCGTCAAAAATTGATTGCTTGTATTTGCATCAATAATTCCAAAACAATGTTATGTGCAAGGTTTTAAAAGATTTCACCTTAAAGCTTACACAATGCCAAACTCAGCTGGATTAATATTTGATCTCTGTCTAGTGCAGGTAAAGAAATGTTAACTGTTCTTTTTATTATATTAATTTCTATAGATATAATTTTCACATTTTTCTAAATATCTTAACAACCAAGTAACACATACAGAATTCCTTAGCCTCATATGAAAGTTTTCAGCTAGATGAATAAAATGTTGCTGACTGTATGTATGTATCCTGAGTGATTGATGAGATATTTCAGTTTTTTACAAGATGTTACACATGTAGTAGTTACTTTGTTTACTGTGATTTATAAAATTCCATTTAATACCTAGAACCTAAAGAGTACTACCACTACAAAAATAGTTTGTGCTGAAGGGATTGCCATTTATACTTCTTTCATAACCCCTATGGTTCCAGAGATATGAACATTTGTTTGAAATGTCAGGACATAGCTTGATTCTATCAAAAGGCTTAGGCTCCGCCCATTAGAAGTTGCAAACTTCCTGAGCTCAATTGGAGTGAATGAACTTTAAGGAACAACAGGGTTACTGTTGCAATGTAGCTTAATAGTGGTACTGGGATTGCAGGATTTATACCACTATTAAGCAGCTTAAATATGACAAAATCTAACTGAACAGTCAAGGCAAACATCACTTTCCTTGCTTAACTTAAATAATTTTTACTACATTTAAAAATAATTGTGATTGGGTCCAGGCAATTACTGGCTATCTATCATCAGGCACAAAATAAGTCAGGCAAATATAGACTGAATGAATCAAACCTAGGATTGCAAGATAAATCGTGCTGGAAAATGATAGCCTTATTCCTCTGCCATAAACTGTCAAAGATTTCAGACAAGTCTATTGAATAAAATAACATCAACAACTTATACTTTCACACAATAGCTCACTGCAGCCATAACATTGGATAAGCAATCTAGTCTTTTTTTTCATGTAGTGCTCCAGCATGTCTCCTACTTTTGTTGGAGGAAAGCAAGGTTTTGATCATAACTCATTACTAGGCTTTTGCACAAAGCAGTTTTCAGTACACATGTATGTTAAGAAATAAAAGAATTTGCTAAAACTCAAAAAAGTTTACATTTAAGGATAACAAAGGCTAAAACAGAACAGTAAATTATCATAAAGTCTTTTGAATAAGCCATTTTAATTTTTAAATAAACAACAAATATGTACATCAAGGATAAAGGTCATCACAAAATATGATAAATAAAATTGAGTTAAATAAAACTTGCATTAAAATGAAACATTAAATGTTACACTGCAGATTCCTTTGCTTTGAAAGCTTCTCTAAATAACATTTCAAATCATAATCATTATGAGTTCAGAAAGGTTACTGTGAGGTGTACACACAATAACTATTTCTGATTCAGAGACAGCCCTATCAGTGGTGCTTTATCACAAAGATGTGAAGCACTGTGGTGAGCTGTCTCTGGCGCCATGCCAAATGTTAATGAGGCATTCCAGGAGAGAGGCCTTTACTAAGAGTAACTCTTCACTGCATGCTTTAAAAGCAGTAACAAATTCAAATCCTGTACCCTTGCACCTCTGACAGGGGAATATTATTCCTCTGCAACACCACTAGTTAACAGGCAAACTATAACATTCTTACTTAAGTCCTTATAAATTGTAAAGTAAACGCAGGAAAAGAGTTTAAATTCTGCACCCTTGACGCAGAAAGTAGCAGCACTAATCTTGTGCACTAACTGATCGGTTAGAGTAATATAAACAAATAGCATATAACATTCTTGCCGTACAGCAAGAGGTTCCCTGGTTTAATTCTCAGCTGGGGTGCCTATTGTGTAGAGTCTGCATGTCCTCCCTGTATTCATCTGGGCTTCCTCCCACACTTCAAAGACATGCAATAGGTGGATGGGACACCTTAAATTGGTCATAGGTGTGAGTGTGTGGTGTGGAAAAACAACCGCAGCAGGGCTAGCCACCCAATGGAGTAAACCTTGGCTCTAGGTAATTGCCACTCTTGATGTGACACCCAGACACCATGTGCAAAAATGGGAAAAATGTTTGTGGATGGATAATAACATTTTACATAATAAGATGCGGACAATGGAGTGGTGCAGCGGTAGCATTGTTGCCTCACAGCAAGAGGTTCTCCTGTTTGGTTCTCGGCTGGGGTGCCTTCTGTGTGGAGTCTGCATGTCCTGCCTGCATTCATGTGGGTTTCCTGCAGGTGCTCCAGTTTCCTCCTATGTTACAAAGATATGCGTCTGGAGAGTTTCTCTCTGGGCCTCCACTGAAAATTAGCTTTGGTCCAAGTCTGACTTTCCAGGTAAACAAATGTTAAATAAATAAAAAAATGTCTGAAACTCTCATTTCTGGCATTATTAAATGACTGCAATAATTTGTGAGTTACACACAGAGGTCACCTATCAACAACAGAAGCTTTACAATATGGAACAGACAGTTGAGAGGGATGGGCCTATATTAGAACATCGAAGTTTCAGAACTTAGAATGTTCTAATATTGACCCCTAGCAACCAAAAACTGATAACATTGAAAATTCAGAACAGCAAATTTTTTCCTAGGGAAAAAATTTGCTGTTCTAAAACACATACACACAACACAAACACACCAAACAAACAGCAATCCACACACATACACCTAAAATCTTACATCTAAACCTACACTAAACTGTACATACACCACTATCTACCCACTTACCTTAACCCAAACCCTAACCCTAAGGTCCGTCGCTATCCCATACACACCTCACCAGCGCCCTAAACCTAATTCACCTACTCCACCCTAACCCTCACGTTCACACATTTGTACACTTACCTGACCCGCGCCCTAACCCTAACTCACCTAACCCGCCCTAACCCTCACGTCCACACAATCGCACACTTACCTGAACCTGACCTGTAACTTTCCACCACAGAGCTGAAAATAGCGAAGCAACAGGAACGGACAACCGAATTCTTTCCAAGGGAAAGAATTTGGTTTTCTGAAACTTTGCTATGTTCAGCTTTCGCTTATTAGGGGTTGATATTAGAACATTCAAAGTTCTGAAACTTCAATGTTCTAATATAGACCCGAGAGGGATGGATGTGTGTCCATGTGGGTGGGGGGACCTTGAGATACAGTAGTGAGGAATACTAGATGATGTCAATGAATAATTTTTCAAGTATGACTTGGATTTACTTAAAAATGTTAATAAAGCAACAGCTCTAGCATCATGCTGTACTTTGCAAACACTAAGAAGAAGGAAACTAATGTCAGCATTACTGACTGTTAGGATCCATGAATTATGACATATTAGACAGAATCATAAGAAAAAACATCAGGGATATTCTGCCAGCTCAGGGACAGGCAAGAGGTAGGTCCATGTGTGCATGTGTGTACCTGTGTGGGAGAGAGAATGAGAGGGAATCTTTGCCAATACAATGCATAGGCTTCTAATGTTAACTACTACAGGGAAGTGCTGATTAGCATGTCACTAGGTAAGAGCAATTCAGAAACATGCAGATTAGCACTTAGTGAGATCTTTTCACATTCCAGCTAATGTGTCTGTGAAGTTCGTGCATCATCTAAACTTCTCCTTTTACCTGCAGCTCTTACCTTCAGTGCAGGGGTTCTTTCTGAATTCTCAGGAATTAATAAAAATACTAATGTAAATAATTTAGAAGAATAATAAAAAATATATATATAAATAAATGTCCACTTGAATAATGACACATAACAATATCAAAGAATATTCATTTAACTTGGGTCAGATCTCAGTCTATATATGACTTCTTGCAGATCTGTTAGCTGAAGCAAACACACATCTTTGCAGTTACTATGAAAAACAAAGAAGAGGCAGTATCTTCTAATTCCGTAAAAGGCAGCCCTCTCTACACCCCTTAGCAGCATCCAGTAGTTTCCTGCAGATCACATTCTTGTCTCAGTCCACAAATCATTTATACTTCAAAGGAAAAATAAGAAAACAAAAAGCTACTATACACACAAGACCACTTGACTGCTTTGCTGTGTCTGTTGAGCAGTAGAACCTTTCAATTATATAAAACAGCTAAAAAAACACAAGAAAGCAATAACTACATAGCCATTTATACTACAGAAAAGTTATTGCACAACATCATCAATAGTCAAGAAAATCCAATTACAGCTAAGTAAATGCATGTCATAACTCACCCCACTGGTGTAGAACAGACAGTCAATACTATTAACATGGGGAAGAGCAGCTATATGACTGAGAGCTGACCCAAGAGAATGAGGCATCTGTGGACTCATAACTTCTGTGCGATGTTATAAGTCACCAATGTCTAACTGCTGGAATTAGGTGCCAGGTTCATATTCATCCCCATCTTGGCTAGAAAAGCTTGTATCTCTACCCAAATTATAGAAACTACCAGTTTTGTCATAATGAATGATGAGAAAACTGTATCTGAACCTCTGTCTGTTAGAGGCCTAACTGTAGGACAGTCTTTTCAGCTTTGTTGGCATTAACAAATATAATTCACCAGGAACCACAAACCAGAGAAAACAATTCACAAATAGGCACAGTGAACTGACTGTAACTACACACACCAAGGAGTACCAAACCAATTTCAAGTCAATTCAGGTCCAAAAATACAATTTATTCGAAATGAGTGCTTTCATCTATTGTAACATATACTTCATCAGAGTTACTGCATAAGGTGAAATACGCTCAATTTATACCTTACAATTAGTTGATCACATGATAACATACCCCCATAAACATTTTAAAGTTGTATAACCCCAACATGTACATAAATCACTACAAAATAGTTAAAACATATAAACTTTAAAACTTTACTTAAAGTCAAACTAAATATGATCTCAATTTTAAAATAATTTTAAAATTGAGATCATATTTAGTTTGATTTTAAGTAAAGTTTTAAAGCTTATATGTTTTAACTATTTTGTAATGATTAATGTACATGTGGGGGGTGTTATACGACTTTAAGATGTTTATAGGGGTATGTTATCATGTGATCAACTACTTGTAAGGTATAAATTGAGCTCATTTCACCTTATGCATTAACTCTGATGAAGTCTATATTACAATAGATGAAAGCGCTCAGTTCTAATAAATTGTATTTTCAAACCTGAATTTACTTGAATTTGGTTTGGTACTCCTTGGTGTGTGTAGTTACAGTCAGTTCACTGTGCCTATTTGTGGATTAACAAATATAAGCTCACATCAATAACTGTTCCCATTAGAATAATAGCCAGTGCACTTTGAAACTAGCCATTACCAGTAGCAGTAGCAGGTCCCTTTTGCTCATTTGTCTACAAGGGCTTGGGATGTCATGTCCCCTGTGCCATCATTCATCTCCATCACCTCACGTTTCCTACTGCTCTTCCTTCATTTCATAGATTTTCTCCCATACAGAAGCTCTGGATACACCACTGTTTTGTATACCTTACTTTCAAGTTCTTTGGCATTCTGCTGTCACACACTATCCTGACACTTTGTGACAATTAGCTATAGCCCCTATGACTCTAGCTTTGACATTCACACTTCTGTGCTTAACTACCTCTCCCAGATTCTCATATTAATCTGTTCCGCTATTTTCCCTTCTATCTCAGTTTTCACTTACCTCTGATTCCCCAATTTGTTGTCATGACAACAGTTTGGTCTTTATTTACTCATTTTCATTCCATGTGCATTCAGCTTTATATTCCCGTGACCAGACGTTTGATGAAGTTTTGTTCAGTCTGCTTGTGCTGTAACTTTGTCTGATACAACAGCTTTTTTTGATCTTTCCACTTGGACCTTTTGCCTGTGTTGTCTCGTCACTAGTATGAACAGCAGTGGGCTCAAAGCTCAACCCAAATGCAAATCCACTACCACTGGAAAAGCCTTTCTGAGTCTGAACAGTGTTTGCACTTGTATCATTGGGTCCTTGTACATAACCTTCACTAATTGTACCAGTGTTTCAAGGACTTTGAACTATCTCCAGACTGCCCAAACCAACTTTCTTCAGACCTGGTCATATGTGCTCTAAATCTAGGAATGCTCATATGGACTTTTTCCTAATTTCAAAGTTCTCCCCAAAATCTGTCCCAATGCAAACATTGGTTTATTTGTGCTGTATCTTAATCTGACTCACCTAATCCAGCACCTTCTAACTGTAAAACAGGAGTTTGTTCTTTTGTTCTTGCATGATGGCACCAAAATGTTCTCCAAATATATTAATTATATAAGCAAACTAAATTTTACCGCTTTCTAGTTCATTACAGTCAATATTAATCTTCATTTTAAACTCAGAAGTTGATTTAATACAAATAGTAGTGCATTCCCCAAGAGCAATCCTTATTTACAGGCAGCACTGAAAAGCAACGGCTCACAAACTGCCAGTACAAGTTCCATTACTTGCCAGAGTGTATACAACACTCAGCAGGCATGTTCAGTTTAAAGGATACCCAAGTGAGACTCTCCCAGGAGCTCACCCTCCCTGTTTACATTGACCTTAGAAAAAGAAGACTTCACATCTTTGTTACCTGACCAGGATATGTAATGATCACCTCTACAAACCTTCAAAGAAAAGATTAGATACAGAAAAGGCAAATATGTAACACATTAGTAAACACGTGCCATCTCCACAGTTCATACACCTGAACCTTGTGGATCAGAACAAAAGTGACACAAATATGAAACAGTGGCACTGGATCATTTAAACTCACAAGCATTTAGCTTCTTTACATCTGAAATGGCTATAACTTGTTCATCCCAACTGGCAAATCTGCTGTAATGAACCCAGCATTGACAGCAGAACATAATTGTACATCAATGGTGGTTTTTTGAAAATCTATACTTATGTCTCAGAACCCACACTGTCGGTTCCTGACACTACCTCAGCATTTATCTTCCAGACAATACAAAAAACTTTGGATAATTCCAAAGTTGTAGGACCTCTGTCTCTTGAAAAACACAAATGGCCAAGCCATTTAGGAGTCACTGAAGTCTTGAAGCTGCTAACTGTATAAAATATAATGTCTTCTTTCTTCTTCTTTGGAATATCTTGGGGTGATTCACTTGTGGCTATTAACACAATTTTTTTCTCCTCCTGAATGTCTTTGTCCCTTTTCAAACCAAGCTGCAGGAAGGGCTGGCACATGACCTGCATTAACTACCTACTTTTTTTCTAGTGATCTGTAATGTTCTAGGTCTCTTGACTTTAGAAAAATGTAGTGCTTCTTGTCTAGGGTAAGCATCAATACTGTAGGAAATGGAAGTTGAGTCAAACATCCTTAACTTGTATGCTTTTAACCGGAATAAACTATTCCTTCTATCATGTACATTTAAAGACATTTCGAGTGCTAACCACACTAACCTACTGTACATTATATGTTCCTTCTCAGAAATTAATAGAACGGTCTTGTGTACATGAACTTCACTACAAAATACCCATCATACCTCATTGGGGAGATTGTGTATGTCTGCTATTTCAGGTATAATGTCTTCTATTCTGTCGAGAGAACCCGTATACACTGTGACTGCAAGTTCTCTTTTGTTTTTTTTTTGTTTTCATATACTTCAGAGGCTACACAACTAAAGCAGCACAACATTTCAGCTAAGTTACAGACAAACATGTATAAGCATAGATGCAATAAACTCTATTTAGGTATGTAAATTTTATATGCTGTGTGTACTGATATACATAAAGAAGTGTAAAATGAATTATTAATGCTGACAACTAAAAAGTCAAGGGTATTCAAAGCTGTAAAATGTAATGTCAAGATTGTTGTGGCAAGTGGTGAAAGTGTAAGAGTTCATTTCATGGGCAGGATTTTCTCAACTCATGGTAAGTGCACATCAGATGTTCACATTTTAATACATAGCTGTTTCCATGAACTGCTTGAAGACATGTGAAGCCATGTAGCATGGTGAAAACTGATTTCTTTCACATATGCTTAATCAATGTTGTGTGGAAAATATCTTAAAGCATCAATAAATTACCTCATAATAGTCATGAAGGGTCAAAAAAATAAAGTGGTCTAACAAAGAATGGTGCTTTATAGAAAAAAGATGTATTTTAAACTGCAGGCTTAATTATACAGGCTGTCATATGAACTCCAACACAGATATTACATGCTCATCCAGGCTGTCTGTATGAACTCCATCACAGATATTACATACTAATCCAGGCTGTGTATATTAACTCCATCACAGATATTACATTCTAATCCAGGCTGTCTGTCTGAACTCCATCAAAGATATTACATCCTTATCCAGGCTGTCTGTATGAACTCCATCACAGATATTACATCCTAATCCAGGCTGTCTGTATGAACTCCATCACAGATATTACATCCTAATCCAGGCTGTCTGTTTGAACTCCATCAAAGATATTACATCCTAATCCAGGCTTTCTGCATGAACTCCATCACAGATATTAAATTGTAATCCAGGTGTTTATATGAACTCCATCACAGATATTACATTCTAATCCAGGCTGTCTGTCTGAACTCCATCAAAGATATTACATCCTTATCCAGGCTGTCTGTATGAACTCCATCACAGATATTACATCCTAATCCAGGCTGTCTGTTTGAACTCCATCAAAGATATTACATCCTAATCCAGGCTTTCTACATGAACTCCATCACAGATATTAAATTGTAATCCAGGCTGTTTATATGAACTCCATCACAGATATCACATCCTAATACAGGCTGTGTATATGAACTCGAACACAGATATTACATCCTTATCCAGGCTGTCTATATGATCTCCATCATAGATATTACATCCTAGTCTAGGCTGTTTATATGAACCCCATCACAGATATCACATCCTAATACAGGCTGTGTATATGAACTTGAACACAGATATTACATCCTTATCCAGGCTGTCTATATGATCTCCATCACAGATATTACATCCTAGTCTAGGCTGTTTATATGAATTCCATCACAGATATTACATCCTAATCTGGGCTATGTATTTGAACTCCATCACAGATATTACATCCTAATTCAGGCTTTGTGTATGAACTCCATTATGGATATTACATCCTAATCCAGGCTGTCTGTATGAACTCCATCCCAACTATTACAATCCTAATCCAGGCTGTCTGTATCAACTCCATCACAGATATTAAATTGTAATCCAGGCTGTTTATTTGAACTCCATCACAGATATCACATCCTAATACAGGCTGTGTATATGAACTCGAACACAGATATTACATGCTAGTCCAGGCTGTTTATATGAACTCCTTCAGAGATATTACATCCTAATCCAGGCTGTCTGTATAAACTCCATTAGAGATATTGCATCCTAGTCCTGGCTGTTTATATGAACTCCATTACAGATATCACATCCTATTCCAGGCTGCCTGTATGAACTCCACCACAGATATTACATCCTAATCTAGGCTGTCTGTATGAAATGCATTACTGGTATTACATCCTAGTCCAGGCTTTTTATATTAACTCCATTAGAGATATCACACCCTAATCCAGGCTGTCTGTATGAACTCCATCACAGATATTATATCCTAATCCAGGCTGTCTGTGTGAACGCCATTACAGATATTACATCCTTATCCAGGTTATCTGTATGAACTCCATCAGAGATATTACATCCTAATCCTGGCTGTCTGTATGAACTCCATCACAGATATTGCATCTTTAATTTCATATCACTGTTCTTCCACTGGTGTCCAATCTGTAACTTTGTCAATATGGTATTTAGGGGTATCTTCGCTGGTGTGTGGAAAAAGGATTGTATTATTTGTTGACATATAAAGCCATACCTTTCTCCTATTTCACTCAGTATGTTGATTTATTTTCTGCCCTATTTAGCCAATAAAAATGTCTCTGAGAGTACAGCCTCTATTAATTTTTTTGGCTTTGCCAATAAAAATCTTTGTCAACTTCTTTTCAATTAGACCTTAACATTGCAGTTGTACCATCACATAGATTATCAACTGGCATCTGCCTTTGGTTCTTCATTTAGCAATCTGGCAGACTCTTTTAAGTTAAAAAGGAACAACTCCAAATGATCCTATTGCAAAGAAAGATACTGTTTTGACACCAACCCAGCCCATAGGTGTTTGATTAGCAGCATGGGCATTGGTGGGAGTAGGGTGTCCAGGATGGGAATGAAAAGAGATTATTAGCTCACCAATTCTGGGGGTGGGAGGTAGTAACTGATTGCCATTTAGATGACATCTAGGGGGAGCACTGCATGTTTTACCCACAGAGCTTAACCCTGCAGAGCATGAGCTGCCTAGTGGTCTCATATTAGCACATCTCCCTCTGTATGCATGCTCCCAATAGCTGGTAGCATTAGTCGAGCTCAAATAAGCCACTGAAGGCATTAGAATCAAGGTGGGAGGAGATGGGAGTCGACTGGTCGAACAGCTTAGCCTACTCACTGCCCCCAGCTCTTGCCTCTCAGGTGGAAAAAATGGGCTAGTTTGGCCCTCCCACCAGAGAAAGAATGGGCTATATTGCTCTTGCAAGGGCAGAAAAATGCCTCATTTTGCCCCAGTGAGGAATGAGTAGGATAATTCTGAGTGAATGAAGGGGAACCACAGGGCACGGTATAGTAGACAGGAAAAAACAAAACACAGTTAACAATGACTTGACTAAAACTAAATCAATTTCCTTTGATGTTTTTCAATGAACAGTTTTAGCCTCTCTTCTGGCTGTTTTCTGTATTTATTACCTCATTCTTCATCAACCCATGCATTTATTCAGTAGGTGCTCAGGAATTCTGCTTGTGTCTTGTTTTTTTCTTTACATACATATATATTTAGATGCATTTTAGACAGTCATATTTAAACTGTTTATTTATGTGGATATAATTTATTTATTTATTTATTGCTTTTGTTGACTAGGAAAGTCTACTGGGCCTGGAATGAGCCCATTTTCAGTGAAGGCCCAAGGAGAAAAGCTCCACAAAAATCACATACGTAGATAAATATTAATACACTTCATGAAAAGTTCACAAGATTATATACAGAGAACATATTGATTCACATAGTAGAGGACATCATGCACTACTATTACATTGAATGAAGGTGATAAACAATAGTGAAAAAAGACACTGAACGAAACTACGATACAATCCTGGAAGAGTACAAGTAATAGATGGCATATGTTTGTATACCATATGAATGAAAAATAAATTTACAAGGTATGCAGTGTGCATTCAAATAAAGCTTGAATGAAGTATGTCTGCTAGGCTAATTGCCATGATGAGCTGAGAGTAGTGTAAGAAATTATAGGAGGCAGGAAAGGCTAGGGAGGGCAAATATAGTTTAAAGTGACAAGAAAGGAGAAAATAGGCAGAGTGAGGGGAAGGAAGAGATAGTGATATGACATTTGGGGGGAAGTCAGTAGTTGGAGTTGTGTGTTGGGGTACAGGTGCATAGCCAATGTGAGGAAAGGTATAGTTTGAGGGATTTTTTTTAAAGGAGGCAAAATTGCTGATAGTTCTGAGTGAAGGAAGGAGATTATTCCAAGCTTTAGAGATGGTGAAGGAATACAACATTTGGCATGCGGGGAGCTTAGGTGTCTCAATGGACAGTAGCATTTTATTTTCAGACCTGAGGTATTGGTTAGGCTTATACATAGTCAGTAGAGGGAAGAGGGAGGGACAGATTTCTGGGTTGTAGATGAGCTTGTGGGCTGTAGTTAATTGTAGAAAAGTGAGATAGTGAGGGGCTTCTAGCCAATTTAGTTGATGCAGAGAGGAACAGTGATGGGTAGAGTATTTTGCATTTGTAGCAAATTTAGCAATTTTGTTGTAACAAGAGTTAAGCTTTGTTCTCAATGAGGACTGTCAATTGGTGAGGATAGGAGCACCATATAGAAGTGCTGGAAGCATGAAGGTAGAGGCTAGACCCTTTTTGTGCAGAGGCTAAGAAAATAGTTGTGCCTATACAGGGCACCTAGTTTTTGATGAGTTTTTTTGATGTTGTTATATATGTGAAGGTCAAAGCTTATTTTGCCATCAGTGATGACGCCTAACAATTTGGTACTTGGGACGACTTCAATGGTGGTTTTGTTTTGGGACTGAAGGAAGAATAGTGACTTGTCAACTGAGCTGGATTTAGTAGGGGGGAAGAGTAGAAGTTTTCTTTTATTGGGGTTGAGAGCAAGATGGTTCTGGGACATCCAGGTTTCGGCTGAACTAAATGCATCTTAGGTGAGATGCTGTAGTATAGGGGCAGATTTAACAGAGCAGATAATAGTTGAGTCATCTGCATATTGGATAACAGTACTGTGGTTGAGAGGGGAATGAAAGTTGTTGACAAATATGGTGAATTAGAGGGGTCCCAGTATTGAACCTTGGGGGACACCTGTATTTGTGGTTATGAAAGCAGTGGAAAAGTGCTACCATTTTGTAGATTGCTGCCTATTATTGAGATAGTTATTAAACCATTGTAGGGTAGGGGGAGATAGACTGAGATTAGAGTTTAGTAAGCAGGAGGGAGTGGGAAATAGTGATGAAAGCCATTGATAAATCCAGGAAGAGTGCTGAGATTACGGAACCCACATCTTGAGCTCTATTTACTGTGTCTAGGTAGGAGAAGAAGGCAGTGTTAGTACTATATCCAGGCCTAAAGCCATGTTAAGTGGGGGAGAGTATTTGGTGTTGGCTAAGATGGTTGAGGAGTTGATTATGAATACATTTCTCAAGTATTTTGGAGATTAGGGAGAGGATGGCAATAGGTTGTAAGTTTGAGATGTCGGAGTTATTGCCGCCTTTATGTAGTGGTAGGATATATGCTTTTTTTCCAGATATCAGGTATATAGGACTCCTAAATGGATCTGTTAAGAAGGATGCTGATAGGCTATGAAAGAGGCTGAAAGTTTCAAGTATTCTGCAGGTAGGTTGTCAGGGGTGTTGGTGCAGGATTTTAGTTTGTGAAGAAGTTTTTTGATTGTGGAGGTTGCTATGGGTGCTTGAGAGAAAGCAGGTAGAGGATTAGAAGACGGATGTATAGGAGAAGATCCTGGAGGGTTGGTTATTATAGATGGGAAGGCGGTAGTAAGTTTTATAATGGTGTCAATGAAGTATGTATTAAAGAGGGGAGGCTATCTCAGAGGGTGTTTTTTCAGGGTTTGGACATGGGTTGTTGTTAGTTCCAGGGTGGAGAAAGGAGTTGATTGTTCCCCAGAAGGCTTTGGGGTTTAGCCTATGTTGGTCTTGGTTAACCTGGAAGTATTCTGTTTTATTTCTGATAACTAGGCATTTAGTCTGACTGCAGACTTGTTTATAAAGAGTGAGGTTGGATAGTGATTTGTTTTTTTGCCAGGATTTCCAAGCTTTGTCCCAAGCAGACATCACTTGCTTTGTAGTCTTTGTAAACCAGGTAGCATGTTTTGCTTTGATCCTTTTTAACCGGAGTGGGCAAGACTATTTAGGATTCTAAGAAATGTAGAATTGAAGAATTCTGCAGCTTTGTTGAGTGGGAGATATTTTAGTGGGTTAAAGTTAGTATTCTGCAGCATGTCATTGAGGGTGTTTGGGGAGAACTTGGATAGATCTGTGGTATATCTGTAGTGGTGTGCATTTGGTATGGAGGTGGGCTTACATATTATGAATGCAGGACGGTGATCACTAATGCTATTTCAGAGAGTCCCTTTGTGAACCTGCTTACACTGAAATTTATGTGGAAGTATTGAGAACCATTGTGTAGGAATCCTCCTTGCTTTATATACATCTGTCCCCTGTCAGCAGGTCATAGCTGAAAAGGGTCTTTACACCATCTCACATAGCTGGTTAGTCAGCACTGCTCGTACATTCATCTAATTATCTATGCTGTTGCTGTGATTATTATTATATATACCAATTGTGCTGTTGATATCAGAAACTATTACATCATGATATTAATTCATTAGAAGACCCCCCCCCCAGCAGGTATGATTACCCAACTTGAAAATTAAAACTCCTGTTTGGCATTCCTAGAAGACTATCACTTGAGTATTCTTATTGGGTCATTCATGATAAAAGTAATATCACTTTTGATACAGTAATCCTTGTGAATTTTATTTGAGTCATTTTACATTACAAGACTGTATTCAGTGTCTGAAAAATAAAATCAGTGGACATTTTGCCAGACAGTTTTCCCCAGAGGCTAGGATGGCCATTGGCATTACAGTACCTGAGATTGAATGCTATTTCTGATAAATGTAGTTCCTTTCAAACTATAGTAAACCCTTAGTAGATAGTTTCCCCTTTGCATGCCGTAAAGGGCATTATTGCACCGGTTTACTTTTTAACTTCAGAAATGGCAGTGAATTGAATGTATTATTCTCCTCTCTATTCTCTTGTTAATTTAGAAAATATTACATCTAACCTAGTATCTGTCTTTTGCCTCTCCTCTAAAAATATATAATATCAGGTCTGCATGTTATGATGCCATATGTTTCTCTTACCTTAGAATGTCCTTAGCTAAGGTTGTAAATGCATGGCTTCTGCAAGTACCTTGCATGTGGTGTAAGGTTACAGCTGAATCTGAGTCCATTGCTACCATGTCTGGCGCTAAGTTGGTTGTCATCTGATGTTAACCTGCTAACAAAAAAACTCATTTCATTTTTATTATTACAGAGTGCACTAGCAGAATTAACCTAAAAATATATTCTGTAAAAAAAAAAAAAGAAATCACAACATTCCTGAAAGTGGGTAATTTAGCCAGTTAGTATTACAGTCCTGCGTCTGGAATAAAGGCACAGTGCCATGTGACATGTTTTAACTGTGACACAAGCTTCTCTACCTACTACAGCCAAAAATCAAGCCCTCAGAATGGCTGATATGGAGGCCTGAGGGTTATAGATGAGAACGGGAAAGGTAAAGCTGTTCACCCTAAAATGTAAGCAATTATTTCCTGTATGGAAATCTTTTGATTGGAGTGCGGTGTCTATACTGTGTGTTGACAACCGACAGCCAGTGCAATCATAGTTAAATAGTGGACATCGTTAGGAGGGTATGTTAAATGTGTCAAATACATATCTTTGGCATAATTTTATTTATTTTTGTTGACTCCAGTACCATATAATCAGTGTTAAATGATCATGAAACTATGGTATATATGTAAAAAATAATCAAAATAAATGTTAATGAACACATGTTTTCACTTGATCTGTCAAACCTCTGAGGTTTATAAGAAAATAATGCTTGATTGTACTGAGATGTTATCTGATTGTGGAAGCTGTCACTGTCACTTAATCACGGATGGGCTAATACAGATGAGTTTGCTTGAATGCAATAGTACAAGCACAGTGAAATTCTCTTGCTTGCTTTCAGGCACTTGGTTGTCCTATCAAAATATGTTAACTGGGTGAGTATTTTTTTGTACATGAAAACAACTGACTAGACTTGCCAATTTATTGAATATAAGCAATCACAGATCTGTGTCATCCATTCAAAAAGTGTTTATTCTCTAGAACAGTCTTTATGTAAAAGCAACTGACCTGCAGACATTTAATAACTATTAAAGGATCATGAATCTAAATTTTCAGGTTTAGTATGCAGGAATCAGGGAGCTAGTTCTTCCCTGCAGTGTATGTTTTGCATGGTAAGAAATAAGGTGCATAGTTTGCAATGCCATCCATTATAATTCATTAGTAAAGCTGAATTTTACATACTTTAACCACAATATATTTAGTCAGTACAATGATGCTGAAGAAGAAGTTTGAGAAAACAGAACAAAGAGAAGTATATAAGCTTTAATTACCCCACTATAAAATGGAAATCCTATACGGCACCAAATGTACAGGCAAAGAGATTCCTGGATTTTGTAAACCCAAACTCCCTGGACCCAGATAGTCAATACACCAACCAGGGGTGCAACCATACTAGAGCTGGTCCTCAGTAATATGGGAGACTGCTGCACATCCACTACTGTAATGTCTTCCCTGGTAAGGTCAGACCATAAAATGGTCTCTTTTGAAGTAAAAATAAAACCTGGATCCCCAGCTAAACCTGGAATATTCAGGAACTACTCTAAGGTGCAGCGATTACTGTGGTGGTGCAGCGGTTACCATTGTTGCCTCACAGCAAAAGACTCACCGGTTTGATTCTCAACTGAAGCCCCTTCTGTGTGGAGTCGGCATGTCCTCGCTGCGGTCAAGTGAATTTAAAGACATGCAGGTAGGTGCGTGCATGTGGGTGTGCCTTCTTTAAAGGTTGGGCACCAGGCTGGCAACTTGACACTGTAAAAGTTCACTGCCAATCATTAGCAGACTAGGTTCTGCTGTGATGACCTCTAACAAGGAAAAGCCAAAAGACAGTTTACTCTACGGCTAACCTCCTGCTATTAAGTAATAACTTGGCAATATTTTAAGCCCCCATATACCCTGAAACCACTGCTGTCTATGCAGAACTGTTCACAGAAACCCTGTACAAGCATGTTAATAGCTGCACAGAGGCAGCTGTACCCACCAGGAAGAAGTACAGAACTAATTCAAAAAAGCTACACTGATGGTATCACAAAATCAACAGGCTGTATTACAGAAGGAAGAAAATCATGGCAAAAATTAGGAGGTGCAGCACCCAGCAGGATAAAAGCACTCTCATCAAAGCAAGCAAACAACTCAGAGGACAAATAAAGTCTACTGAAGCCAAATTTGAGTTAAGTTTGGCCTCCAAGGCCAAGGACAACAACAAAGCATTCTTTAGCTATATCCTCAACCTCAAAGGCAGTACACATTTGTGTGCAGAGTTCATTGAATATGGAGCCACCTATACTGAGCCAGAAGATATAGCAACTCTTATGGCTGATAAAGTCAGCTAAAACTTTGCCCCCTCCCCAACCTTCCCTCAGGAAATACCATCAAAGATAACTCCCTCTACTATCACTAAGGAACAGGTACTTAATGTTCTCTCTAAGACCAAGAACACTACATCAATGGGCCAAGACAATATCCCAGGATGCCTTCTAAATAGCATGAAACATGACCTATCAGGGCCACTGAAATTACTGTTTATCTGTAGCCTCCAAACATGCCTCATGAATGGAGAACAGCAACAGTCATCCCTCTGCACAAAGGTGGGCCATCTACAGACCCTAGAAACTACAGACCCATAAGTCTCACTAGTCTTATATGTAAAGCCATGGAAATAATTATCATGGAAATGATCGAAAGAGATATAGTAAACCTCCTGACACTGGAACCAACCCAGTTTGGTCTTATCAAGTCCAGATCATGCCTACTCAACATGGTGGACATCTTTGAGAAGGTGATCAATGCAATGGATGAGAGAAAATGATTTGCACTGCCTACTTTGACCTGACCAAGGTATTTGACACAATACCCCACTCTGGCATTGTTGACAAACTCAAGAAGTTAGGTACAAACTCGTATGTCACTCAGTGGTTAGCCAATTGGCTCACAGACAGGACTCAGGAAATTAGAACTGTGGAGTCCACCTCTTCAAACAGGCCAGTAACAAGTGGAATCCCTCAGAGATCAGTCCTTGGACTGCTTTTTGGCATTTACTTCTCTGAAATGAAGGCCAATGTCAGTGTGGTCTCTTGCTGACTAAATTTGCAAATAATTGCAAAATAGGAGCTGTCATTTAATCCCACACTGATGCAAATGTTCTCCAGGAAGGGATGACACAGACAACCAACTGATGTCAGAGCCATGGACTAAAACTAAATGCCAGAAAATGCATAACAGTATCCTTTGGGAAGTCATCCACCCCTGGTAACTCTCATATTAACAAAACACCTTTTAGAGTTGACCCAGTAGTCAGGGACTTTGGGACACACATAGATAGTAATTTAGCCTTTGACCATCATGTGTCTACCGTAGTGAGGAAATGATTCTATGTTGCACAACATATAAAAAATGTATGGCATCCAAGTCCAAGGAAGTCATTATTCCACTGTATTTGGCATTTATCAGACCTATCATTGAGTACACTGCCCACTTTGGTATGTACCTAACCAAGCATATCCAACAATTGGAATGTCCACAAAGGTTCCTCACTAAAAGAATACAGGGCATAAGTAAAATGTCCTATGCAGACCGCATCAAGGCCCTATCCCAGTATTCTGTCTCCTATAGGCTTTTGAGGGGAGATCTATACCTGGAATACAGAGCATTGTCCTACTCCACTCTGATGGATCTTCTGCATATCCACAAAACAAACAGCACCAGAATTATCCATTCTAAAAACTTAAGTCTTGCCTATGACATAGATAGGACCTGCTGGAGAGACAGGTATGTATCTCAGAGACTACTCCGTCTATAGAATAGGCTCCCAATCCATGTGAAGCAGAGAAGCTCTCTAAACCAGTTCAAGTGCAACTTGGACAATTGGATGAGGAACCAGAAATCCATCCCTCATTTGGCACCTATGTCTCTAATTGACACCGGAAACCTGTAAAGGGATCATCTACCAGGTCCTTGCTTCTAAATGTTTACTCTCCCAAAGCCCTGCTTCCACTTATTAAGGGTATCAGAATGCATGGTTAGGCTTAAAAAGGCCCTTGTGGTCATTAGCCTAGTAAACACCTATGAACCTATGAAGTGCAAGTGACATGGTACAGGGCTTACCTCATACACATAGCCCGACGAATGTTGTGAATAATGTATACATGATTGCTTAGTCATGGTCATCTTTTGTAAATGCCCCATGTGCATTACAGCTGGCACAAGAACATTAATACAATATCATGGAAGGAAATTTGAAAAAAGAGCGTATCAAACTACACATAGAAAAAACAGAAACATCCATTTCAGGTTATATTGATAACCAGGAACATACCCTATATATTAATCATAAAGGTTACCAGACCATGCAGGAACGAGAGGTAAATTATGCAGTTACTTTGTGGTGCATATTCATTGTGATGTGTAGCGATGATGGCATTATAAGTAGAGTCTAGGTGTGAGGGACAGACTCACACACAGCTATCTGAAGGACACCATTGACTGAAATATTTATTGCACAAGGATATGCAGGTCTTGTTAGGTTTAACAGTAGATTATCACGAATTAAGATGCATATAACACAATACATTACTTTGTGACATTAGTGAAGAAGGCATGAATATATACAGTCAAACAAAAAATACAGATATCTAAATTTATCATTATACAAGAACAAAAATGAACTCAAGAATAAACTTTCTGTTATTTGTCTTCAGTGCTAAGCTTGATTTATTAGTGAACAGGTTGTCATTTCCCACCTCATGCATATCAACAATATAAAGCCGATGGAACTCCATTTTCTGTAGCTGTGTTGGTATGAAATGGTCAGTACCCTCCTATACCAGGAAAGTAATTTTTGTCCCATATTATTCATCCTCTGTCTATCACAAATATGTGGTGCTGTGTCATGAATGGTATGCCTCCTTGGCGATACTCTTTCCTACAATGGGGACAATGAGTGGGGTAAAGCAATATAAACGTACTATAAAAGCAAATAGCGATGCCAGTAGGGTTACTTAATATGCTGATGTGCTGGTATTTTCTCCATCCTCTTGTGGGCCACCATATGTTCTGCACAGTCTGTATGTGCTGCATACAAAAGTGAATTTCTTGCCTTGTGTCCATATGATGTACAGCCCTGGTATTACTGAGCTGTATGAAGGTACTGTAGTCTATGCCTCTAAATATAAAGGCCCACATTGACATCATTCAGGGGTATCACTGAAGACTAATATGTACCACCAGACATTTTAAGAAAAGAGCCAGGATGACTGAAGACAGAATCAAGCTTAGTAATAACTTGTCTTTTTCAGATTTCTAGAGTCAGGTTGAACAAGCTCTTCAGACACACAGTTGTGAGACAGAAAAGAAGCAATGTGTGAGATTTTTAATCAGTTTTCAAAAGATGCTTATGATTGTGCGGTAACTGATCTTCATGCTACTCGGGTACCAAATGATACTAGCAAGTGTCACGTGTACATACATCAGTACAGGATTCCACTGGTATGTTATGACCAAACCAGGAAATTGTGGTGATACCAAAACAAAAAACAAAACTAGTGAACCAAAGAAAGCGGAGCGAGTCCAGGATAACCTCAGGAAGCAAAAATTTCGTTAACGTACTTTATTAGAAGCGTTTTCGCCTCTGTAACACAGAAGCTTCTTCAGACAAAATAGAAGCGCCAAATAACCACAATTTAAATCCTTCAGTATAGGTGCCATGATGTCATTTCCTTAGCAACAAAAGCAAGCTATTAATGGTTTGCTTAAGCTTCAATTTCTATTAAAAGCATACACAGTCAATCAAATAAAATATATATTATAAAACATCTCAACTAAGTATATTATATTAAACATGATGTGTAATAAAAACAAATCTAACAATATTGAGCACATTCCTAAAAATTATTGAGCACATTCCTAAAAAATAGGAAGTATACTAGTGTATATAAAGGGTGTGCCTAAATAAAAACCTTAACAAATTAAATAAAAATGTATAAATTTCATGTAGAATCAATTCTTGACAGGTAAAGTACACATTTGCTACCTAAGGTAACTTTTATATTTTAAAACAACAGAAATATTGCAGGCTTCATTTAACCCAGGGGCAGAGAAGGCATCTAATAAAAGTTGCCATTCCAGTTCCCTTATTTCAAGTAGGAGGGTTGAGGACCCCCCCTAATGCCAACCCTAACCAAATCAATGCCCATAAAGCAAAAGCTATGCCCAGCATGATCTAAAATGTAAGGGCATTGTCAACTTTTTGTTTTTTATAGCATAATTATGTTGGTAAACACGTCCCGTAATCTAGGTCCGTTTTACCAACATAAAATGCAACAACAATTACAGCGCAATATAAACCACAGACTTAGTATCACAACTAATCTTGTGTTTTATAATAAATTTTCACCTTTAATGGTGAATGAAGTCCACCTTCAGAAGCCTACACCAATTACAAGCCCCACAGGTGAGTGACCCAGTTTGTCTAGATGGGGGGTATGGAAAATCACCTGTTTGCAAAAGCTCTTTTAAGTTACTACCCCTCTTAAACACAAAAGAGGGGTGGGAACCCAAAATGTCAGATAGGGAGGCATTATTTAAAATAAAATGCCAGTTCTTGTTAACAATAGAACAGATACCATTAACATGTCTATTATGTGTGATAATCAAACTAGTCTTAGGGTCACGACATGGCAAATGTTCGAAAGGTGCAGGACCCCTAGGTTTGTATTGATTAAGTTCAGGTTCCAAGAAAGGAGGAGAACCAACCAAAAGTTTGACAGCGCCAATAGTGATCTGTTTACTACCCTGGAGAAGAGGTTGGTAAAATCCAATGTCCCTTTTTAAGGAGACCTCCTTAATTAAGTTATCTATTAACTCAATCGGGTATCCCCTATTGAGAAACATATTTTTCAGGGTGGTACACTCATGTTCAAAAGCCACTGGGGTGTTACACATACAAGTAGCTCTAACTAGCTGACCTTTAACAATCGACCTCCTCTGTTTAGAAGGATGGTTACTGGAAAAATGTAAGAAAGCATTACAATAAGTAGGCTTCCTAAAAATGCTAGACAGGAGTCGGTTGTTATAAAGGTCTTTAACTAGTTTAACATCAAGATAGTTAATTTCACTAACCAAGAAATGGTAAGTGAATTTTAAAAATGTAGATGATTCATTCATGTAGTTAATCAAGTTTACAACAACATCTTCATCTCCCTGAATAAGTACAAACACATCGTCTAAAAAGCGTGTATAAAACTTAATAGCATTTTTAAACTGAGGGTTATTTAGGAGAAAGGTTTTCTCCCAGTATGCAACAACTAAATTTGCCACGCTGCCTCCACAAGGAGAGCCCATGGCAATCCCTCTTTTCTGCAAGTAGTGGCAGTTATTAAAATGAAAAGTTTGAAGACAGAATAATGTCCAAAAGAGTGTAACAACAGCAATCTCATCTTTGGGCTTTAAATCTACCAGCATTAGCTCGACCCATTCCACCGCCTCCAGATGTGGTATGGAAGTGTACAAATCCATCACATCGATGGTTAAAAAATTAAAGGACGGGTCAAAAGGAATGTTATTTATAGACTTCAAGAAGGACCAGGAGTCTTTACAAATTTGAGGTAATAAACTGAGATATTTAGAAATAATATAATCAACCACTCTTGCACAAGGGTGGGTGATTGAACATCTCCCGTCAACCAAGGCACGCATCGGTGGATCAGCCAGGTTTTTATGGATCTTAGGGATCCCAAACATAACTGGAACTCTTGGGAAAGAAATGTTTATGAAATTAAAGGTATCGATGTCAATCCTACCTTCAATAAACAAATCCATAAGGTACCCTTTAATCCTGTTATATTGGCCAGTCATCTCATTTAAGGATGAAATTTCATAGGCGGGAGAGTTCAATACAGTTAACATTCTTTCGGTATAGTCATCCTTGTCGAAGATGACAAGACCCCCACCCTTGTCTGGTTTAATAACCCTAATGGGAAGGTTGCGTATATTTTTCAAAGCTGTTCTTTGGTCACATGAAATGTTGCTTTGGTTATCAAACCACTTAACATTTTCGAAAAACTGTCTTAAATCTAATTCACAAACATTCTCAAAGGTGTGCAAGATGGGGTGTAAAGGAGGGTTAAAGACACTCAACAACTTAAATGGAGGTCTATCCCTTGCTAAGTCACCATTAAACAACACCTTGAGGTTTAAACTACGTACAAAGCATTTGAAGTCTATTAACAGCTTAGACAAATGAGTTTTCTGATCAGGAACAAAGGAAAGGCCAAATGCCAACAATTCAATCAAGTCCTGTTCAATATTGATGTGGGAGAAGTTGTAAACAATAAAGTCACCCTTGATGTTAGTCAAGATGGTTGGTTTAGAAGGTGTAACCCCAAAAGGCCCAATAGTGGGCTCTATTTGAATTTGTTCTTGTTGTTCTGTCGCTGGTAGTTCTTGCGCCCTAAAAAAGGCTTCTGTTGGCCTCTATAATTAGGGCGATTACCATGGTTGTTGTAATTGGCCTTAAACCATCTTGACTTGTACGTAGTTTAAACCTCAAGGTGTTGTTTAATGGTGACTTAGCAAGGGATAGACCTCCATTTAAGTTGTTGAGTGTCTTTAACCCTCCTTTACACCCCATCTTGCACACCTTTGAGAATGTTTGTGAATTAGATTTAAGACAGTTTTTCGAAAATGTTAAGTGGTTTGATAACCAAAGCAACATTTCATGTGACCAAAGAACAGCTTTGAAAAATATACGCAACCTTCCCATTAGGATTATTAAACTAGACAAGGGTGGGGGTCTTGTCATCTTCGACAAGGATGACTATACCGAAAGAATGTTAACTGTATTGAACTCTCCCGCCTATGAAATTTCATCCTTAAATGAGATGACTGGCCAATATAACAGGATTAAAGGGTACCTTAGGCATTTGTTTATTGAAGGTAGGATTGACATCGATACCTTTAATTTCATAAACATTTCTTTCCCAAGAGTTCCAGTTATGTTTGGGATCCCTAAGATCCATAAAAACCTGGCTGATCCACCGATGCGTGCCTTGGTTGACGGGAGATGTTCAATCACCCACCCTTGTGCAAGAGTGGTTGATTATATTATTTCTAAATATCTCAGTTTATTACCTCAAATTTGTAAAGACTCCTGGTCCTTCTTGAAGTCTATAAATAACATTCCTTTTGACCCGTCCTTTAATTTTTTAACCATCGATGTGATGGATTTGTACACTTCCATACCACATCTGGAGGCGGTGGAATGGGTCGAGCTAATGCTGGTAGATTTAAAGGCCCCGAAAGATGAGATTGCTGTTGTTACACTCCTTTTGGACATTATTCTGTCTTCAAACTTTTTCATTTTTAATAACTGCCACTACTTGCAGAAAAGAGGGATTGCCATGGGCTCTCCTTGTGGAGGCAGCGTGGCAAATTTAGTTGTTGCATACTGGGAGAAAACCTTTCTCCTAAATAACCCTCAGTTTAAAAATGCTATTAAGTTTTATACACGCTTTTTAGACGATGTGTTTGTACTTATTCAGGGAGATGAAGATGTTGTTGTAAACTTGATTAACTACATGAATGAATCATCTACATTTTTAAAATTCACTTACCATTTCTCGGTTAGTGAAATTAACTATCTTGATGTTAAACTAGTTAAAGACCTTTATAACAACCGACTCCTGTCTAGCATTTTTAGGAAGCCTACTTATTGTAATGCTTTCTTACATTTTTCCAGTAACCATCCTTGGAAACAGAGGAGGTCGATTGTTAAAGGTCAGCTAGTTAGAGCTACTCGTATGTGTAACACCCCAGTGGCTTTTGAACATGAGTGTACCACCCTGAAAAATATGTTTCTCAATAGGGGATACCCGATTGAGTTAATAGATAACTTAATTAAGGAGGTCTCCTTAAAAAGGGACATTGGATTTTACCAACCTCTTCTCCAGGGTAGTAAACAGATCAGTATTGGCGCTGTCGAACTTTTGGTTGGTTCTCCTCCTTTCTTGGAACCTGAACTTAATCAATACGAACCTAGGGGTCCTGCACCTTTCGAACATTTGCCATGTCGTGACCCTAAGACTAGTTTGATTATCACACATAATAGACATGTTAATGGTATCTGTTCTATTGTTAACAAGAACTGGCATTTTATTTTAAATAATGCCTCCCTATCTGACATTTTGGGTTCCCACCCCTCTTTTGTGTTTAAGAGGGGTAGTAACTTAAAAGAGCTTTTGCAAACAGGTGATTTTCCATACCCCCCATCTAGACAAACTGGGTCACTCACCTGTGGGGCTTGTAATTGGTGTAGGCTTCTGAAGGTAGGGACTTCATTCACCATTAAAGGTGAAAAATTTATTATAAAACACAAGATTAGTTGTGATACTAAGTCTGTGGTTTATATTGCGCTCTGTAATTGTTGCCCTGCATTTTATGTTGGTAAAACGGACCGCAGATTACGGGACCGTGTTTACCAACATAATTATGCTATAAAAAACAAAAAAGTTGACAATGCCCTTTTGAAGCACATTTTAGATCATGCTGGGCATAGCTTTTGCTTTATGGGCATTGATTTGGTTAGGGTTGGTATTAGGGGGGTCCTCAACCCCTCCTACTTGAAATAAAGGAACTGGAATGGCAACTTTTATTAGATGCCTTCTCTGCCCCTGGGTTAAATGAAGCCTGCAATATTTCTGTTGTTTTAAAATATAAAAGTTACCTTAGGTAGCAAATGTGTACTTTACCTGTTAAGAATTGATTTTACATGAAATTTATACATTTTTATTTAATTTGTTAAGGTTTTTTTTATTTAGGCACACCCTTTATACACACTAGTATACTTCCATATTTTTTAGGAATGTGCTCAATAACTTTTAGGAATGTGCTCAATATTGTTAGATTTGTTTTTATTATACATCATGTTTAATATAATATACTTAGTTGAGATGTTTTATAATTTATATTTTATTTGATTGACCGTGTATGCTTTTAATAGAAATTGAAGCTTAAGCAAACCATTAATAGCTTGCTTTTGTTGCTAAGGAAATGACATCATGGCACCTATACTGAAGGATTTAAATTGTGGTTATTTGGCGCTTCTATTTTGTCTGAAGAAGCTTCTGTGTTACAGAGGCGAAAACGCTTCTAATAAAGTACGTTAACGAAATTTTTGCTTCCTGAGGTTATCCTGGACTCGCTCCGCTTTCTTTGGTAAACCAGGAAATTGTGGATACCTTGATGGGGAGGGGACTTATAATGCAAGTAAATTCTTCACACAACTCTCTCATATGGCTTGTTCTCAAACCCACAGATAAGTGGAGGCTCACTATAAACTATGTAAATCTGAATCATCAGTTGGCCTATTTCATTGGCCCATGTCAATGATTTGCTAGGCTCAAGGGTGCAAAAACACTTCACAACAATGAGAATCTGAAATGGATTCTTGACCCAGAAGTTCAATCCCCAAGTCCAGCACAAACTGGCGAAAACTTGTAATAGAAAAAAAATGCACATGAAATAGGTGTCCATTTGGGTACTTGACCTCACTTGCAGATTTCACAAATACCACTACATGTGCCAGGTCATGTCTGATGGAGAAAGTAGAGTGAATCTAATTTACATGGCTAATAAGCTATTCCAAAGTAAAGCTTTTGAGGAACATCTTGCCGAAGTGACCCAAGAGTTAAACCAGATAAAAAATATTGGGACCTAATTTTCCTTACAGGTCAGTTGTTCAGACAAAAAGGCTCTAACTAGCAAGGATGTGAAACTGGACCAGATGGGCTATGCTTTGAATCAACAAAATGTAGACTGTCAACCATACAAAAACCCTGAGGGGGCTAAAAACTTTCTGGGTATATGAGACTACACTATATAAGTTATTCAGGACTATGCCAAGTTTTCATATCCAGTCAACAAGCTGCTAAAAACATCAGGATGTTGGGTATGGAGGAACAAAAGGAGGAAACCATGCCATGTTTAAAAGATAGATTTTGTCAGGATTTATGCTTGGCATATCCACAGATGGATAAAGATTTCTACTTAGAAACATGGCATACTAAATGGTGTAGATGCCCAATATCAAAAGCATGATTTTATCATTGTGTTATGCTATCAAATGGTAGATAAAAAGTTGTCTTAGTGTAAAAAAAATCTCTTTTCTGATGTGTGGACCGTACAGAGATTCAGAAACTGTATTTGTTGCTGAATCATTGTAGTATAGGCACAATATCATCTCATGGCTTCTCTAAAGCCAGAAAACAATGAATGGTAATCTATTAAAGTAGCAGAATTGTGGCCTTGATTTTAGCCCTCCAGAAGCAACTTCTGAAAATAAAATATAAAAAAAAAAAAAAAAAGAACCCAATTGCCCAAAGACTGGTAGAACTGCAAATGCAAGAATGCAAAGAGTCAGAAAAGCCTGTGCAACTAGTTCAGCAGGGACATCTTACTATAACCTTACCAGGCAGCAAAACAGACATTACCATTATGATAAAAATGTGTATATAGACCTTCCAAAAGCATGTGTTGGTGCTGCTAAGGAACATCTTGAAGTGACCTCTGTGCTAAACCAGCTAAGGAATGCTGGGAATCAATATTTCACAGCAATGGATAACACAAATGGATGATGACAGGTATTGTGGCTTAGAGGTAGTGTAGCATGAGGGCTAACCATGCCCTCCAGTTAAATCCTAGTTTCTGCTGAAAACTAATCAGCATGCTGAATTAGCAGCTAAATATGCAGCTGTACAGGCAGCAGGCCAGTTCAATTTGCAAGACACTGTAATCTGCATTGACACTGATTATACTCATGTAACTTCCTTACATATTTGTTAGGTTAGAAGATAAATAGCATGCACAACTCTCAGATAGATAACTAAGGAAAAAAGGAGCTCTGCATGCTGAAATAATCTTAGTTACAAATCAGTTAGTGTAAGCTCAAGGCTTAACAGCATACTGGAAAAAGATGAAAGATGATTCAAAATGCTAATGCTAAATATTAATATTAGAAGTATCAAAAGTAAAATACCTGAACTCCAGGCCACAATGGCACACTACTCCCCAGACATAGTTGCTTTAACAGAAACCTGGCTAAATAAAAACATAGCTAACTCAGAAGTTCTCCCTACCGGCTACAGTATCATTAGACAAGACAGACCACTTTGTAAAAGGGGTGGAACTGCCTTACTGTACAAGTCCAACTTAACTGTCTGTCAGTTACCAAACTCCTACCCCTCCCCCAATAATTGGGACATACTTATCTCACAACTTCAACTTCACCCTAAAAAGGTCATCACCGCAATTGTGATCTATATTCCACTTGGTAATACACCTGCTATCCTTGAAGACTTCTTATCCTGGTGTTCTTCCACATACTCACAAGAAACCCTTATTCTGGGGGACTTCAACCTAGATTGGTTCACCTGTATATCAGAACCACCAAGTAATCTAATAAATCTCCATGGCTACCAGCAGCTAGTCCAGATTCCAACTAGATGTGATAAAAAATCTAAAAGGGAATCCATCCTTGACTGGGTCCTAACTAACAACCCCACATTGTACCCTCACACAGGCAATCTCCCAGACACCTTAAGTGACCACAACATAATATACTTTATACGTAGTAGAACAAGCATATGTAAAACCACTAACTATATATCCACTAGAAACACAAAAACATTCTCTCCTGAGGTCCTCAACACTTTACTCTGTAACTGTGACTGGACCCCCCTAAAAACCCTCCCACTTGACCAGGCTGTGGCATATTTCAACAAAACATTTCTACAACACCTAGACACTGTCACTCCATTGCGCAAAATAAAGGTTAGAACCTCTACAAACCCCTGGTTCAGTAAAGAAACCAAACAAATCCTCAAGTCCAGAGACACTGCCTGGCTTTACTATCAAAAAAACAAAGAAACACAAAGCCTAACTAAGTACCAAGAACTGCGCAACCTTGCAAAAAAATGCATTAGGCTGGACAAAAAATCCTACTACACAACATTACAAACTAAATACCAACACAACTCCCCAACATTTTGGAAAAATGTAAACCAGCTACTAAAATCCACCCAAAAGGCTGCCCCCAAACCAACCACCCCTGACACTAAAGTTCCCATCGAAACACAATTCAACTCCCACTTTGTGAGTTCTATCCTTAGTATCAGAGGACATTTTCTTTCTCACTATCCCCCCCAACACAAATAACACTAATACAAGATTTACCCTCAAAACAGTTTCCACCACTTCAATCAAAAGCATGCTCTCCAAACTAAAAACCTCATGAACAGCAGCCGACCAACTCCCCAGCTATTTCTTGAAACTCACAGCAGATGCTATTGCTATCCCAGTCTCCACTCTCATAAACAGATCAGTTGTTGAAAACTATGTGCCCAAACACTGGAAAATATCCTATGTTACACCCATACATAAAGGTGGGACCTCCACTGAACTTAGTAACTACAGACCCATTGCTTTACTCTCCCCTCTGGCGAAAATCCTAGAAAAATGCATCCATACCCAGATGCTAAACTATCTCCTAGACAGCAACATCTTGTCACCTACTCAGCATGGTTTCAGACCTGCCCATAGTACCACTACAGCCCTCCTCTGCTTCACAGATGCAGTAAACTGTCTCAAAAATAAAGGCCTACAGGTGTCAACTCTTTTTTTGGATATGTCAAAAGCATTTGACACAGTCTCACACCAAATCCTACCAACTTTGCTAAACAAACTAAACCAATATCGCCTATCAAATTCCACTCTTACCTGATTCCAAAGCTGCTTAACTGACAGGTACCAAGCTGTGAAATGGGAAAATTCTCTCTCTCCTCAGCTGCCCATAAGTATAGGAGTCCCACAGGGTTCTAGCTTAGGACCACTACTATTCACAGTCTTCACAAATGACCTCCATACCTCCACACAGCATGCATCTATCATTCAGTATGCAGATTACACTACCTTAATCTGTGCTGCACAAAACATTCCCACCCTCCTGCAAACAACTCAACTAGCATTCTCTGACGTTGAAAGCTACCTTACCAAAGCCCAACTTATCCTCAGTCCAAAGAAAACTCAGCTTATGATTATAACCAGTTCTAACAAAAACACTGATAACAGTCAATTCACTATCTACTCCACAAATGCTACTCCAGTCACTCCAGTGGCACAGGCTAAGCTATTAGGAATAACCATAGACTCCCACCTAAAATTTGATAGTCATCTCAACTTAACTATTAAAAAAGTACATGCCAAACTGGGATCACTCTATCGTATCAAACCATTTCTTACCAACAACAGAAGATCAGCCATTGCTCACTCCCAACTTCTATCCACCCTACTCTATGCATCTCCCATTCTGACTAATCTCAACAAAACTGAACTATGCAAAATGGAAACCTGCTATAACAGAATTGCCTGCTTTGCTGCAAATTGCTCATATAGAACTCATCACTGTACTGCTTTGAGACAGCTCCACTGGCTTGAACTGCCCAACCTCCTAACTTACAATCAGCTCTGCCTCTGTCATTCTATCTATTATCTCCCAAATAAGTGTCCTGCCCTCAAAAACCTAGTACAACATCACTCAGCCAAAAGGCCTCTTAGATCATCAAGCAAACTACTACTAGAAGTCACCAACAGCTATAATAGCTTTAAAGATGCGCTATATAGTAGTTCAATGGCTAAAAAATGGAACTCTGTCCCCACTAGCATTCAAAACACATCATCCAAAGCCTCCTTTAAAGACCTCATCAGGCAACATCTCAAGCAAAGTTGGCAGTGTGCCATGATTGCCCCCCAGGCTAGTAAAAGTGGATAAGGTATACATACTAGAGTACTTGATAATAGTTTTCTATCTTACTCCCAGACACTGGCTAATCTACAATGTATGTATTCTACCTATGTTCCAAATTTCAGCAGTACACCACAAATGTATTAATTACCTTTATTTTTAAATTCATTTTTTTTGTTTGTTCTCTCCACTGTAACTGTTGATGTGCCGCATACCACTGTAAAAACATGTCTTTTGTAATTTGTGTGTATACTGATCATGTCTAACTAAATGTATCTGTAATTTTTCTTTGTGGAGCTTTTCAACCCGGGCCTCTGCTGACAAAGGGTCTTTTCAGCTCAGTCAGACACCCCCGGTTAACAAATGTAAAATAAAATAAACAAATAAAAAGTGCAGGAAGTAGAAAAATTTGAAATACCTCTCAACTATCCATATTTTTGCCTCATATTTTTGGTCTGTTCCTCATAAAATTTGTTGTTTTTTAGCAAATCACTGAGAATTGATGTCACTAAACAATGACATACATTTCAGTTGTAGACTTCCTGTCCTTCAGAAAATGCATGCTAACACAAATCCTACCATTCTAGCAACCTAGGAAGTTTATAAAAGCACACCTGCAGGCAAAAGGAATCAAAATGCCCTGGTCTGATGTCCAAATTTGATTAGACTCTCTCTGTAACTAGGTCTTCTAGAGGCAATCAGTACTTATTAATTGTCATGTTTACCAACTGGATTGAGTGCTTAATCACCCCTAATATTACTACAGAAACAATTACTTTGCTTAGAGTCAATCAGGAGATTAGTCAGTGGAATTACCCGTGATGCTAGAATTCAACAAGGGACCACATTTCATTAATGAGATAATAGAAAATGGATGACATTTTTTGTAACCTCAAAGGATACAGCAAGTGTCCCATCATACAGAGTCCTCAGGTCAACTGGAGAGAACAAACCAAACCATAAGCAATATATTAAAAACATAGCTTTTCTACAGGAAAGGACTGGGATGTTCGCTCTAGTATTAATGGTCATCCATGCCACTCCCAATAAATCCACAGATGTCTTACCCTCTTGAAATGATGGCTTTTACTAAAATGGTGCTGCCTGTGTATCTTCTGTATAGTACATGGGATGTACATCCAGCACAAGCCACCAATGCCCTCAGTTATGTGACCCATCTAAGAGAGCACTTGAAAGAAACTTTTGACTTTGCTTAGGATAATTCTGAAAAGAATGTTCCAGCCTAAGAGAACTACTATAATGGAAAGTCTACCCACAGGGAACAAATAATAAAACAGATGAAATGGTATTCTAGTTTTAACTACATCCAGTAAAAGGCAAAAACAAAGAAATTCCTGGCAAGATGGGATGGACCAGTCTTCCTAATAAATAAGATCTCCCCAGTGTACCACCAAATGTGAATACTTATTTAAATAGGCTCATAATAATCAGCTACAGATGTTCCATGAATACAAAACAGTTCTACCTACCATAGAAGAGAAATATGCATACATCATAGCTATAAAATGAGACTTTGAATAATTGACAAGCATTGTGTATTATATAATTGCTAAGTACCTAAATGGATAAACTGTAACTTTCCACAAAAATATATATGTATTACTAAAATTGATGGACATGGTTATTATTTGCATTATTTTCTTACAGTCTTTTGTTATTGCTGTTAATGCCATTATGTATTTTATGCATGGTGGCATTGTTACTGTGTATTAATTGCATTTATTGGTTTTGCCTTCATGGATTATCATGCATTATAACCTTGTTATTGTCCTGATATCATGTGTCAGTATGTAACCGAAATGCTGAAGAGCAGAGAACATGAGACATTCAGTGCGAGACTTACTTCTCTAATAGAAAAAGGACCTCATTTCCAGGGCATCTGTCTCAACACATGCATTCTGCTCAACAAGAGACATCCAGACGCTCTTGGCTTGGAATGGACTTAAAAGCTACATATATAAACTAAATACTACCCTGTTCTAATAAAGTATCAAACAATCAGAAAGGGTGATAATCTCACAGAATGTGAAAAAAAAACATTATTTTCAGCAGAGCCAAACACTTTCTCTTTTATTGCAGCCCAAAATTTTAATCAGAAAAGGAATTAACTGTGAAAAGAAAAGCTTATTCTTCAAAGGCTGACAGAAAAAAAGAATCATGTAGCCACAGCTGGTGTCTCTGGAGACTGAGTAAAGAAATTCCAAAGTCTTCTGTCCCCTTTTTTAAGAAACATATAGCAGGGGAAACTAACTCAGTGAGTCAGGTATTCAGTTTTATGTATTTTGCATTCTTGGACTTCTTTAGCCATGAGCTAACAATTACTGATAGTCTCTAAAATAGCTTTGCTTGAGGACTGCTACACTCTCTAAAAAAGGAACTAGGGACTGAGATATTGCATCTTGTCATCTCAGGGCCTGATCGTCCACAAATGCAGGTTAATTTGTAGCGAGGAAAAGGAAAGTCTGCCAGAAAGATATTCAACAAAGTCTACCTGTAACTGATTCAGACTTTTGCTTACATAGGAGTCAGCACTGATGTGCAGGGAATTATCTTCAGTTTTATGAATTTCCAAGAAAGTTGATAGAGAACAGATGGTAATTTCTCAATGCTTATCAAAGTCCAATGACCTTTAAACAATGACAACCTTCTAACAAAGAACATATGGACACTGAGAGGACAATTTTTGTTTGTAGATACAGAAATAAGTGGAAAGGCATTAGAAAACAATTCAATAGAGCAAACAGAATTAAGAGTTTAATGATCTTTGCAGAGTATTCAGCTTTTCAGTGGTTTGTAAAGCATTCTCTTCTGACTTCATGAAACTATGATACTCATGTAAATTGGCAGAAATAACTTGGGGATGTAATGGCTCATATCTAAAATGTCTAAAGCATAAAGCACTTAAAAGTCAAAAGAAAACATTTTTGAAACAAACTAACATTACAGCATCCTACACACATCTTATTTTTAAATACTAACTTTTAAGGTCACACTGATTTGAAGAAAGTGAAAAATGCACCATAAAGTGTTTTTTGTCCAGTTTACACACTCTCTCTCTCTCTCCATCTCTCTCTTTTTCTATCTCTCTCTCTGTCAGTGCAGCTATAGCTGGTTCAAAAAGTCAATATTTGAGCATAACATCCTCAAGAAAGCACAACCTAAACAAAAGGTGCATTTGTACCAGTGCTTAATGACTTATCTTGTGAGGAGTTAAGAGGAAGCCACTCAATAAAATGAGAGATTAATTCGATTTAAGATATAGTGTTTATGCTATGATACAATAAAGATGTAGGTACAAGTGATGGAAGATTGCTGAGGTGGGATGAAGAATGGTGAAGTGAGTGAGAGATTGATAAATGGAAGGCACAGCATAGAAATTGAACAGGAAGGTTGTATATGCTCCATTGCTTCTCAGCAGACGTGTAGGGCTTGAAGAAGCTGAGAATAAGTTGTAGGAAGGAAGATCAAATTATGGAGGTAACCGAGTCTGGCAGAAAATCTTACAACTTTGAAATGCCTGAAGGAGATGTTGCTGGCAGAATATTATTGACAGCTGAGATTGCCGTATAGGTGATGAGATACTCATACAGTTTATGGTGAAGTAATATGCAGGTGAAGGGAAATTATGATGTTTTTTGAAGAATTTTTGAACAAGAGCTAAATGACTTTCATGAGTGATAAATATATATTGACATTTAGGTCCTATTAGAGTTTACTGATACCACCCCCACCTTACAAGAGCACTATATTTTCTATTTTCCAGTCAGCCACAGATATGTTGAAGCTCTATGGGGTAAAATTGTTGAAGCATGACTGAGATTACCTGGTAATACTGTCTTTTTGAGCTAGGCAAAAAGAGAAAAACTGGCCAAATGTTATCCAAGTGGGAATTATACAGATGCCCTGGTGGGTAGAATGTGATGCAGTAAATAAATGGAAAGAAGGATGGTAGGTGAAGTGCTACCTACAAGAACAGAGGACTGGAGTAGGACAAATAAAGTAAAATTCATGGGGAAATCTGGTGGAAGTTTCTGAATTCCAGAGTAGTGAGGGAGTGGAAGCTGACTGAGTCCTTTGATGCATAGGTTTGTAGGTGTATACTAGGCTAATGACTACTTTGGTCCTTATAATCCTAGCTGTGAAACTCAAATGTGACCCACAAATTTGATTTTTATAGAGTGTGATTAACTGTCTGCCTCTGTCCATCAGAGACATAGGTGCCAGACCAAGGGTGAATTTCTGATTACCTATCCATTGGTTCAAGTTGTTCTTAAATAATGATGGAGGGAGTTCTGCTTCAAATGGGTAAGGAACCTGTTCCAGATAATGGGAATATCCATCTCTCCAACATGTCCTAATTATGTCACAAGCAAAATTTAGGTCTCTTAATTTAGTAGTTCTGATGATTTTTTATTTTTTTTTGCAAATGTGCAAAACGTTCATCAAAATAGGGTCCAGAGATGCATTGTATGCCAGGCATATCCATACCTGTCAGAAGCCTGTATGGTACTGAGTATGGAGACAGGGCTTTGAGGTGATCAGCATAGCACATTGTGTTTACTGACTGTATTCTTTTTGTGAGGGACCTATGTGGACATTTCAGCTGCTAAATGCATCTGATCAGGTACATACCAACAGGGGCATTATACTCTATGATGGGTCTGATGAGGGCTGCATACAGTGATATGATGATCTTCTGGACCTAAATGCCATGCACTTGCTTATATGTCTAAAAACACAGAAGGTATTTCTTACTATCTTGGACACATGTTGGTCAAAGGCTAGGTTATTATCTACATGAGTTCCTAGGCTCCTCACTAATGAATCAACTTTTAGGGGTGTTTTACTGATGATGTAGTTACTATAGGTTCATAGGTAGGTACTAGGCTATTGGCCCTAGGGCCTGTACAAGCCTAGCCAAAAAGGTACCCTGGCTTTCGCCACCCAAGAAAATTATTTTCCTGTGCCCCTGTCAAGCAGAACCACAGAAGTGATCCCCGGGGTGAATTTCCTATTACCCATCCAATCATCAAGATTTTTCTTGAAGAGTGCTGATGAGGAGCTCTGTTTGACATAGATAGGTAGTCTGTTCCAGAGTATGGGAAGTCTCTGGGACAGGAATCTATCCCTCCAGCATGTTCTGTTTATTGTGGTGACAAGGTTTAGGTCCCTAGAGCATGTAGCTCAGAGGGATTGGGATTTCTTTAAGTGGAGCATGTCCAACAGCTCTGGGTTTGACATAGCTTTGTATGTTAGGCAGAGATCGCCTCTGAGTAGGTGATATGCGATGGAGTAAAGCTGGAGTTTTTTGAGACGGTCTGCGTAAGGCATCTGTTTGAGGCCAGTAATCCTCTTTGTGAGGTATTTTTGCAGCCTTTCCAGTTGTTGTAGATGTCTTGTGAGGTACATACCAAAAGGGGCATTGTACTCTATAATGGGTCCAATGAGTGATGAGTAGAGGGGGAACAATGACCTCTTTTTTCCTGGATGAGAAACCTTTTGTGATGAGGTGTGCCATGTAGAAGGATTTCCTGACCACTGTGGCAATGTGATTATCAAAGGAGAGACTACTGTCCACCTGTGTCCCAAGGTCTCTTATCACACTTTCAGTGTTAAGTAGACTACCGCCTATGTGGTAGTTCATGGGTATAGAGTTTTTACAAAAGGGGATGACAATGCACTTTTTGGCATTGAGCTTGAGATCATGTCTTTGGCACCGGGCATCTGTCTCAGTGAGGCCCTTTTGTAGGATGTCCACATCGTTAGGAGTTTTGATTATGGCTCCTAGTTTGCAGTCATCTGCGAATTTAGTTAGCCAAAGACCTTCTGTGTTAGCCTGTACTTCAGAGAAGTAGATACCAAACAGGAGAGGACCCAGGACTGAACCCTGTGGTACTCCACTTGTCACTGGTCTGAAGTCTGACTTGGAGTCTGCTACGTTCACAGTGTGGGTTCTGTCAAGTAAGCCAGTTGGGCAACCCATCTTGTGACATAGGGATTTATACCTAGTTTAGTGAGTTTATCTATAATTCCAGAGATGGGCATGGTGTTGAATGCCTTGGCGAGATCTAGATAGGCTGTGTGAACCACTTTACCCTCATCTATGGCTTTGGTGACTACTTCAAAGAAGTCTGTCAGGTTTAGGAGACATAATCTGCCTTTTACAAACCCAAACTGTGTGGGGCCCAGTTTGGAGATCTCCAATGTCTTTGTTTATGAGTTCCATGATGATACGTTCTATGGCCTTGCAGACTAGGCTCATCAGGCTAATGGGGCGGTAGTTCCTGGGGTCTGTTATGGCCCCCCCCTTTGTGGAGTGGGATAACCGTCGCAGTGCGCCATTCAATGGGCACAAAGTCTGAGGTGAGGCTATGATTGAACATGGTACTTAGGTGGGGTGCCAGTTCATTCTGTAGTTCATGTAGAAGGCAGCCTGGGATGTTGTCAGGTCCCATGGTTGCTTTGTTCTTGGCTTTGGAGAGTGAGGTTTTTACCTGTGCAGCCATGATTACAGGAACTTTGCATTCTTCCAGTATAAAGATGGGCCCTTTAGGGGGTGAGAGGGGAGTAAAGTTAGCACTGAACCTATCTGCCAGGATGTTGGCAATATCAGTTGGTTCTGTATATTTAGTGTCATTGTGCTGTAACTCAGAGCAGATCTGAGTGTTGCCTTTGAGATTCTTGACATAGCTATAAAATGCTTTGTGGATGTCTTTAGAATCAGTGGCAATTTTGTTTTAATAACTAGCTTTGGAGGATTTTATGAAGGATCTCAGCTTCTTACTGAGGCCTGACCAGGGAGTTCCTCCAATCGTGTGATTTTACTCTTTTCTGCAACAGTTTCTTTCTTCTGTTGTAGAGTTTGTTTATGGCAGAAGACCACCACATTGGCTTCCTTTTTTTTGGAGGATAGCATCTTGGTACTGTTTGGGATAGCATGATCCATGCACTCGTGTAAGTGCTTATAAAGTGCATTTGTGTAGGATTCAGCAGTCATACCTCTTCTGTCCATCTGCATGGGTGTCGCAAAGTTTGCCACTTGTGTCTTAAGAAGCGTGAAGTTGGCTTTGGAGAAATTTTTTACGGTTGTTTCCCTAATGGGGGGTGGGAGCGGGATGTGGATGTCTAGGCTGATTAGCTTGTGGTCAGATCTGACCAAGGAGGAGCTGACCTTTGGTGTATTACACTGGCAACCCATGTTGGTGATGACCAGGTCTAGGATATTGCTGCCCCTGGTGAGGGTGTGGATAAGTTGATCCAAGGCATTGGAATTGATGATTTCCAGAAAACGTTAAGCAAAAGAGTTGGTGCATGAGAACTTTTCCCAGTTAATGGTAGGGTAGTTGAAATCACCCATTATTAGAGTGTTGGATTGTACCTTAATATTTTCCAGTGTATCAAGAAAAGAGGAGTGGGAATCCTGGGGCATGGTGGGGGGTTTGTAGCAAGCTACAATCTGGATTGCAGTTTTGCCCAGAGTTAGTTGAACTTGGATAATCTCGGATGCATTATGCTGAGCAACTAGCTTGGAGGTGTGGATATCTTTAATGAATATAGACACGCCTCCACCTTTAGTGTTTCGGTCCGGGTTTGGTGGCCGAAAGGTGTGGTATGAATTATAGCCTGGTAATGCAGGGGTGCTCTCTGGTGCTTTGAACCAGGTCTCTGTCACTGCACAGATGTCGATGTTCCCCATTTTAAGGAGTGCCTCAAGTGATTGCATTTTGAGGTTTAGACTTCTAGCATTGAGTAGCATTATCCTCAGATTTTGCTTGCTTGTACCTGTTACGGTGGTGAATTTGTCATTTGAACCTTGCTTAAAAAAGGCACTATAGGGGTGGCAAGAGCCTTTGCCAGTATTTGGAATCCCAAGGGTGACAGGTGCAGGCCATCTCTGGCAAAGTGGCGTGGTCTGTCGATCATGTCATCCCAGGCAGACAGATACTGGATTCCCTTAGAATGACACCAGAAGCTTAGCCAATTGTTAAAGTCAATCTTTTTGTCCTTGTACTGTGGTATCATTCTGGGTGATGGCAGGATGCTACTCAGGGCTAGGGTCATACCTGCCTGGGCTACAAGATCAGAGAGCTCCTCCATGTCTCTTTTCATGTAGTCCAGGGAGGTGCATTTCAGGTCATTCACACCAACATGGACAATGACAGAGTCATATTTGTACTTGTTGTGGAGTGACCTGAGTGCGTGCATTATGTGGCGGATCATGGCACCTGACAGGCAGCTGACAGTAACTTTTTTCCTTGTTTAACCTGGTGAGTGGAACATCAGTGTGCCTGACTATAGAGACACCTATGACTAGAGTGTTGGGTATGTTATGCCTTATGGGCTGTAGTTGAGTGGCACACTGAGTATGTGGGCTATGTGTCATTTGGGTTGTGTTGGCGGGTGGAGGTTGCTTGCATTTCTGCTTTGGAGGTCTCTGTTGTTTGGGCAGATTTGTACTGAGAGTCTCAGTGAATGTAGGTGTGTGTTTTGTGCTTCTGTGTGTTTGTTTTGGTGGTGTAGGTTTTGAGGGACTATGTGATGAGTGTGGTGCGGTGCAAGTGTTTACCTTCTCCTCTTGTCTGTCTAGGCCAGTCTTTGGTGAAGAGAGCTTTGCTTCCAGTTTGGCTATATAAGTTCATCGCTCACAGGTCATAGTGTTGGGTGGTAGGAGGAGAAGGTTGTCTGTGTAGATGAGGCAATTGCTGCATTGTCCCAAGATGCCCAGATTCATCAGGTAGACAGGAGAAAACACCGGGAGCTGACCTTTAGACATGCCTGAATAGGTGCTTATTTATTAAGCACTAAAAACTGTTTTCCTCTAGACAAGTGAGTAAAGTTGAGTGCTGTAGTAATTTGTAACTTATTTAGTGCTTACAATGAGATCTGAACAAGTGCTGAGATCAAAGAAACAGATGAGTGCTAAAACTAAAAAGCTGGCTAGTTGCAAGTGAAATTTTGAAGAACAGACTTTATGGCACCAGGAATAGTTTAACCCCAGTTAAGTGGGGGGGGGGGCTTAGGAGCTCAAAAACAGTCCTGGACACAGCAAATCCTTATCTGGGCAAGACCTGCCACAGGAAAAGGGGGAAGCAAGCTTAGAATTTTTTTTCCAGTAAAGTGGAAATGGAAAAAGCTGGAACAGAAGTTAATTCAACGTTAAGAATCTGAGTGGGTTGGCCTTCACAGGCGTGACCAACATCCCAAAAGGTACTGTAATGGATTTCTTGGTATTGAGTTTTAAGCCATGGCTTTGGCACCAACAGCTTGTCTGTTAGACCTTCATGAAGGGTGTTCTTATCTTGGGGGCATTCAATGACTGCTACCAGTTTGCAATAATCAGAAAACTTGGTTACTCAGATGTCTTTAATACTGGCTTTAACAAATAAGTAGATGCCAAACAGGAGTGGACCTAGCACAGAGCCCTGTGGTACCCAAAGGTGACTGGCCCCTTTGTCTAGATGGCCTCACCAATTCTAACCTCCTGGGTCCTATTAGGGAGCCAGCTAGGTACCCAGTGTGCTATAAAGGGGTTTACACCTAGTTCCATAAGTTTGTTGACAATACCTAAGTGGGTATTATATCAAAGGCTTTTGCCAGATCTGTGTAGGCAGTATGTAGCGTTTTTCCCTTATCCATTGCCTTAGTGACCTTTTCATGTAAGTCCACCAGATTTAGTGAGCATGACCATCTTTTGACAGAGCCATACTGCACTAGATCCAGTGCCTTTTCATGGTTTTCCAAATTAGATTAGTCAAACTGATGGGACTGTAGTTTCCAGGATCTGGTGAATGTTCTCCCTTATGAAAGGGGAGGGGGTGACTGTTGCTGTCCTCCAATCACATGGTACAAAGCTTGTTTAAGACTACAGTTAAATGACTTCAGGGTCCTCCTCCCTAATTATAGTTGGAGGAGTTATGTTTGAGGGTATTTTTTGGGGATGAGATGGTGGTAAATTTGGATCTGAATTTGCATGTTAACAGATTCACTATATAGCCAGGCTTGGAGAATGTGGCAACATTAACCATCAGTTAAGTACATTTATGTGTGCTGCCCTTGAGGTTTCTGACATAACTGAAGAAGGTCTTATGGTTATCTTTCACCTGGGATGATATCTTAACCTCAAAAGTGGCTTTTCTTGACTCAGTTATCCCTTTTAGTTGCTTATTTACTTTGATGAGAGAGTTTTTATCTGTATGGGAATTACCCTCCGTGATTTTTGCTTTATGTTTCTTGATTTTGTTGTATGTCCTACTTAATTTGGGATGCCCCAGGGCAGTTTGTTTCTGGAGCAAGCCCTGAGCTTACTTATAGCAGGTGCCACTGCCTGCATTTAGCTATTGGCATGGTTATACATAGTTTCTGAGTGTAATTCAGCATAGGCTGCTGTGTTCTTGAAGTCTGTTGGGGCAATGAATTTTGCCAAAGAATCACTTAATAAAAGCTAATTTGCCTTGAAATAGTTCCCAACTATTACTAGTTTTAATGAGATTACGGAGATGATTCTGATTTCAAAAGAGACAGCTATAGTGCAGTGCTCTCCCATATTTGTGAGCACAAGGTCCAGTATGTTGGAGCCTCTAGGGACGTATTCACAGTTTGGTCAAGTGCGTTTGTATTTATGAAGTCCAGGAATCTCGGTGTCTGTAGATTTGAAGCCATGTAGGACTCCCAGTCTATAAAATGGTAGATAAAGCCTCCCATGAGTAGGGTGTTAATGGTAAGTAGCTCTGAATATGCACTGTGAGATTCTTGGGACATGGAGGATGACCTATAGCACTCTGGGATATGGTACAGGATTTTGTCTGTACATGGGGGAACTCCAGCACATCATCCTGTTTGACCACCCTAGAAGTATGGTTGTTATTGATGTATATTGAGACACCTCTATCTTTAGCCCTTGTCTGTACAGCCACTGGTCTAAACGGGTGGAAGGCACTGAAATCTTGCACTGCTGGGGTACTCTGCTGCTTTAAACCATGTCTCAGTAACTGCACAGATGTTTGTTTTCTCAAGTGTTAGGAGGGCTTGGACGAGTGAAGTTTTTATTTAGGCTCCTAGAATTGAGCAGTAATGCATCTTTTAGTTGAGTTAATTTTGATATGTTGGTAGTTTTGTCAATTTGTCATTGCCTAAAAAGGCGCTGGGATGGGGTGGATAAAGTTTTTGCTAGTATTTGAAAGCTAGAGGGGAAAGTTGTAGACCTTCCTTGGCAAAACAACATGATCTGTTAACCATGTCCTCCCAAGATGACAAACATAAGTTCCCCTTAGAATGACACCAGAAAGATGGCCAGGTGTTGAAATCAATCATTTTTGGTCATATTATGGCATCATCCTTGCAGATGGTAATATGTTGCTCAATGCTAGGCTGATGCCAGCCTGAGACATAGTCTAAAAGCTCTATAATGTCTCTCTTTATATAATCCAGGGATGTACATCTGAAGTCATTTACACCTATACTGACCCTGATGGTTCATGGTTCATGGATTAGTACTAGGCTAATTGCCTTGGTGGGCCATTTTAAGCCTAGCCAATTACCCCATGTGAGAATCAAACCCTGGACCTTGTGTCTGCAAGGTAAACACCTTAACCATTACAGCAATCTCCCACCCTGATCATTGAATCATACCAGTACCTATGGTGTACTGATTTGAATGTGTGGTTGATTTGGCAGATTCTGGTTACAGATAAGCAGCTAACAGTTTTTTTTTCTCCTTGTTCAGCTTGCTTAGAGGGGCATCATTGCATCTTACAATGGAGTCCCCTAGGATGAGAGTTCTGGAAGTTTGTTTGCTTTCCTTATGGTCTTAGTGTCAATGGCCCCAATGAGAGTGACAGTATGTTAGGTCTTGTATACCCTGAGTGCCTTTGGGCTTGGTAAGGCAAAACTTTGACAACCGGTAGTCTGGCCAGTCTTTGCTGTTTAGGATTGCTTTTCAGTGCTTCAGCATATGGTAGTCTATGTGTGTTCTGTGTGAGGTGGGTATTGTGTGTGTGATTTTGACAACCTGATGCGTACTTGTATGCGAGAGTCTAGCCTCCATTGTCATTGTGTATGCACACCTGTCTTGTACTGTGTTTGTTTCTTTAAAGATTAAGTGGCTGTTAGTAAATATATCACAATTGCTATATTGCTTCATGATTCCCAAATCCACAGAGATGACTATAGAGAAGTTAGGAAATTGCATATCCATGCTGTCCGGTCCTTTGACTGGTGAGCTATAAGGGGGTGGTATATTACAGTTAGAAGGCTATTAAGTATGCTTTGTTGGTGCAGAATAATAAGGGTGATTTATTGGGGAAGATTTTGCTTAACAGTACTAAATTCTACTAAATTTAATGCTTACACAATCCTGAATTCTAAATCTATAGGTATTGCCACTTAACGCCAGCAAGCTGCTCTAAGCTTATTGGCACACAAGGCATTTCCTCTATAATGCTGCTTTTCAAGGGTACATTTTTATGGACTGTTCTGCAAGGAAAACTTATTTTTTAGGTGTTTGCTACTGTACAGGGCACTGCTAATCCATGCAAATGTGTAAAATTTATAAAAGCACAGAGAAAAACAGAAAACTAACTTGACCATGAGTGAGTTCAGCCATCTGTTATAGGACTGTACCAGAAAAGCTCGAATTCTGGATCTCATTGTAACTAGTGTAAAAGGAGATATGACTGCTCTAGTTAAGGAGCCATTAGCCAACTGCATTCATGTCACTGTGTAGTTTAATGTAGAGGGTAAGAGGAAAAAGACAAAGGCAGAGTTGATGGTGTAGGATTTTAGAAGGATTGAATTCTGCTGTGCTCTGGAGAAGATCGAGATGAGTTAGGAATCTAGGAACCGAATGACAAGTTAGAGAGCTGCAGGAGTGATCCAGGAATCCGATGCGTTTTGCTTATGGATAGGTGAAGAAGAGACAAACAGAGGAGGCCAGTATTACCACATAGGAATTTGAGACATAGCAATTACAGCAAAAGATAGGGCCTACAGGAAGAAGAAGATGAATGGTAAGAGTGAGAAGGTAGAGGAGGAATTATGTGTGGAGGCTAATAGAATGGCATAAAAGATCATGAGTACAGCAAAAGGTACAGTTGAAAGGGAATTAGCAGAAGGGATAAAGAATGAAAGAAACAAAGGGCATTTTATGCACGTAGAAGAAAGAAGGAAGGAAGGGGCAGCCGCGGTGGTTGCCGCCTTACAGCAAGAGGTTCCCCGGTTTGATCCTTGGCTGGGGTGCCTTCTGTGTGGAGTCTGCATGCCCTCCTTGTGGTCACGTGGGTTTCCTCCAGGTGCTCCGGTTTCCTCCCACATCCCAAAGACATGCTGTAGGTGGATTGGACACTCCAAATTGGCCCTTGGTGTGAGTGTATGTGTGTGCCTTCTGTGGAAGGTTGGGCACTGGGCTGGCAACTCAACACTGTAAAACTCCACTGCCAATCATGAGCGGACAGTTAATCCACTGTGGTGACCCCTAACTGGGAAAAGCCAAAAGAAGAAGAAGAAGAAGAAGAAGTAGAAAGGAAGAAAATTAAAGAACTGGTCAGGCTGAGCAAAGATGCCTGGAGTGCAGGAGTCTTGAAAAACCAGAGGTACTGAATGAGTGCTTTGCTTCAGTCTTCAAATAGGAAAGCAAGAAGAGTGTAGTGCTCAAGGGAGGAAGGGAAGAATGGAGGAGAGCAGTGGACAGACACCAAAATGCAGAGAGCTATGAGGAAGAGGGGAAACGTATTGTCCTTTTAAAGGATAAAGCAAAATGATTAGATTGGCAGCTATCCAGAGTCCAAAAATATATCCAATATGCTGGGAGACCCCCTGATGGAGATTTACAACATTAATTTCTCTGTAACTAGTACTGTCATCCCACCTATTCCACCAGGTGATAATTTTTGAATGGTGTGAACAAGATTTCCTTGAGCATGCAGAGCTACCATCAAGCTACCATAATTCCTTCCTGACAGGCAGCTATGACATTTGTTGTTAATAGCTAAACAGGCCACCTCTGAGTATCATACATGCTAGCCCCCTACAGATGCAGCACATTACTGAATATAGCATGGAGTTTGTGAATGTCAGTTATGCAGGGAGCTGGACTGACTCCTACCCCAATGCTGACTGATTTGGTATCATCCATTCACTCCCATCATCCCCAGTGCAGCTCCTTCAGCTCTCCTGCTGATAAATGCATCAGCTGGAAGTTAGTCAAGGTTCTATCTCTCTGTGCCAATAAGCTGGGCAAACCTGATTTACTTGTATGACAGTTAAACGTAAGCTTGACAGTAGAGTAGAAGCAGAAGTAGCTGTGATGTACCTAGATATCACAAAACCATTGACTCAGTCCCATACATGAGGTAGATATGGGGGTTAGGAGTTGGATCATGGGAGTGGAATTGAATAGGTGAATACCTGAATGACTGAACATAGAGGGAGAACGTCAGGAATTAGAAAAGTGCTGCAGAAGTCAGTCTTGGGTTCAGTACTCTTTAAAGCATTTATCTGCAGAAAAGGCAAACATGACCTGCCTGACTTGCCTAACCTGTCTCATTGCTGCTGACACAATTGTAGGATCAGAAGTAGAGTATTCAAAAAAGTCTAGGAAAGGGCTTTGGCAAGGCTGAAACAGCGAATGGAAATATGGAAGTTAAGGTGAGTGCAAAGAAATGTGAAGTAGCATAATCAGAGCACAACAACCCTGCTGTGCAGTATCAGATGCCTTTAGTGAAACTGCTGATGACAGATCAAGAAAAGAAAATATCAGTGTTAATCCCAGTTGGACTGAACAACTATGAGCAGATTGAAAGGGTGGTGAAAGCTGCAATGGAGGACTGGGAATGTATCTTTATGGGATTAGGCTTCAGTAGCAAATAACTCATGTTCAGGCCACACGTGTTGTTCCTGAGGCTATACTAGGAAAGCTGCTATAGGCTGCATATGATGGAATTCATGGGATATGACTAGAGACAAGAGGAGTTATTTCTGTTCATACTTGAAAGTAGTGGAAACTAGGTGACATGATATCAGTGCTCAAGAACATGTCAGGGAGATGGGAAGAGATCAACTTAAGCAGGAAGAAGATAGGGGAACTGAGTGCTAAAGGCAGTGGATTGTAAAGAATTAATACTACTTGGCCCTCAGAAGGAAATTCACTACTGAGAGGGTTGGATGGTCATGGACTGCTGGAGTACATGGTGATGAGTGAATCAACGTAGGCATTCATGAGTGTATGGGAAGGGTGAAGAAAGGGTAAGGGCAGAGTTAGAGTCACAAGGGAGGTAGAGTATTAAATGCACTTATATGGCAGACTAAATGTATACTTAATACTACTAAAACATCCAAATTCTTAAGGGACACCTAATCAACACCTGGACTTGCTCCTGCACTACTCCAGGCTAAACTTTATTTCCTTTTTATCGTATTACTATGCCATATCTTCCCTGTATCCTTGATCTATTAACCTCTACCCAGCTGCCTCCTTTTCTGCCTATCTCTCCTTTCATGCAGTTTTACTTCAAGTGTTCTGTTTGTGAATTCAGATAATATATGTTCGGTTTGTACATATCGCATAAAGGCATTACTCCGAAGTGTTGTTGTCTACTCTCATTTTTAAGGCTCTGTGCAAATGACCTCTATTGACATGTCACCTAATTTATTTTCAGACAATATTTTTTTTCTTTTATGTTATGTTCGACTTTTATTACCTAATTGTTTGAGTACTTCATCTTCTTCTACTTGTTATTGTTGTTATGCTTAAATATTGTGCAGTTCTATTGACCACTGTTATTCTGTTCTATAAATACACATTGAATATTGCTCTGTCTTATTTTACCACTGTAACTCGGGTCTATATTAAAACCACGAAAGTAATACAAAGTAATTGACACATAACTGTCAAAATCCAAAAACAGCGCAGGACGAAAAAAGCGAAAATGACAATGTCGAACGTATTCCCGGAAGCAACAGTGCCATACTGGTAAGGTAAGGTAAACCTAATGGAACAAACCTAAGGCAAAACAATTTTTAAAACATTTTGCAGGGGGGCAAGCCCCCCTACTTAAAAATACCAACTCCGAGACCACACTACAGTGGGGAAAAAGATTTATTTCCTAATCCCCACGATCACCCTGCTGGCCAAAAAAAAAGGATGTTCAACATTCCAAATTCGCTTTTTTCACTCTTCGCTGTTTTAGGACTTCGACATTTATGTGTCCATTAGTTTGTATTCTAATATAGACACCTGTAACTCGATTAGTAACTGTATTCTATATAGTAGAGCTTTCCTGGACTTTTTTATTTTAACACTGTAACTTTATTACTAATTGCATCTATGTAAGTGGAGCTTTTCTCCCTGGGCCATTAGCCCAGTCGGACTTTCCTAGTAAACAAAAGTAAAATAAAATAAATAAATAAATAAATAAATAAATAGGCATATAGTCCTCATCTCCAGCCAGGCTAATGCAGTGTATTGAAAAAGTAGCTACAGATGTGGAAACAGCAGTGACAGGTAATTGGATAATATGCAAAGCTATTAGGGAAGAAAAGAAGGTGGGATAATAAGTATGTTGAAGGGAAACAGAAAGAGGGTTAGAAAAATTTTGAAGGTTCTTCCAAGTTGTTGGAGAGCAGAGAATAGACAGAAGAAGTACAGCTGAGCATTATGGGATGACAGTTTACACCTGTCTGTTTTTCAACAAGCCTATATTTATTTGAACAACTGTGTTCAGTGAGAAATAAAATCTGCAACTCTGAAATTTTAAGGGAATGAATATATCCCGATTTTCTTTTGAACACTGTAGAACACTGAATCGTCATTTAAAATACAAACATTGTGAAATAAAAGCAGCTGCTAATATTCTAGAAAAGTTAGTCATAATATTGTTATTTTAAATAGGAAATACATTTGTTATATTTATTGAATTATGGACTGTCCTGCAGATTTACCTGCTTTGTTACGAAATTTCTTAGGTTGCACAAAAAAACTGTCACCCTAAGACTGGTTT